>NC_090319.1:98675215-99027788 GCF_040869045.1 Eurosta solidaginis | reverse complement strand
TTGAATTATGATTTTGATTAAAATTGCATGGGGGTATACATTTTAGAGCGTTATTCTTAAATTTTTTGTGATACCAACAAATAGTTGTTTGTGAATTAAAATTACGATTGTTGGAAAAATTTCTTGATCCGGAAAATTTCGAGATTTAGATCTATTTCTATCTTTAGATCTTGAACGGATTTGTAGTTGATTAATATCACTAGAAATTTTATTTAAATTTTGAAAAATAGCCTTGGTTAATTCAGTTAAATTTTTAACGCATTGTTCTAAAATATTATTTATACTTGAGACTACAGGAGATTTGGAAAAATGCGGATTATTGATTAAATCAAAAAGTTTGTCAGCTAAAATAATAATTTCATCTCTGTTTTGATTATTATTGGAAGTCAAATGAATTTGTATTTCTTTTGGTAATTTACGAATCCACAACTTTAAGAGTAATTCTGGGCTAACTATGGAGTCAGAACCTATAAGTGATTTCATAAATATGAATAATTCAGATGGTGAACGATCACCAAGTTCAGCTTTTGAAAATAATTGTTCTAATCGTTTTTCTTCGCTAAGAGAAAATCTTTCACATAGAATTTTTTTGATTGTATCATATTTATTAAAAAGATGAGGAGGGTTAATAACATCTAAAATTTTAGAAATAGTATCTCGTTGAAGAGTAATTAGAACATTTTGAAATTTTAAATTATCATCAGTGATATTATTAATTTCAAATTGTCCTTCAGCAAGTAAAAACCAGGCATCAGGACAATCTTGCCAAAATTGTGGTAATTTAATAGATTTAGTAGAAGGAAAATTTGTAAAGTTATCTTGTGTTGAAGTATCTTGTGTTATATTAGAGATGTTGTATTGTGTTGTATTAATGTTAGAATTTTGAGTTGTGTTGTGAGTCATTGTGTTATTTGTATAATTGTTGTTTTGATTTTCCGAATTTGTAAACTTACGGGTTCGTATTGGAGAACGTAGAACCATATGAAAAAAAAAAATTAAATGAAAGATTTGAAAATTAGGAAATATTTAAGATTTTTTTTTGGAAAGGGAGTTAACAATTTAAATAAAATATTTACTTTTATATAAAAAATAAATAAATTTAAATAATTTATATAGAATTTTTTAAATATAAAAATAATCTTAAAATAAATTTGAAAATTTAAAGGGTTTAAAATTTTAATTTAAATTATAATAGAAGATTTTAAATTTAATATTAAAATAATAATTATACTTACATAAAATTTAATTTAATAAAAAAAAAAATATATATATATATTAAAATTAATAAGTAGTTGATTGATGATTGTAGAGATTTTAAGGGAATCAATTGCGTTTTTTGGAAGTGATAACAATTGAATACATCGTTGTTGCTGTTTATGCAATGGCTTTGTGGTTTTCTTTATAAATCTCGTTATTTTCTACGTGATGTCTTATATTTTAAATCCGTTCTTGTGTGTATTGTGCGTAAAATAGCTCTTGTTGTAATGAAGTGGATAACTCAATTGTAAATAGTTTTTAATTTTTAAGTATTTAGTTAAATTTTAAGGGTTTAAATATAGATGAAGTTTTAAATATTTATATTTACGTAGATAGTTTATTTATATTTGTATCTTTGTTCATAGTTTATATCTTTATATACTAAATTTTTAAATTTGGATGTTAACTTCTTTAGTTCACTTCATATAAATATTTAAAGATATTTGTGCACAATTTTATATTTTTGATTTAACTTTTCTTTGAGAAATCAGTTCACGCATTTTTGTATTGGATCGTGTGCACATTTGCCGAAACCGGTTGATAGTCTGCAATTTCAGACAACTTAATAAAACGTTTTTTTTTTTTTTTTTTTTTTTTGTAGCACGTCACTTAGTTGCACTTCTATTTGTGATATTGCATTGTTCGGTAGCTGTGTGATACGTAAAGCGTTACATTCAGCATTTGTATAAAATATCGATTTAAAAATTAGGTCCGTTGGTAGAATCGCCAATATATTTGGTGGTTAACCAAATATTTAAATATTTATTTTTACAAATATTATTTTATTTACTTTTGAGTTTAAATATTTTCAAACTAATTAGAATTTTCTTTTTTTGAAGTTATTCAAAAATTTTAAGTTAACATGAAAACTCAATTAAAAATTATTTTAAAAATTAAAGTAAAGAATACAAAGTGGTTAACACTATACTGCCGGTAGGTGGGTCTCATAAGCATTATCTAAGCGAGGATAAGCGTTTTTTTACGCGCAAACGTAAACGTATACACTTTCTTACAAATGTGCGGCGCATTATTTTTAAAGTCAATCGTGCCACAATATATTGAATTTCGTGCGCTGTGGGATGCGCATTAAGGCCTTAACTAGCACGATAAAAGAAGTTTTCCAACCAGCGATGATAAATGGATTTTTTCATTTTGTACCAAACGAGGAAAAAAAATGTACCAAATCATCAAAAAATGTACCAAAAGTATTCTAAAATGTGAATTTGAACCAAACTACACCATTTTAATACTAAAATCAGAAAACATCAACTTGAAATAAAAAAATCGTATTTGTGATCCGATTTGGTTTTAAATGCGATTTTTGAAGAAACTAAGAAAGATAGAAAACTGCAAACTGAAAAGTGTTTGTTCCATTGGAAAGAGCGTTAAATTTCCTATAAGAATCACTCAAAGAACGCTATTTTCGCACAATAGGGTCGTTTCATGATTCCAGGTCCCATATACATATTTATATTCGCAACTCACCTTCAAACCTTTGTAAGGCAACTACTGCTCTTTCGATGCCCGATAGTTTCGTGTTTGCACCATCAATCGCTGTTTCGTTGGCGCTTGGTGCTCATTGCCCCCAACTTGCCTTGAGCCTTTAAATTTCTGCTATGTAAAAATTCAATTTTTTTTTCTGCTTCACTAATGTTCATTTCGGAAGTTTTTACTTTAACTTTCCATTTGTATATATTGTTTTTCTGTTTCTTAATTTGAGTAATTAAATTGTTAATATTTGTTTGTACCGATTTTAATTTATCATCATGTATCGTATGAATTAATTTCTTAATTTCGGCCATTTTTTTCGTCACACACGCATCAGTCGTAGTTTGTTCTCGCTCTTGTGCCTCCAATTGATTAAAAATAGTTGGTAATTGTTCCCTTAAACTCTTTAGAACAATATAGAGCTTTTGTGTGTTCGATTGACACACATCACGTTCTAAACGTCCTCTACTTTCTTTGGTACTCCTAAATTTCAGTACACATTGTTACTCCTGGAAACTTACGCTATAGGTTACTTGCCAAGATTTGTTCTTGGAGGGCGCCGCCTCCAGATTGTCGCCATATTGTGCCGACAATAATCTGTTAAAATCGTGGTGGTCGACGTCGCCACACTTTAACCTTTATCGAAATTTAATTAAATACTCGCACTTTGATTTACTGCGTGAAAATTATATTTCTCTTTATTTTCTTTAAAAATCACAATCAATTTTTTTTTTGCGCACGTCAGTAAATCTCAGTTGGCAGAATTATATTGATGGCGGTGAAAGATGAAAATGCCGATGTCACTCTTGGCACTCGTCATTTTCATGTTTTACCCCACATATATGGTATTCTCTCTTACATGCTATATTTCAATGCTCATGACATATTATTGTGTATTTGGTTCTTTCTATTTGTACTATTCACAATTAAATATCATTGTGAGTAACAATGTTGAGATGTTGCCAGATGATTATTAAAAAGTTAATTTGGGGGATTTTATCCTCACATCACCCTTTTTGGGGAAAAGAAGAATTGACAAAGTGATCAATTTTGTCACATTCTTCTTTTGCCATAACTTATAGAAATTGTTGCGAACAAACGAATATATATTTATATTAGGGTGTACCTCCCCTTTTTAATTCGTTGGTTCGGAACCATTTTTATGACTGATTATTAAAAATGAACTTAGAAGTAAAAATACTCAAATTTAATTTACATTCATGTTTGTTTTGTTTGAATTTTCTTTTGTAAATAGTTACATTGTAATATATATTAGATTTGTTAAATTTTTACAATTTTAGTCTTTGCTGTTTTGAAATATGGTTTTTGAATATACAAAATTTGTGCTTTTTTTTCTCTTTTTTTTTTTTGTTGTTTTAACAGTTTTTAAGCCTTCGTGGCTGCTTACATGCTAGTAAGTAAATTTTGGATTTGTGTTTTTTTTTCAAATTTAAAGTAAAAATATTGAAGTAATGTTAGTTTACTTTATTTAGGCGGTTTTTATGTACCACTTTTTCTTTGTTTTTAACTTCATCGAAAATAGTTACATTAGGTTCGTTAATTTTAGTTATAAAAAACGGACCTTGATAAATATTTTCTTGCTTATGATGTGGTTCTTTTTGTAAAAGTACTTTATCTCCGATTTTTACAATTAAAGGTCGTGCCGTTTTATCGTACAGGTTTTTACTTTGTAATTTATTTTTATTAATTAGGTTTTGTGCCATTTTGTGCGTTTTCTGCATCCTAAACTTAACTTCTTTGGCATAGTTTTCGACATTATAGATCGGGTCAATTTTTTCTTTACTCAACTCATTAGGCAAAGTTGCCTTTTTCCCAAAAACTAACTCGTAAGGCGAAAATTGATTGTCGAAAACTGTGCTACTCGTAGTGTTGTGTAGGAAGGTAAAATATTTTAAATAAACATCCCAATCAGAAAAATTGTCTTTTAAATATGCATGTAATTTTTCATTAAAAACTCTATGATTACGTTCAATCGTACCAACAGTTTCATGATGGTATGCAGTTGAAAAATTATGTTGAATATTTAAAAGCTTTGTTAATTCTTCGAATAATTCATTTTTAAATTCAGTACCTAAATCTGATTTTATGGCATTCATTGTGCCGTAAGTTAAAATGAATCCTTCAAAAATAGCTGAAGCGATTGTTTTTGCCGATTTGTCTGGTACAGCGACTGTTACCAGATATTTAGTTATGTCGCAAATCATGGTAAGTGCGAACTTGTTACCATATTTGGACTCAGGTAGGGGTCCTATTGTGTCAATTACTAGTATATCAAATGGTTTACAAGGAGTTGGTGTTAAAACAAGTTTTTCTTTTGTTTTAGGTTTAACCTTGTTTAAGAGACAATCCTTACAATTTTTGATATATTTCGATATATCACGAGTCATGTTCTTCCAATAAAATTTTGTTCGCAATTTTGCGTAAAGTCTTTTCATTAAGCAATATCTTTCATTCCGCAATGTCCACCAGAAATGGGATCATTATGGTAAATTTTCATAAGTTTTAATTTTGTATCTTCATCTGTTACTGTCTCCACTGGATCTGTTAGTATAATTTCTAAAGATTTTAAAATTTTATTTCCAATATTTTTGAAATTTGTAATAGTGTAATGTTCGAACATAATATCGTTTTTAGGCCATTCAATCTGCTTAATTTTGCGTTTGCCGGCTTCTGATTCAAGCCTCGAAAGTAATTTCTATAAAGTCATTATTTCGTTAACAAGCTCAAAACTAAGTAACTCGAGTTTCTTATTTTTAATATGCGCAAAAATTCTTAAATTTTTTGTTTTATTATTTTTATCATACGTAATTGCAGATCTTATTCGTGGAATCTTTTTTGAAAAATTGAAAGAAAATTTGTCGTAGACATGTAAAGTAGGTTGTTTTTCATCGTTTTTGTCTGTTTTCTTATGTAAATTTTTGTCGTTTGCCTTTTTTGTCATGGCTCTTGTCTGTACTGCCAGAATTTGTTTATTAGCTTCTTTAATCTCATCGATTGTTATTCGCGATAGTGCATCAGCACACACGTTTGATTTACCTTTTATATATACAATAGTAAAGTTATATTCAGATAGTTCCAGTCTTATTCTGGAAAGTTTTGAAGATGGGTCTTTCATATTGAATAAGAATACTAGAGGTCTATGATCTGACTTTACAATGAAATGGGTGCCATAAACGTATGGTCGAAATTGCTTGATTGCAAAGTAAATAGCTAAAAGCTCTAATTCTATAATAGGTTTTTTCTGTTCTGCTTTATTAAATGCTTTAGAAGCGAAACAAATTGGTAAATCACTACCTTGCTGTTCTTGACTTAAAATAGCGCCACATCCAGTTGTGGAAGCATCAACTGTAATAATGAATTGTTTAGTAAAATCTGGATATTGAAGTAATTTTGGTGAAAGTAATGCTGCTTTCAAAGATAAAAATGCTCTTTCGCACTCTACATCCCATACAAATTCAACTTTTTTTCTATTTAATCGATTTAGGGGCGCTGCCAGAGACGCAAAATTAGGTATAAACAGTCTGTAATAATTTGCAAGCGCGACGAATCGTCGTACCGCGTCTTTGTCAGTCGGTTTCGTATACTTTTTAATTGCGTTTATCTTAGAGTCGTCTGGCAACAAACCTTTGGCTGAACATTTATGACCTAAAAATGAAACTTCTGGTCGTAAAAAGTTGCATTTATTTGGGTTAAGTTTGAGATTAAAAGATCTACAAGTATCGAAGACTTTTGAAAGATTTTTAATGTGGTGTGCTTCGCTACACCCTATGACGATAATATCGTCGACGTACAAAAATGCGACATTGGGTGGTATACCCGAAAAAGCTATGGTCATCATTCGCGAGAATGAATTTGGTGCTATATTTAAGCCGAATGGAAGCACTTTCCATCTAAATGCGCCACGGTCAGTGCTGAAAGACGTAATGTCACGAGAGTCAGGATACAAGGGGATTTGGTGAAATCCAGAAAAAAAAGATCTAATGTGGAAAAATACTTTGCCCTGCCAAGATTGTCTAAAATATCGTCAACTCTAGCTAGTGGAAATTTATCAGCAATGAGTTCTTTGTTTACCGCGCGAAAATCTACGCACATACGATATGCTTTTTGACCATTAGTATCTTTCTTTGGGACTACAATCAAAGGACTATTGTAATTCGAATAACTGGGTTCAATCAAATCATTGTCTAATAATTTATTTACTTGGCGATTTATTTCTTCGCGTTGAGAGTATGGCAATCTATAGTTTTTAACATATACCGGATCGTTGTCTGTCAATCTTAGTTTTTGCTCGTAAAAGTTATTTAAAGTCATTTTGTCCGTGTCAAGAGCGAAAATGTTCTTACAACTCACAAAAATTTCAAAGTTTTTTGTTTTCATTCCATTTCATTCGCCTAAATGTAGTTTTAAATAATTTCAAAAGAGGAAAACCCCTCGGCAAGGTGCAATATTGTAAGTTGGTTTTTCATGTATTATTATCTGTTTTTAGTTGATTTTTCATACGGATTTATCAAACTCAATAGAATTGTATGTAATTTAACATTTTTGTATTTTGTTGTTTGTAACAGATTTAACAAATAAACACATACCCCTGATGATGCTAAAAAGTTATTAGCGAAACGTTGGGTTAGAAAAGTGGAATCATTTAATTTTATTTCGCACTTAAAAACAAAAACTTAGACCGGAAAAGCCTAATAATATACCTTCAGATTCAATAAGAACTGGTCGGAAATACATAATGTGCGTGTTTGACAGTCTGAACAAAGGTATTTATGTTCTTGCTGTAGAGATGAGCCAACCAGCTATCAAATTACTATTGTGTAAGCTAAATCGAGTTGTATGAACAGCACTCAATTCAAATCGAAATTTCCTCAATTTATTTTTCTGTTTGAACATAGTATAAATCAATTTTAAGTAGTTTTGTACCGAAAGTTTCAATTGAAGAACCGTTTGCTACAGTCAAAGTAAGATCCGAATTTCTTTTATAAATTTTAAATTTAGAAAAGGGAATAACTGATACAACTGCACCGGTATCGATAAGAAAATTAAGTTTATTGAATTTATCAAATATGAATAGGCGATGAGTAGGTTTAATAACAGTTCCATTATCCGTCACCGTCATAATGGATCGTTTCAGTTTAAATTTTGTTCGTAATTTGAATTATGATTTTGATTAAAATTGCATGGGGGTATACATTTTAGAGCGTTATTCTTAAATTTTTTGTGATACCAACAAATAGTTGTTTGTGAATTAAAATTACGATTGTTGGAAAAATTTCTTGATCCTGAAAAATTTCGAGATTTAGATCTATTTCTATCTTTAGATCTTGAACGGATTTGTAGTTGATTAATATCACTAGAAATTTTATTTAAATTTTGAAAAATAGCCTTGGTTAATTCAGTTAAATTTTTAACGCATTGTTCTAAAATATTATTATTTATACTTCAGACTACAGGAGATTTGGAAAAATGCGGATTATTGATTAAATCAAAAAGTTTGTCAGCTAAAATAATAATTTCATCTCTGTTTTGATTATTATTGGAAGTCAAATGAATTTGTATTTCTTTTGGTAATTTACGAATCCACAACTTAAAGACTAATTCTGGGCTAACTATGGAGTCAGAACCTATAAGTGATTTCATAAATATGAATAATTCAGATGGTGAACGATCACCAAGTTCAGCTTTTGAAAATAATTGTTCTAATCGTTTTTCTTCTCTAAGAGAAAATCTTTCACATAAAATTTTTTTGATTGTATCATATTTATTAAAAAGAGGAGGAGGGTTAATAACATCTAAAATTTTAGAAATAGTATCTCGTTGAAGAGTAATTAGAACATTTTGAAATTTTAAATTATCATCAGTGATATTATTAATTTCAAATTGTCCTTCAGCAAGTAAAAACCAGGCATCAGGACAATCTTGCCAAAATTGTGGTAATTTAATAGATTTAGTAGAAGGAAAATTTGTAAAGTTATCTTGTGTTGAAGTATCTTGTGTTATATTAGAGATGTTGTTTTGTGTTGATTAATGTTAGAATTTTGAGTTGTGTTGTGAGTCATTGTGTTATTTGTATAATTGTTGTTTTGATTTTCCGAATTTGTAAACTTACGGGTTCGTATTGGAGAACGTAGAACCATATGAAAAAAAAAAATTAAATGAAAGATTTGAAAATTAGGAAATATTTAAGATTTTTTTTGGAAAGGGAGTTAACAATTTAAATAAAATATTTACTTTTATATAAAAAATAAATAAATTTAAATAATTTATATAGAATTTTTAAAATATAAAAATAATCTTAAAATAAATTTGAAAATTTAAAGGGTTTGAAATTTTAATTTAAATTATAATAGAAGATTTTAAATTTAATATTAAAATAATAATTGTACTTACATAAAATTTAATTTAATAAAAAAAAAATATATATATATATTAAAATTAATAAGTAGTTGATTGATGATTGTAGAGATTTTAAGGGAATCAATTGCGTTTTTTGGAAGTGATAACAATTGAATACATCGTTGTTGCTGTTTATGCAATGGCTTTGTGGTTTTCTTTATAAATCTCGTTATTTTCTACGTGATGTCTTATATTTTAAATCCGTTCTTGTGTGTTTTGTGCGTAAAATAGCTCTTGTTGTAATGAAGTGGATAACTCAATTGTAAATAGTTTTTAATTTTTAAGTATTTAGTTAAATTTTAAGGGTTTAAATATAGATAAAGTTTTAAATATTTATATTTACGTAGATAGTTTATTTATATTTGTATCTTTGTTCATAGTTTATATCTTTGTATACTAAATTTTTAAATTTGGATGTTAACTTCTTTAGTTCACTTCATATAAATATTTAAAGATATTTGTGCACAATTTTATATTTTTGATTTAACTTTTCTTTGAGAAATCAGTTCACGCATTTTTGTATTGGATCGTGTGCACATTTGCCGAAACCGGTTGATAGTCTGCAATTGGTTCAGACAACTTAATAAAACGTTTTTTTTTTTTTTTTGTAGCACGTCACTTAGTTGCACTTCTATTTGTGATATTGCATTGTTCGGTAGCTGTGTGATACGTAAAGCGTTACATTCAGCATTTGTATAAAATATCGATTTAAAAATTAGGTCCGTTGGTAGAATCGCCAATATATTTGGTGGTTAACCAAATATTTAAATATTTATTTTTACAAATATTATTTTATTTACTTTTGAGTTTAAATATTTTCAAACTAATTAGAATTTTCTTTTTTTGAAGTTATTCAAAAATTTTAAGTTAACATGAAAACTCAATTAAAAATTATTTTAAAAATTAAAGTAAAGAATACAAAGTGGTTAACACTATACTGCCGCTAGGTGGGTCTCATAAGCATTATCTAAGCGAGGATAAGCGTTTTTTTACGCGCAAACGTAAACGTATACACTTTCTTACAAATGTGCGGCGCATTATTTTTAAAGTCAATCGTGCCACAATATATTGAATTTCGTGCGCTGTGGGATGCGCATTAAGGCCTTAACTAGCACGATAAAAGAAGTTTTCCAACCAGCGATGATAAATGGATTTTTTCATTTTGTACCAAACGAGGAAAAAAAATGTACCAAATCATCAAAAAATGTACCAAAAGTCTTCTAAAATGTGAATTTGAACCAAACTACACCATTTTAATACTAAAATCAGAAAACATCAACTTGAAATAAAAAAATCGTATTTGTGATCCGATTTGGTTTTAAATGCGATTTTTGAAGAAACTAAGAAAGATAGAAAACTGCAAACTGAAAAGTGTTTGTTCCATTGGAAAGAGCGTTAAATTTCCTATAAGAATCACTCAAAGAACGCTATTTTCGCACAATAGGATCGTTTCATAATTCCAGGTCCCATATACATATTTATATTCGCAACTCACCTTCAAACCTTTGTAAGGCAACTACTGCTCTTTCGATGCCCGATAGTTTCGTGTTTGCACCATCAATCGCTGTTTCGTTGGCGCTTGGTGCTCATTGCCCCCAACTTGCCTTGAGCCTTTAAATTTCTGATATGTAAAAATTCAATTTTTTTTTCTGCTTCACTAATGTTCATTTCGGAAGTTTTTACTTTAACTTTCCATTTGTATATATTGTTTTTCTGTTTCTTAATTTGAGTAATTAAATTGTTAATATTTGTTTGTACCGATTTTAATTTATCATCATGTATCGTATGAATTAATTTCTTAATTTCGGCCATTTTTTTCGTCACACACGCATCAGTCGTAGTTTGTTCTCGCTCTTGTGGCTCCAATTGATTAAAAATAGTTGGTAATTGTTCCCTTAAACTCTTTAGAACAATATAGAGCTTTTGTGTGTTCGATTGAAACACATCACGTTCTAAACGTCCACTACTCTCTTTGGTACTCCTAAATTTCAGTACACATTGTTACTCCTGGAAACTTACGCTATAGCTTACTTGCCAAGATTTGTTCTTGGAGGGCGCCGCCTCCAGATTGTCGCCAAATTGTGGCGACAATAATCTGTTAAAATCGTGGTGGTCGACGTCGCCACACTTTAACCTTTATCGAAATTTAATTAAATACTCGCACTTTGATTTACTGCGTGAAAATTATATTTCTCTTTATTTTCTTTAAAATCACAATCAAATTTTTTTTGCGCACGTCAGTAAATTTCAGTTGGCAGAATTATATTGATGGCGGTGAAAGATGAAAATGCCGATGTCACTCTTGGCACTCGTCATTTTCATGTTTTACCCCACATATATGGTATTCTCTCTTACATGCTATATTTCAATGCTCATGACATATTATTGTGTATTTGGTTCTTTCTATTTGTACTATTCACAATTAAATATCATTGTGAGTAACAATGTTGAGATGTTGCCAGATGATTATTAAAAAGTTAATTTGGGGGATTTTATCCTCACATCACCCTTTTTGGGGAAAAGAAGAATTGACAAAGTGATCAATTTTGTCACATTCTTCTTTTGCCATAACTTATAGAAATTGTTGCGAACAAACGAATATATATTTATATTAGGGTGTATCTCCCCTTTTTAATTCGTTGGTTCGGAACCATTTTTATGACTGATTATTAAAAATGAACTTAGAAGTAAAAATACTCAAATTTTATTTACATTCATGTTTGTTTTGTTTGAATTTTCTTTTGTAAATAGTTACATTGTAATATATATTAGATTTGTTAAATTTTTACAATTTTAGTCTTTGCTGTTTTGAAATATGGTTTTTGAATATACAAAATTTGTGCTTTTTTTTCTCTTTTTTTTTGTTGTTTTAACAGTTTTTAAGCCTTCGTGGCTGCTTACATGCTAGTAAGTAAATTTTGGATTTGTGTTTTTTTTTCAAATTTAAAGTAAAAATATTGAAGTAATGTTAGTTTACTTTATTTAGGCGGTTTTTATGTACCACTTTTTCTTTGTTTTTAACTTCATCGAAAATAGTTACATTAGGTTCGTTAATTTTAGTTATAAAAAACGGACCTTGATAAATATTTTCGTGCTTATGATGTGGTTCTTTTTGTAAAAGTACTTTATCTCCGATTTTTACAATTAAAGGTCGTGCCGTTTTATCGTACAGGTTTTTACTTTGTAATTTATTTTTATTAATCAGGTTTTGTGCCATTTTGTGCGTTTTCTGCATCCTAAACTTAACTTCTTTGGCATAGTTTTCGACATTATAGATCGGGTCAATTTTTTCTTTACTCAACTCATTAGGCAAAGTTGCCTTTTTCCCAAAAACTAACTCGTAAGGCGAAAATTGATTGTCGAAAACTGTGCTACTCGTAGTGTTGTGTAGGAAGGTAAAATATTTTAAATAAACATCCCAATCAGAAAAATTGTCTTTTAAATATGCACGTAAGTATTCATTAAAAACTCTATGATTACGTTCAATCGTACCAACAGTTTCATGATGGTATGCAGTTGAAAAATTATGTTGAATATTTAAAAGCTTTGTTAATTCTTCGAATAATTCATTTTTAAATTCAGTACCTAAATCTGATTTTATGGCATTCATTGTGCCGTAAGTTAAAATGAATCCTTCAAAAATAGCTGAAGCGATTGTTTTTGCCGATTTGTCTGGTACAGCGACTGTTACCAGATATTTAGTCATGTCGCAAATCATGGTAAGTGCGAACTTGTTACCATATTTGGACTCAGGTAGGGGTCCTATTGTGTCAATTACTAGTATATCAAATGGTTTACAAGGAGTTGGTGTTAAAACAAGTTTTTCTTTTGTTTTAGGTTTAACCTTGTTTAAGAGACAATCCTTACAATTTTTGATATATTTCGATATATCACGAGTCATGTTCTTGCAATAAAATTTTGTTCGCAATTTTGCGTAAAGTCTTTTCATTAAGCAATGTCTTTCATTCCGCAATGTCCACCAGAAATGGGATCATTATGGTAAATTTTCATAAGTTTTAATTTTGTATCTTCATCTGTTACTGTCTCCACTGGATCTGTTAGTATAATTTCTAAAGATTTTAAAATTTTATTTCCAATATTTTTGAAATTTGTAATAGTGTAATGTTCGAACATAATATCGTTTTTAGGCCATTCAATCTGCTTAATTTTGCGTTTGCCGGCTTCTGATTCAAGCCTCGAAAGTAATTTCTCTAAAGTCATTATTTCGTTAACAAGCTCAAAACTAAGTAACTCGAGTTTCTTATTTTTAATATGCGCAAAAATTCTTAAATTTTTTGTTTTATTATTTTTATCATACGTAATTGCAGATCTTATTCGTGGAATCTTTTTTGAAAAATTGAAAGAAAATTTGTCGTAGACATGTAAAGTAGGTTGTTTTTCGTCGTTTTTGTCTGTTTTCTTATGTAAATTTTTGTCGTTTGCCTTTTTTGTCATGGCTCTTGTCTGTACTGCCAGAATTTGTTTATTAGCTTCTTTAATCTCATCGATTGTTATTCGCGATAGTGCATCAGCACACACGTTTGATTTACCTGTTATATATACAATAGTAAAGTTATATTCAGATAGTTCCAGTCTTATTCTGGAAAGCTTTGAAGATGGGTCTTTCATATTGAATAAGAATACTAGATGTCTATGATCTGACTTTACAATGAAATGGGTGCCATAAACGTATGGTCGAAATTGCTTGATTGCAAAGTAAATAGCTAAAAGCTCTAATTCTATAATAGGTTTTTTCTGTTCTGCTTTATTAAATGCTTTAGAAGCGAAACAAATTGGTAAATCACTACCTTGCTGTTCTTGACTTAAAATAGCGCCACATCCAGTTGTGGAAGCATCAACTGTAATAATGAATTGTTTAGTAAAATCTGGATATTGAAGTAATTTTGGTGAAAGTAATGCTGCTTTCAAAGATAGAAATGCTCTTTCGCACTCTACATCCCATACAAATTCAACTCTTTTTCTAATTAATCGATTTAGGGGCGCTGCCAGAGACGCAAAATTAGGTATAAACAGTCTGTAATAATTTGCAAGCGCGACGAATCGTCGTACCGCGTCTTTGTCAGTCGGTTTCGTATACTTTTTAATTGCGTTTATCTTAGAGTCGTCTGGCAACAAACCTTTGGCTGAACATTTATGACCTAAAAATGTAACTTCTGGTCGTAAAAAGTTGCATTTATTTGGGTTAAGTTTGAGATTAAAAGATCTACAAGTATCGAAGACTTTTGAAAGATTTTTAATGTGGTGTGCTTCGCTACACCCTATGACGATAATATCGTCGACGTACAAAAATGCGACATTGGGTGGTATACCCGAAAAAGCTATGGTCATCATTCGCGAGAATGAATTTGGTGCTATATTTAAGCCGAATGGAAGCACTTTCCATCTAAATGCGCCACGGTCAGTGCTGAAAGACGTAATGTCACGAGAGTCAGGATACAAGGGGATTTGGTGAAATCCTGAAAAAAGATCTAATGTGGAAAAATACTTTGCCCTGCCAAGATTGTCTAAAATATCGTCAACTCTAGCTAGTGGAAATTTATCAGCAATGAGTTTTTTGTTTACCGCGCGAAAATCTACGCACATACGATATGCTTTTTGACCATTAGTATCTTTCTTTGGGACTACAATCAAAGGACTATTGTAATTCGAATAACTGGGTTCAATCAAATCATTGTCTAATAATTTATTTACTTGGCGATTTATTTCTTCGCGTTGAGAGTATGACAATCTATAGTTTTTAACATATACCGGATCGTTGTCTGTCAATCTTAGTTTTTGCTCGTAAAAGTTATTTAAAGTCATTTTGTCCGTGTCAAGAGCGAAAATGTTCTTACAACTCACAAAAATTTCAAAGTTTTTTGTTTTCATTCCATTTCATTCGCCTAAATGTAGTTTTAAATAATTTCAAAAGAGGAAAACCCCTCGGTAAGGTGCAATATTGTAAGTTGGTTTTTCATGTATTATTATCTGTTTTTAGTTGATTTTTCATACGGATTTATCAAACTCAATAGAATTGTATGTAATTTAACATTTTTGTATTTTGTTGTTTGTAACAGATTTAACAAATAAACACATACCCCTGATGATGCTAAAAAGTTATTAGCGAAACGTTGGGTTAGAAAAGTGGAATCATTTAATTTTATTTCGCACTTAAAAACAAAAACTTGGACCGGAAAAGCCTAATAATATACCTTCAGATCCAATAAGAACTGGTCGGAAATACATAATGTGCGTGTTCATTTTGACAGTCTGAACAAAGGTATTTATGTTCTTGCTGTAGAGATGAGCCAACCAGCTATCAAATTACTATTGTGTAAGCTAAATCGAGTTGTATGAACAGCACTCAATTCAAATCGAAATTTCCTCAATTTATTTTTCTGTTTGAACATAGTATAAATCAATTTTAAGTAGTTTTGTACCGAAAGTTTCAATTGAAGAACCGTTTGCTACAGTCAAAGTAAGATCCGAATTTCTTTTATAAATTTTAAATTTAGAAAAGGGAATAACTGATACAACTGCACCGGTATGGATAAGAAAATTAAGTTTATTGAATTTATCAAATATGAATAGGCGATGAGTAGGTTTAATAACAGTTCCATTATCCGTCACCGTCATAATGGATCGTTTCAGTTTAAATTTTGTTCGTAATTTGAATTATGATTTTGATTAAAATTGCATGGGGGTATACATTTTAGAGCGTTATTCTTAAATTTTTTGTGATACCAACAAATAGTTGTTTGTGAATTAAAATTACGATTGTTGGAAAAATTTCTTGATCCTGAAAAATTTCGAGATTTAGATCTATTTCTATCTTTAGATCTTGAACGGATTTGTAGTTGATTAATATCACTAGAAATTTTATTTAAATTTTGAAAAATAGCCTTGGTTAATTCAGTTAAATTTTTAACGCATTGTTCTAAAATATTATTATTTATACTTCAGACTACAGGAGATTTGGAAAAATGCGGATTATTGATTAAATCAAAAAGTTTGTCAGCTAAAATAATAATTTCATCTCTGTTTTGATTATTATTGGAAGTCAAATGAATTTGTATTTCTTTTGGTAATTTACGAATCCACAACTTAAACAGTAATTCTGGGCTAACTATGGAGTCAGAACCTATAAGTGATTTCATAAATATGAATAATTCAGATGGTGAACGATCACCAAGTTCAGCTTTTGAAAATAATTGTTCTAATCGTTTTTCTTCTCTAAGAGAAAATCTTTCACATAAAATTTTTTTGATTGTATCATATTTATTAAAAAGAGGAGGAGGGTTAATAACATCTAAAATTTTAGAAATAGTATCTCGTTGAAGAGTAATTAGAACATTTTGAAATTTTAAATTATCATCAGTGATATTATTAATTTCAAATTGTCCTTCAGCAAGTAAAAACCAGGCATCAGGACAATCTTGCCAAAATTGTGGTAATTTAATAGATTTAGTAGAAGGAAAATTTGTAAAGTTATCTTGTGTTGAAGTATCTTGTGTTATATTAGAGATGTTGTTTTGTGTTGATTAATGTTAGAATTTTGAGTTGTGTTGTGAGTCATTGTGTTATTTGTATAATTGTTGTTTTGATTTTCCGAATTTGTAAACTTACGGGTTCGTATTGGAGAACGTAGAACCATATGAAAAAAAAAAATTAAATGAAAGATTTGAAAATTAGGAAATATTTAAGATTTTTTTTTGGAAAGGGAGTTAACAATTTAAATAAAATATTTACTTTTATATAAAAAATAAATAAATTTAAATAATTTATATAGAATTTTTAAAATATAAAAATAATCTTAAAATAAATTTGAAAATTTAAAGGGTTTGAAATTTTAATTTAAATTATAATAGAAGATTTTAAATTTAATATTAAAATAATAATTATACTTAAATAAAATTTAATTTAATAAAAAAAAAATATATATATATATTAAAATTAATAAGTAGTTGATTGATGATTGTAGAGATTTTAAGGGAATCAATTGCGTTTTTTGGAAGTGATAACAATTGAATACATCGTTGTTGCTGTTTATGCAATGGCTTTGTGGTTTTCTTTATAAATCTCGTTATTTTCTACGTGATGTCTTATATTTTAAATCCGTTCTTGTGTGTATTGTGCGTAAAATAGCTCTTGTTGTAATGAAGTGGATAACTCAATTGTAAATAGTTTTTAATTTTTAAGTATTTAGTTAAATTTTAAGGGTTTAAATATAGATAAAGTTTTAAATATTTATATTTACGTAGATAGTTTATTTATATTTGTATCTTTGTTCATAGTTTATATCTTTGTGTACTAAAAATTTAAATTTGGATGTTAACTTCTTTAGTTCACTTCATATAAATATTTAAAGATATTTGTGCACAATTTTATATTTTTGATTTAACTTTTCTTTGAGAAATCAGTTCACGCATTTTTGTATTGGATCGTGTGCACATTTGCCGAAACCGGTTGATAGTCGGCAATTTCAGACAACTTAATAAAAGGTTTTTTTTTTTTTTTTTGTAGCACGTCACTTAGTTGCACTTCTATTTGTGATATTGCATTGTTCGGTAGCTGTGTGATACGTAAAGCGTTACATTCAGCATTTGTATAAAATATCGATTTAAAAATTAGGTCCGTTGGTAGAATCGCCAATATATTTGGTGGTTAACCAAATATTTAAATATTTATTTTTACAAATATTATTTTATTTACTTTTGAGTTTAAATATTTTCAAACTAATTAGAATTTTCTTTTTTTGAAGTTATTCAAAAATTTTAAGTTAACATGAAAACTCAATTAAAAATTATTTTAAAAATTAAAGTAAAGAATACAAAGTGGTTAACACTATACTGCCGCTAGGTGGGTCTCATAAGCATTATCTAAGCGAGGATAAGCGTTTTTTTACGCGCAAACGTAAACGTATACACTTTCTTACAAATGTGCGGCGCATTATTTTTAAAGTCAATCGTGCCACAATATATTGAATTTCGTGCGCTGTGGGATGCGCATTAAGGCCTTAACTAGCACGATAAAAGAAGTTTTCCAACCAGCGATGATAAATGGATTTTTTCATTTTGTATCAAACGAGGAAAAAAAATGTACCAAATCATCAAAAAATGTACCAAAAGTATTCTAAAATGTGAATTTGAACCAAACTACACCATTTTAATACTAAAATCAGAAAACATCAACTTGAAATAAAAAAATCGTATTTGTGATCCGATTTGGTTTTAAATGCGATTTTTGAAGAAACTAAGAAAGATAGAAAACTGCAAACTGAAAAGTGTTTGTTCCATTGGAAAGAGCGTTAAATTTCCTATAAGAATCACTCAAAGAACGCTATTTTCGCACAATAGGGTCGTTTCATGATTCCAGGTCCCATATACATATTTATATTCGCAACTCACCTTCAAACCTTTGTAAGGCAACTACTGCTCTTTCGATGCCCGATAGTTTCGTGTTTGCACCATCAATCGCTGTTTCGTTGGCGCTTGGTGCTCATTGCCCCCAACTTGCCTTGAGCCTTTAAATTTCTGCTATGTAAAAATTCAATTTTTTTTTCTGCTTCACTAATGTTCATTTCGGAAGTTTTTACTTTAACTTTCCATTTGTATATATTGTTTTTCTGTTTCTTAATTTGAGTAATTAAATTGTTAATATTTGTTTGTACCGATTTTAATTTATCATCATGTATCGTATGAATTAATTTCTTAATTTCGGCCATTTTTTTCGTCACACACGCATCAGTCGTAGTTTGTTCTCGCTCTTGTGCCTCCAATTGATTAAAAATAGTTGGTAATTGTTCCCTTAAACTCTTTAGAACAATATAGAGCTTTTGTGTGTTCGATTGACACACATCACGTTCTAAACGTCCTCTACTTTCTTTGGTACTCCTAAATTTCAGTACACATTGTTACTCCTGGAAACTTACGCTATAGGTTACTTGCCAAGATTTGTTCTTGGAGGGCGCCGCCTCCAGATTGTCGCCAAATTGTGCCGACAATAATCTGTTAAAATCGTGGTGGTCGACGTCGCCACACTTTAACCTTTATCGAAATTTAATTAAATACTCGCACTTTGATTTACTGCGTGAAAATTATATTTCTCTTTATTTTCTTTAAAAATCACAATCAAATTTTTTTTGCGCACGTCAGTAAATTTCAGTTGGCAGAATTATATTGATGGCGGTGAAAGATGAAAATGCCGATGTCACTCTTGGCACTCGTCATTTTCATGTTTTACCCCACATATATGGTATTCTCTCTTACATGCTATATTTCAATGCTCATGACATATTATTGTGTATTTGGTTCTTTCTATTTGTACTATTCACAATTAAATATCATTGTGAGTAACAATGTTGAGATGTTGCCAGATGATTATTAAAAAGTTAATTTGGGGGATTTTATCCTCACATCACCCTTTTTGGGGAAAAGAAGAATTGACAAAGTGATCAATTTTGTCACATTCTTCTTTTGCCATAACTTATAGAAATTGTTGCGAACAAACGAATATATATTTATATTAGGGTGTACCTCCCCTTTTTAATTCGTTGGTTCGGAACCATTTTTATGACTGATTATTAAAAATGAACTTAGAAGTAAAAATACTCAAATTTTATTTACATTCATGTTTGTTTTGTTTGAATTTTCTTTTGTAAATAGTTACATTGTAATATATATTAGATTTGTTAAATTTTTACAATTTTAGTCTTTGCTGTTTTGAAATATGGTTTTTGAATATACAAAATTTGTGCTTTTTTTCTCTTTTTTTTTTGTTGTTTTAACAGTTTTTAAGCCTTCGTGGCTGCTTACATGCTAGTAAGTAAATTTTGGATTTGTGTTTTTTTTTCAAATTTAAAGTAAAAATATTGAAGTAATGTTAGTTTACTTTATTTAGGCGGTTTTTATGTACCACTTTTTCTTTGTTTTTAACTTCATCGAAAATAGTTACATTAGGTTCGTTAATTTTAGTTATAAAAAACGGACCTTGATAAATATTTTCGTGCTTATGATGTGGTTCTTTTTGTAAAAGTACTTTATCTCCGATTTTTACAATTAAAGGTCGTGCCGTTTTATCGTACAGGTTTTTACTTTGTAATTTATTTTTATTAATTAGGTTTTGTGCCATTTTGTGCGTTTTCTGCATCCTAAACTTAACTTCTTTGGCATAGTTTTCGACATTATAGATCGGGTCAATTTTTTCTTTACTCAACTCATTAGGCAAAGTTGCCTTTTTCCCAAAAACTAACTCGTAAGGCGAAAATTGATTGTCGAAAACTGTGCTACTCGTAGTGTTGTGTAGGAAGGTAAAATATTTTAAATAAACATCCCAATCAGAAAAATTGTCTTTTAAATATGCATGTAATTTTTTATTAAAAACTCTATGATTACGTTCAATCGTACCAACAGTTTCATGATGGTATGCAGTTGAAAAATTATGTTGAATATTTAAAAGCTTTGTTAATTCTTCGAATAATTCATTTTTAAATTCAGTACCTAAATCTGATTTTATGGCATTCATTGTGCCGTAAGTTAAAATGAATCCTTCAAAAATAGCTGAAGCGATGGTTTTTGCCGATTTGTCTGGTACAGCGACTGTTACCAGATATTTAGTCATGTCGCAAATCATGGTAAGTGCGAACTTGTTACCATATTTGGACTCAGGTAAGGGTCCTATTGTGTCAATTACTAGTATATCAAATGGTTTACAAGGAGTTGGTGTTAAAACAAGTTTTTATTTTGTTTTAGGTTTAACCTTGTTTAAGAGACAATCCTTACAATTTTTGATATATTTCAATATATCACGAGTCATGTTCTTCCAATAAAATTTTGTTCGCAATTTTGCGTAAAGTCTTTTCATTAAGCAATGTTTTCATTCCGCAATGTCCACCAGAAATGGGATCATTATGGTAAATTTTCATAAGTTTTAATTTTGTATCTTCATCTGTTACTGTCTCCACTGGATCTGTTAGTATAATTTCTAAAGATTTTAAAATTTTATTTCCAATATTTTTGAAATTTGTAATAGTGTAATGTTCGAACATAATATCGTTTTTAGGCCATTCAATCTGCTTAATTTTGCGTTTGCCCGCTTCTGATTCAAGCCTCGAAAGTAATTTCTATAAAGTCATTATTTCGTTAACAAGCTCAAAACTAAGTAACTCGAGTTTCTTATTTTTAATATGCGCAAAAATTCTTAAATTTTTTGTTTTATTATTTTTATCATACGTAATTGCAGATCTTATTCGTGGAATCTTTTTTGAAAAATTGAAAGAAAATTTGTCGTAGACATGTAAAGTAGGTTGTTTTTCATCGTTTTTGTCTGTTTTCTTATGTAAATTTTTGTCGTTTGCCTTTTTTGTCATGGCTCTTGTCTGTACTGCCAGAATTTGTTTATTAGCTTCTTTAATCTCATCGATTGTTATTCGCGATAGTGCATCAGCACACACGTTTGATTTACCTTTTATATATACAATAGTAAAGTTATATTCAGATAGTTCCAGTCTTATTCTGGAAAGTTTTGAAGATGGGTCTTTCATATTGAATAAGAATACTAGAGGTCTATGATCTGACTTTACAATGAAATGGGTGCCATAAACGTATGGTCGAAATTGCTTGATTGCAAAGTAAATAGCTAAAAGCTCTAATTCTATAATAGGTTTTTTCTGTTCTGCTTTATTAAATGCTTTAGAAGCGAAACAAATTGGTAAATCACTACCTTGCTGTTCTTGACTTAAAATAGCGCCACATCCAGTTGTGGAAGCATCAACTGTAATAATGAATTGTTTAGTAAAATCTGGATATTGAAGTAATTTTGGTGAAAGTAATGCTGCTTTCAAAGATAAAAATGCTCTTTCGCACTCTACATCCCATACAAATTCAACTCTTTTTCTAATTAATCGATTTAGGGGCGCTGCCAGAAACTCAAAATTAGGTATAAACAGTCTGTAATAATTTGCAAGCGCGACGAATCGTCGTACCGCGTCTTTGTCAGTCGGTTTCGTATACTTTTTAATTGCGTTTATCTTAGAGTCGTCTGGCAACAAACCTTTGGCTGAACATTTATGACCTAAAAATGTAACTTCTGGTCGTAAAAAGTTGCATTTATTTGGGTTAAGTTTGAGATTAAAAGATCTACAAGTATCGAAGACTTTTGAAAGATTTTTAATGTGGTGTGCTTCGCTACACCCTATGACGATAATATCGTCGACGTACAAAAATGCGACATTGGGTGGTATACCCGAAAAAGCTATGGTCATCATTCGCGAGAATGAATTTGGTGCTATATTTAAGCCGAATGGAAGCACTTTCCATCTAAATGCGCCACGGTCAGTGCTGAAAGACGTAATGTCACGAGAGTCAGGATACAAGGGGATTTGGTGAAATCCTGAAAAAAGATCTAATGTGAAAAAATACTTTGCCCTGCCAAGATTGTCTAAAATATCGTCAACTCTAGCTAGTGGAAATTTATCAGCAATGAGTTTTTTGTTTACCGCGCGAAAATCTACGCACATACGATATGCTTTTTGACCATTAGTATCTTTCTTTGGGACTACAATCAAAGGACTATTGTAATTCGAATAACTGGGTTCAATCAAATCATTGTCTAATAATTTATTTACTTGGCGATTTATTTCTTCGCGTTGAGAGTATGACAATCTATAGTTTTTAACATATACCGGATCGTTGTCTGTCAATCTTAGTTTTTGCTCGTAAAAGTTATTTAAAGTCATTTTGTCCGTGTCAAGAGCGAAAATGTTCTTACAACTCACAAAAATTTCAAAGTTTTTTGTTTTCATTCCATTTCATTCGCCTAAATGTAGTTTTAAATAATTTCAAAAGAGGAAAACCCCTCGGCAAGGTGCAATATTGTAAGTTGGTTTTTCATGTATTATTATCTGTTTTTAGTTGATTTTTCATACGGATTTATCAAACTCAATAGAATTGTATGTAATTTAACATTTTTGTATTTTGTTGTTTGTAACAGATTTAACAAATAAACACATACCCCAGATGATGCTAAAAAGTTATTAGCGAAACGTTGGGTTAGAAAAGTGGAATCATTTAATTTTATTTCGCACTTAAAAACAAAAACTTAGACCGGAAAAGCCTAATAATATACCTTCAGATTCAATAAGAACTGGTCGGAAATACATAATGTGCGTGTTCATTTTGACAGTCTGAACAAAGGTATTTATGTTCTTGCTGTAGAGATGAGCCAACCAGCTATCAAATTACTATTGTGTTAGCTAAATCGAGTTGTATGAACAGCACTCAATTCAAATCGAAATTTCCTCAATTTATTTTTCTGTTTGAACATAGTATAAATCAATTTTAAGTAGTTTTGTACCGAAAGTTTCAATTGAAGAACCGTTTGCTACAGTCAAAGTAAGATCCGAATTTCTTTTATAAATTTTAAATTTAGAAAAGGGAATAACTGATACAACTGCACCGGTATCGATAAGAAAATTAAGTTTATTGAATTTATCAAATATGAATAGGCGATGAGTAGGTTTAATAACAGTTCCATTATCCGTCACCGTCATAATGGATCGTTTCAGTTTAAATTTTGTTCGTAATTTGAATTATGATTTTGATTAAAATTGCATGGGGGTATACATTTTAGAGCGTTATTCTTAAATTTTTTGTGATACCAACAAATAGTTGTTTGTGAATTAAAATTACGATTGTTGGAAAAATTTCTTGATCCTGAAAAATTTCGAGATTTAGATCTATTTCTATCTTTAGATCTTGAACGGATTTGTAGTTGATTAATATCACTAGAAATTTTATTTAAATTTTGAAAAATAGCCTTGGTTAATTCAGTTAAATTTTTAACGCATTGTTCTAAAATATTATTTATACTTGAGACTACAGGAGATTTGGAAAAATGCGGATTATTGATTAAATCAAAAAGTTTGTCAGCTAAAATAATAATTTCATCTCTGTTTTGATTATTATTGGAAGTCAAATGAATTTGTATTTCTTTTGGTAATTTACGAATCCACAACTTAAAGAGTAATTCTGGGCTAACTATGGAGTCTGAACCTATAAGTGATTTCATAAATATGAATAATTCAGATGGTGAACGATCACCAAGTTCAGCTTTTGAAAATAATTGTTCTAATCGTTTTTCTTCGCTAAGAGAAAATCTTTCACATAGAATTTTTTTGATTGTATCATATTTATTAAAAAGAGGAGGAGGGTTAATAACATCTAAAATTTTAGAAATAGTATCTCGTTGAAGAGTAATTAGAACATTTTGAAATTTTAAATTATCATCAGTGATATTATTAATTTCAAATTGTCCTTCAGCAAGTAAAAACCAGGCATCAGGACAATCTTGCCAAAATTGTGGTAATTTAATAGATTTAGTAGAAGGAAAATTTGTAAAGTTATCTTGTGTTGAAGTATCTTGTGTTATATTAGAGATGTTGTTTTGTGTTGTATTAATGTTAGAATTTTGAGTTGTGTTGTGAGTCATTGTGTTATTTGTATAATTGTTGTTTTGATTTTCCGAATTTGTAAACTTACGGGTTCGTATTGGAGAACGTAGAACCATATGAAAAAAAAAATTAAATGAAAGATTTGAAAATTAGGAAATATTTAAGATTTTTTTTTGGAAAGGGAGTTAACAATTTAAATAAAATATTTACTTTTATATAAAAAATAAATAAATTTAAATAATTTATATAGAATTTTTAAAATATAAAAATAATCTTAAAATAAATTTGAAAATTTAAAGGGTTTAAAATTTTAATTTAAATTATAATAGAAGATTTTAAATTTAATATTAAAATAATAATTATACTTACATAAAATTTAATTTAATAAAAAAAAATATATATATATATATTAAAATTAATAAGTAGTTGATTAATGATTGTAGAGATTTTAAGGGAATCAATTGCGTTTTTTGGAAGTGATAACAATTGAATACATCGTTGTTGCTGTTTATGCAATGGCTTTGTGGTTTTCTTTATAAATCTCGTTATTTTCTACGTGATGTCTTATATTTTAAATCCGTTCTTGTGTGTATTGTGCGTAAAATAGCTCTTGTTGTAATGAAGTGGATAACTCAATTGTAAATAGTTTTTAATTTTTAAGTATTTAGTTAAATTTTAAGGGTTTAAATATAGATGAAGTTTTAAATATTTATATTTACGTAGATAGTTTATTTATATTTGTATCTTTGTTCATAGTTTATATCTTTGTATACTAAATTTTTAAATTTGGATGTTAACTTCTTTAGTTCACTTCATATAAATATTTAAAGATATTTGTGCACAATTTTATATTTTTGATTTAACTTTTCTTTGAGAAATCAGTTCACGCATTTTTGTATTGGATCGTGTGCACATTTGCCGAAACCGGTTGATAGTCTGCAATTTCAGACAACTTAATAAAACGTTTTTTTTTTTTTTTTTGTAGCACGTCACTTAGTTGCACTTCTATTTGTGATATTGCATTGTTCGGTAGCTGTGTGATACGTAAAGCGTTACATTCAGCATTTGTATAAAATATCGATTTAAAAATTAGGTCCGTTGGTAGAATCGCCAATATATTTGGTGGTTAACCAAATATTTAAATATTTATTTTTACAAATATTATTTTATTTACTTTTGAGTTTAAATATTTTCAAACTAATTAGAATTTTCTTTTTTTGAAGTTATTCAAAAATTTTAAGTTAACATGAAAACTCAATTAAAAATTATTTTAAAAATTAAAGTAAAGAATACAAAGTGGTTAACACTATACTGCCGCTAGGTGGGTCTCATAAGCATTATCTAAGCGAGGATAAGCGTTTTTTTACGCGCAAACGTAAACGTATACACTTTTTTACAAATGTGCGGCGCATTATTTTTAAAGTCAATCGTGCCACAATATATTGAATTTCGTGCGCTGTGGGATGCGCATTAAGGCCTTAACTAGCACGATAAAAGAAGTTTTCCAACCAGCGATGATAAATGGATTTTTGCATTTTGTACCAAACGAGGAAAAAAAATGTACCAAATCATCAAAAAATGTACCAAAAGTATTCTAAAATGTGAATTTGAACCAAACTACACCATTTTAATACTAAAATCAGAAAACATCAACTTGAAATAAAAAAATCGTATTTGTGATCCGATTTGGCTTTAAATGCGATTTTTGAAGAAACTAAGAAAGATAGAAAACTGCAAACTGAAAAGTGTTTGTTCCATTGGAAAGAGCGTTAAATTTCCTATAAGAATCACTCAAAGAACGCTATTTTCGCACAATAGGGTCGTTTCATGATTCCAGGTCCCATATACATATTTATATTCGCAACTCACCTTCAAACTTTTGTAAGGCAACTATTGCTCTTTCGATGCCCGATAGTTTCGTGTTTGCACCATCAATCGCTGTTTCGTTGGCGCTTGGTGCTCATTGCCCCCAACTTGCCTTGAGCATTTACATTTCTGCTATGTAAAAATTCAATTTTTTTTTCTGCTTCACTAATGTTCATTTCGGAAGTTTTTACTTTAACTTTCCATTTGTATATATTGTTTTTCTGTTTCTTAATTTGAGTAATTAAATTGTTAATATTTGTTTATACCGATTTTAATTTATCGTCATGTATCGTATGAATTAATTTCTTAATTTCGGCCATATTGTGCCGACAATAATCTGTTAAAATCGTGGTGGTCGACGTCGCCACACTTTAACCTTTATCGAAATTTAATTAAATACTCGCACTTTGATTTACTGCGTGAAAATTATATTTCTCTTTATTTTCTTTAAAAATCACAATCAAATTTTTTTTGCGCACGTCAGTAAATTTCAGTTGGCAGAATTATATTGATGGCGGTGAAAGATGAAAATGCCGATGTCACTCTTGGCACTCGTCATTTTCATGTTTTACCCCACATATATGGTATTCTCTCTTACATGCTATATTTCAATGCTCATGACATATTATTGTGTATTTGGTTCTTTCTATTTGTACTATTCACAATTAAATATCATTGTGAGTAACAATGTTGAGATGTTGCCAGATGATTATTAAAAAGTTAATTTGGGGGATTTTATCCTCACATCACCCTTTTTGGGGAAAAGAAGAATTGACAAAGTGATCAATTTTGTCACATTCTTCTTTTGCCATAACTTATAGAAATTGTTGCGAACAAACGAATATATATTTATATTAGGGTGTACCTCCCCTTTTTAATTCGTTGGTTCGGAACCATTTTTATGACTGATTATTAAAAATGAACTTAGAAGTAAATATACTCAAATTTAATTTACATTCATGTTTGTTTTGTTTGAATTTTCTTTTGTAAATAGTTACATTGTAATATATATTAGATTTGTTAAATTTTTACAATTTTAGTCTTTGCTGTTTTGAAATATGGTTTTTGAATATACAAAATTTGTGCTTTTTTTTCTCTTTTTTTTTTTTGTTGTTTTAACAGTTTTTAAGCCTTCGTGGCTGCTTACATGCTAGTAAGTAAATTTTGGATTTGTGTTTTTTTTTCAAATTTAAAGTAAAAATATTGAAGTAATGTTAGTTTACTTTATTTAGGCGGTTTTTGTGTACCACTTTTTCTTTGTTTTTAATTAACTTCATCGAAAATAGTTACATTAGGTTCGTTAATTTTAGTTATAAAAAACGGACCTTGATAAATATTTTCGTGCTTATGATGTGGTTCTTTTTGTAAAAGTACTTTATCTCCGATTTTTACAATTAAAGGTCGTGCCGTTTTATCGTACAGGTTTTTACTTTGTAATTTATTTTTATTAATTAGGTTTTGTGCCATTTTGTGCGTTTTCTGCATCCTAAACTTAACTTCTTTGGCATAGTTTTCGGCATTATAGATCGGGTCAATTTTTTCTTTACTCAACTCATTAGGCAAAGTTGCCTTTTTCCCAAAAACTAACTCGTAAGGCGAAAATTGATTGTCGAAAACTGTGCTACTCGTAGTGTTGTGTAGGAAGGTAAAATATTTTAAATAAACATCCCAATCAGAAAAATTGTCTTTTAAATATGCATGTAATTTTTCATTAAAAACTCTATGATTACGTTCAATCGTACCAACAGTTTCATGATGGTATGCAGTTGAAAAATTATATTGAATATTTAAAAGCTTTGTAAATTCTTCGAATAATTCATTTTTAAATTCAGTACCAAAATCTGATTTTATGGCATTCATTGTGCCGTAAGTTAAAATGAATCCTTCAAAAATAGCTGAAGCGATTGTTTTTGCCGATTTGTCTGGTACAGCGACTGTTACCAGATATTTAGTCATGTCGCAAATCATGGTAAGTGCGAACTTGTTACCATATTTGGACTCAGGTAGGGGTCCTATTGTGTCAATTACTAGTATATCAAATGGTTTACAAGGAGTTGGTGTTAAAACAAGTTTTTCTTTTGTTTTAGGTTTAACCTTGTTTAAGAGACAATCCTTACAATTTTTGATATATTTCGATATATCACGAGTCATGTTCTTCCAATAAAATTTTGTTCGCAATTTTGCGTAAAGTCTTTTCATTAAGCAATGTCTTTCATTCCGCAATGTCCACCAGAAATGGGATCATTATGGTAAATTTTCATAAGTTTTAATTTTGTATCTTCATCTGTTACTGTCTTCACTGGATCTGTTAGTATAATTTCTAAAGATTTTAAAATTTTATTTCCAATATTTTTGAAATTGGTAATAGTGTAATGTTCGAACATAATATCGTTTTTAGGCCATTCAATCTGCTTAATTTTGCGTTTGCCGGCTTCTGATTCAAGCCTCGAAAGTAATTTCTATAAAGTCATTATTTCGTTAACAAGCTCAAAACTAAGTAACTCGAGTTTCTTATTTTTAATATGCGCAAAAATTCTTAAATTTGTTGTTTTATTATTTTTATCATACGTAATTGCAGATCTTATTCGTGGAATCTTTTTTGAAAAATTGAAAGAAAATTTGTCGTAGACATGTAAAGTAGGTTGTTTTTCGTCGTTTTTGTCTGTTTTCTTATGTAAATTTTTGTCGTTTGCCTTTTTTGTCATGGCTCTTGTCTGTACTGCCAGAATTTGTTTATTAGCTTCTTTAATCTTATCGATTGTTATTCGCGATAGTGCATCAGCACACACGTTTGATTTACCTTTTATATATACAATAGTAAATTTATATTCAGATAGTTCCAGTCTTATTCTGGAAAGTTTTGAAGATGGGTCTTTCATATTGAATAAGAATACTAGAGGTCTATGATCTGACTTTACAATGAAATGGGTGCCATAAACGTATGGTCGAAATTGCTTGATTGCAAAGTAAATAGCTAAAAGCTCTAATTCTATAATAGGTTTTTCTGTTCTGCTTTACTAAATGCTTTAGAAGCGAAACAAATTGGTAAATCACTACCTTGCTGTTCTTGACTTAAAATAGCGCCACATCCAGTTGTGGAAGCATCAACTGTAATAATGAATTGTTTAGTAAAATCTGGATATTGAAGTAATTTTGGTGAAAGTAATGATGCTTTCAAAGATAAAAATGCTCTTTCGCACTCTACATCCCATACAAATTCAACTCTTTTTCTGCTTAATCGATTTAGGGGCGCTGCCAGAGATGCAAAATTAGGTATAAACAGTCTGTAATAATTTGCAAACGCGACGAATCGTCGTACCGCGTCTTTGTCAGTCGGTTTCGTATACTTTTTAATTGCGTTTATCTTAGAGTCGTCTGGAAACAAACCTTTGGCTGAACATTTATGACCTAAAAATGTAACTTCTGGTCGTAAAAAGTTGCATTTATTTGGGTTAAGTTTGAGATTAAAAGATCTACAAGTATTGAAGACTTTTGAAAGATTTTTAATGTGGTGTGCTTCGCTACACCCTATGACGATAACATCGTCGACGTACAAAAATGCGACATTGGGTGGTATACCCGAAAAAGCTATGGTCATCATTCGCGAGAATGAATTTGGTGCTATATTTAAGCCGAATGGAAGCACTTTCCATCTAAATGCGCCACGGTCAGTGCTGAAAGACGTAATGTCACGAGAGTCAGGATACAAGGGGATTTGGTGAAATCCTGAAAAAAGATCTAAAATATCGTCAACTCTAGCTAGTGGAAATTTATCAGCAATGAGTTTTTTGTTTACCGCGCGAAAATCTACGCACATACGATATGCTTTTTGACCATTAGTATCTTTCTTTGGGACTACAATCAAAGGACTATTGTAATTCGAATAACTGGGTTCAATCAAATCATTGTGTAATAATTTATTTACTTGGCGATTTATTTCTTCGCGTTGAGAGTATGGCAATCTATAGTTTTTAACATATACCGGATCTTTGTCTGTCAATCTTAGTTTTTGCTCGTAAAAGTTATTTAAAGTCATTTTGTCCGTGTCAAGAGCGAAAATGTCGGCATAATCTATGCAAAGGTCAATTAATTTACTATGAGCACGTTGAGGTATTTAATTTTTTAAAATCGAAGTTAGGTTTTTCGTACGTTTTTCTTCTGTTTCTGTCTTGTTAATTGTATAAACATTGTAGTTTGAAACTGTTTCTGTCCGAATACTTTTTCTTTTCACATACTTTATATCATCTGTGGTATTTATAACTTTAATAATTGGGTTACTGGAATTAACAATGCACCTAGCTGTGAAAACACCTTTTTCGATTTCCTGCGAGTCTACGAAAAGTGGCTCGGGTGAATCTCCTAAATCAAAAAGTCTGAATATTTCGCATCTTGGTGGAATGATACAACTGTCGCTTTCTGTTCCGTGCAGGATTGGTATCGCGACTTTTTCATTACCTACCCAAAACGAAATACTATTTCTTTCATAATTAAAAATGCATTTGTTAATTTTCAGAAAATCTTTACCCAGTATGCCATCGGATGGAATATTAAAGTCTTCATTCACTACATGTAAAGTATGTTTAATAGAAAAGTTTGAAAAATTTAAATTTGCTGTAATTTTACCTAAAGTGGAAACTGAATTGGAAGTGACACCGGTAATGTTAATGATGTCGTTCGTGTTTAAGGAAATATTTCTGCCTAGACATGATATTTTTATTAAGGAAATGTCCGCTTGAGTGTCTACTAAGAAAGAACAAAATTTTTGTGACTCGTTTAGTTGTAATTCTATAAAATCAGAGTAATTTAAATTTAAACAATAGATGGCTATTGGTGAGGGAAGTTCGCTTACTCGCTTAATTCGTCCTCCCTCAGTCTTCGATCCTGAGGGGCACTGGCGTTTAAAGCGCGAACGTTTACGTTTCGACCTCTACCGTTTGAGGATCTTGAATTGTTGTTTCTATTGTTACTATTGTTTGGATTAGGGTTGGTATTTGGACGCGTATTATTATTGTGATTATTCTGACATCTATTTCCGTTATAATTCCTATATCTTTGATTATTGTTACCGTTATAGTTACTATTGTATGAAAATGAATTATTGTTTCTATAACCAGTATAGCCACGGTTTGGGTAAAAACCTCGATAACTACCACGTGAATTTCTAAATGTACTGTTACCACGTGATCGAAAAGCTAAAACCTGACGCTTAGTTACTTCATTGTTTTGTTCTACAATTAATTTTGCTACTACGTCTTTCGGATCAGTAAATGCCGTTGAGGCTAAAATGGTTTTTACTAAATTGGATTTTGCGTTTAAACGACACACGTTAACAGTTTGTTCGACTACCATTTCATGAGCTTTCGTTTGAGTGATCCCTTCAATAATAAGAGACCGCTCAAGTGAGTCAGCTAAATCTTCAACTTTTTTGGCAAAGTCTGTATAATTATTACCGCTAACGTGCAACGCTGCAATTCTCCCTGCTACAACTTTCGAGTTGTCTGGTTTGATCCTATTCCTCTTCTGTAAGAAAAATCATGTTCTTTATTACTATTTGAAATAATTAATTCACCAGGTATTCTAAGTGTTTGGCCATAATCAAGTTCAGCAGATGAACATTTTAAATCTTCTTTAACAGAAATTCGTAAACCAAGTAGAATGAATGGTAAAATGTCAGACCAATGAACCGAGTGGTTTGATGCTATAATTGCTGCTTTTAAAGTTCGATGAAATCTTTTTATCATGTCATTTGCTTGGGGATGGTAAGGAGATGTATGAATTTTATGGGAACCTAAAAGTTTAGTTAATTCCGTAAAAAATTTTGAGGTGAATTGTGAACCTTGCTCTACTGTAATATTCAATGGTATACCAAATCGTGGTATATAATTTTGAATAAAAGTTTTTACTATAGTATTTGTTGAAATATCTTTAAGTGGATAAGCTTCAGGCCAACGTGAAAATCTATCAATAATTGTTAAACTGGAAGAGGTCCAACAATATCCATATGAATATGTTCAAAACGGCCTGATGGTATTTGAATTTTTTGGATAGGAGATTTAGTATGTCTTGAAATTTTGGATTTTTGACAATTGATGCAAGATGAAGTCCAATCGTTAATTTCTTTACGCATGTTAGGCCAATAATATTTATTTTGAATTAATTTTCTAGTTGTTCTTATACTTGGATTAGATAACGAGTGAATTTTGTCAAATATAATAGTACTATTTTTGTCGAAATGTGTAAGTAAAGTATTTTTAGAAAACAGTTTTTTAACATTTTCGAAAGCTGTTGTGGTTTCATTTGTCCAACTTAATTGTTTGAGTTTGTTTTTAATTGCGTGTGTTAACATTTCAAGAAGAGGACTAAGTTCTGTTGCTAACATTTTAATATATCTGTGATAGTAATTTATCATACCTAAAAATTTTTGTAATTTATTTATAGAAATTGGTTTTTCAAAATTTGTTATGATTTCAATTCTATCTAAAGATAGTTTAATACCTTCGCCTGAAATTTCGTAACTTAAGAAATTTAATTTATTTACACCGAGAGTACATTTTGAAGGTTTACTATTTAAATTATATTCTTCAAGTCTTTTGAAAACTAATTTTAAATGATTTATATGTTGATCTTCATTACCACTGGCAATAAGAATGTCATCAGTGTATGTAAATACAAAATCGAAATCAGAAAATACTTCATTAATAAAGCGTTGGAAATTTCGTAAACCGAAGGTCATTCTTACGAATTCAAACATTCCAAAAGGGGTAGTTATTGCAGTTTTATGAATGTCTTCTTCTGCCATTGGAATTTGGTGGTAGGCACGCACAAGATCAATTTTGGAAAAAAATTGTTTGTTTTTTAAATCAATTGTTAAATCGTGAATATGTGGTAAAGGATACCAATCTGGTGTAGTAATAGAATTAAATCTTCGATAGTCTCCGCAAGGTCTCCAATCATTTGGTTCTTTTTTAGGAATGAGATGAAGTGGAGATGTAACAGGAGAATTTGAGGGTCTGCATATACCAGTTTTAACTAAAAATTCAAATTCAGTTTTAGCAATTTTAAGTTTGATTGGATCAAGACGTGTGGGTTTCGAAAATGGTAAAATACCTTTTGTTTCTATCCTGTGAACCGTATGGTGTTTAACTTTTTTAGTATAATCTGGTTCGCAGGTAATAGATGGAAATTCATTAAGTAATTTTGAAAACTTATTTTCGACAATAGGAATTTTGAGTGAGAAAATATTAGAAAATCCAGAAGATCCAGCAACTTTAATTTTTGTAGTAGAATCCATTATTTCTTTATTTTTAATATTGACAATAATTCCGAATTTTTCTAAAAAGTTTGCTCCTAAAATTGGTGTATCAATATTCGCAATAATGAACGGAAATTCAAAATCTCTTCTTAAACCTAAATCAATTTTAAGTAGTTTTGTACCGAAAGTTTCAATTGAAGAACCGTTTGCTGCAGTCAAAGTAAGATCCGAATTTCTTTTATAAATTTTAAATTTAGAAAAGGGAATAACTGATACAACTGCACCGGTATCGATAAGAAAATTAAGTTTATTGAATTTATCAAATATGAATAGGCGACGAGTAGGTTTAATAATAGTTCCATTATCCGTCACCGTCATAATGGATCGTTTCAGTTTAAATTTTGTTCGTAATTTGAATTATGATTTTGATTAAAATTGCATGGGGGTATACATTTGAGAGCGTTATTCTTAAATTTTTTGTGATACCAACAAATAGTTGTTTGTGAATTAAAATTACGATTGTTTGAAAAATTGCTTGATCCTGAAAAATTTCAAGATTTAGATCTATTTCTATCTTTAGATCTTGAACGGATTTGTAATTGATTAATATCATTAGAAATTTTATTTAAATTTTGAAAAATAGCCGTGGTTAATTCAGTTAAATTTTTAACGCATTGTTCTAAAATATTATTATTTATACTTGAGACTACAGGAGATTTGGAAAAATGAGGATTATTGATTAAATCAAAAAGTTTGTCAGCTAAAATAATAATTTCATCTCTGTTTTGATTATTATTGGAAGTCAAATGAATTTGTATTTCTTGTGGTAATTTACGAATCCACAATTTAAAGAGTAATTCTTGGCTAACTATGGAGTCTGAACCTATAAGTGATTTCATAAATCTGAATAATTCAGATGGTGAACGATTACCAAGTTCAGCTTTTGAAAATAATTGTTCTAATCGTTTTTCTTCGCTAAGAGAAAATCTTTCACATAGAATTTTTTTGATTGTATCATATTTATTAAAAAGAGGAGGAGGGTTAATAACATCTAAAATTTTAGAAATAGTATCTCGTTGAAGAGTAATTAGAACATTTTGAAATTTTAAATTATCATCAGTGATATTATTAATTTCAAATTGTCCTTCAACAAGTAAAAACCAGGCATCAGGACAATCTTGCCATAATTGTGGTAATTTAATAGATTTAGTAGAAGGAAAATTTGTAAAGTTATCTTGTGTTGAAGTATCTTGTGTTATATTAGAGATGTTTTTTTGTGTTGTATTAATGTTAGAATTTTGAGTTGTGTTGTGAGTCATTGTGTTATTTGTATAATTGTTGTTTTGATTTTCCGAATTTGTAAACTTAAGGGTTCGTATTGGAGAACGTATAACCATATGAAAAAAAAATTAAATGAAAAATTTGAAAATTAGGAAATATTTAAGATTTTTTTTTGGAAAGGGAGTTAACAATTTAAATAAAATATTTATTTTTATATAAAAAATATATAAATTTAAATAATTTATATAGAATTTTTAAAATATAAAAATAATCTTAAAATAAATTTGAAAATTTAAAGGGTTTAAAATTTTAATTTAAATTATAATAGAAGATTTTAAATTTAATATTAAAATAATAATTATACTTACATAAAATTTAATTTAATAAAAAAAAATATATATATATATATATTAAAATTGATAAGTAGTTGATTGATGATTGTAGAGATTTTAAGGGAATCAATTGCGTTTTTTTGAAGTGATAACAATTGAATACATCGTTGTTGCTGTTTATGCAATGGCTTTGTGGTTTTCTTTATAAATCTCGTCATTTTCTACGTGATGTCTTATATTTTAAATCCGTTCTTGTGTGTATTGTGCGTAAAATAGCTCTTGTTGTAATGAAGTGGATAACTCAATTGTAAATAGTTTTTAATTTTTAAGTATTTAGTTAAATTTTAAGGGTTTAAATATAGATAATAAAGTTTTAAATATTTATATTTACGTAGATAGTTTATTTATATTTGTATCTTTGTTCATAGTTTATATCTTTGTATACTAAATTTTTAAATTTGGATGTTTGTTTTATTATAATAACTTCTTTAGTTCACTTCATATAAATATTGAAAGATATTTGTGCACAATTTTAGAGTTATTTTTAGATAAATTTCTGTTAAGAATTCACTATTTAATCTTCCTAATTCTTGTAGATATTTTTGATTTAACTTTTCTTTGAGAAATCAGTTCACGCATTTTTGTATTGGATCGTGTGCACATTTGCCGAAACCGGTTGATAGTCTGCAATTGGTTCAGACAACTTAATAAAACTTTTTTTTTTTTTTTTGGTAGCACGTCACTTAGTTGCACTTCTATTTGTGTTATTGCATTGCTCAGTATCTCTGTGATACGTAACATTCAGCATTTGTATCAAATATCGATTTAAAAATTAGGTCCGTTGGTAGAATCGCCAATATATTTGGTGGTTAACCAAATATTTAAATACTTATTTTTACAGATATTATTTTATTTACTTTTGAGTTTAAATATTTTTAAACTAATTAGAATTTTCTTTTTTTTGAAGTTATTCAAAAATTTTAAGTTAACATGAAAACTCAATTAAAAATTATTTTAAAAATTAAAGTAAAGAATACAAAGTAGTTAACACTATACTGCCGCTAGAAGGGTCTCATAAGCATTATCTAAGCGAGGATAAGCGTTTTTTTTACGCGCAAACGTAAACGTATACACTTTTTTACAAATGTGCGGCGCATTATTTTTAAAGTCAAGCGTGCCACAATATATTGAATTTCGTGCACTGTGGGATGCGCATTAAGGCCTTGACTAGCACGGTAAAAGAAGTTTTCCAACCAGCGATGATAAATGGATTTTTTCATTTTGTACCAAACGAGGAAAAAATGTACCAAATCATCCAAAAATGTACCAAAAGTCTTCTAAAATGTGAATTTCAACCAAAATACACCATTTTAATACTAAAATCAGAAAACATCAACTTGAAATAAGAAAACTTCTTTTGAAAATCAGAATAGCAAATTAAAATGAAAAACCTTCAGCTTAATGTGAGAAAATGTCATTTGAAAATCAGAATTGTTAATTTAAAATAAGATAACTTTAGTTTAAAATGAGACAATTTCATTTGAAGATCAGAATTCTCACTTCAAATTAAGAATGTTTCATTTCAAAAAAGGAAACCGTTATTTGAAAATAAGACAAGCTACTTGGAAACGAGAATATCTCATTTAAAAATAAGAAACTATCATTTCAAAAACATAAATTTTTATTTGAAAACGAGAATTCACCAATCGAAAATGAGAAAAAAAATATTATAACAATTTTATTATAATTGCCTACAGGCATATTTTGTATTGAAAGAGGATGAATGAAGAAAAGCTCGTGCACAATCACCTCCAGTTATGGTTAATTTAGCTTCGTCCACAAAATTTTCCAAGTACTGCAACCGTTGTTCTGCTAAATTTTGAAATTCGACAATGGGAACGGTCATGTAACACTTAACATATGTTTTTATCTTAGCCCAAATGGTTTCAATAGGGTTCATCATGGGTGAATAAGGGCCACGGCGTAACAGCTTCGATCGTCCACCTGAACGGTTAGCTACAGCGATGTCTATTGTAGAGTGACATGGAGCACTGTCGCAAATTATGACTAATAGCGTTTTCTTTTCTGAAAAAAATTGTTGCCTAAGTAAATGGTGAAGCCTTAATGGTGTTACTCCTACCCCAGAAAATTATCAACATTTATAGTGCATCCAAAGAACATTTCATCTCACCATATTCACTCATATCACAAATCACACAAGAAGATTGCGCATTGCGAATGTAAACATTAGCCGTGTTTTTTAACACGCGTATATCCGTTTACGCTTAAACTTTATATTGACTGCTAAGCGACAAACTATAAATACACCTCTGAAATTGCTGCGCATAAATTTTGTCCTACTAAATTTCAATACGCATTATACTCAGATGTAACTGAAATATGTGTCTTTGTTTCACCCTCTACACTAATTCTATGTATTCTATGTGTGTCCACAATTCATCGCAACTGATTCAGCTATATGTTATACCCTATGGCTATCAGAGCGTTGCGTCTCCGCTTTTCGGTACACCCTGTTGCTGTAGCTAGTTGTTTAACCACAGCCGCTAGATGGGTCTCCTAAGCATTATCTAAGCGAAGATAGGCGTTTTTTTACACGCGCCAACGAAAAGTATACGCTCTCAAACTTCTCAGCTATAACAAAAATTGCACAATTTTATACGTCTTTTAGGCGCTTTCGGAATCTACTAGTCCAGTAGCTCTCAAACTTCTCAGGCCGACTTGGACTCGTTCCAATGTTGGTGCACAACAAATTTACTAGCTTTAAATTGCTCTAAATGTAAGCATATGACATTTCACCGAGTGAAGCCAGCATTGAAATCTTATGTAATAGATGGTACGCCTTTGGAGCGTATATCTATTGCAAATGATCTAGGTGTCCTTTTTGATCCGAAATTGAATTTTAACATGCATATTTCATCTATAGCCAACAAAGCGTTGGGTTTACTTGGATTTGTTAAAAGATGGGCTAAAGAGTTCGATGGTCCGTACCTCACTAAGGTTCTTTACACATCGCTGGTTCGTCCAATACTCGAGTATTGCTCATGCGTTTGGTCCCCTGTTTCTCAAAAGCATATAAAGCGTCTTGAGTCAGTTCAAAAGCAATTTTTGATATTTGCATTACGCGGCCTTAATTGGGACTCAAGTCTCCACCTTCCTCCATACAGAAGTAGACTTCTTCTTATTAACTTACCCACTCTGGAAAATCGGAGAATATTACTGGGGGTATTGTTCATCCATAAGCTCATTATTGGAGAAATTGATTCCGCGGACCTCCTCAGCCGCTTGTTTTTTGCGGTTCCCCCTAGAGTATCCAGACACTACGTTCCTTTCTATTTACCCCTTTGTCGACGAAACTTTGCTAAAAATAATCATCCATAGATCAATCACTATGTATCTACATAAACGAAACAATAATTGCGTCTACACATATGTACCATGTACGTATACGAGCAGCGGAGAGTCAATGCACAAACACATGCATATATCTGAGAGACCCCTATAAGTATGCAATGAGAAAAACTATAAAATTGTGCAATTGTAGTTACAGCTGAGAAGTTTGAGAGCTACTGGACTAGTAGATTCTGGAAGCGCCTAGAAGATGCGAAGGTTGAAATCAAAGAGTAAAAAACGCGGCAATTGTAGAGGCGCTGGAATTCAGTTTGATTTGAGTTGTCAAGCAGTTTCGACTAAGACGCTATCTAGCGAGCAAGAGCAGTATTATTTTGAATAGTAGAGTTTGATTTGAGCTATCAATCAGTTTGGTTATTAAGCAAGCTATTCGTTCCACAGTTTGAGTGTTATTGTGAAGTACTTTAATAAAGGACATTTTGCATTATTACAAATTGGATTTATTTATTCAACAGTTTAGTGATTCGAACTTAGCAGAGGATTGCAAATAAGAGGATTTGCAAGTAAATTCGTTACAATTGGTGTCAGAAGAGGAATTGTTGAATAAATTCCAGAGGACAACAAGGACATGGCAAAGTTCGGTGAATTGAAGATCCAGCAATTAAAGAAGGAGTTGGAGAGCCGTGGATTGAATACAAGCGGCGTTAAACTTGAACTTCAGGCACGGCTACGAGAGGTAATGGAAGCAGAAGGAATTGATGTGGAAAAATATGTCTTTCATCTTGATAGCGAGGAGACAACAAAAATTTAAGAGAAAAACGAAACATCGCAAACAATTACCAGCACAGACTTGAACATGATATTGGCTGCAATAACTGCTCAAACATCGACAGTAACATCCAAGATGGAAGCGCAAGAGGCACGTATAACAGAAATGTCATCACAAATATCCACCAACATGTCATCTCAACTAGAAGAACAGAAAACATATATGTCATCACAGATGGAATCCCAAGAGACACGAATAACATCGAAGATTGAAGCACAGGAAACAAAAATTTCTTCACAACTGGAAGATACAGAAGAAGTATATGGTATCCCAACTGGAATCGCAGGAAACCCGTATAACATCACAATTGGAAGAACAGAAGACATATTTGCCATCTCAACTGGAAGCGCAAGAGGTACGTATGTCTGAAATGTCGGCACAAATTTCGGAACAGGTATCACCGCAGCTCTTTGTGAATCTGTAAGAGCAGGATGCAAAAATTTTACAACTCGAGGACAAAATTGATGCCGAAATAAAAGCGTTAAAAGGTCGTATGGAGCAGTTACAACTAAACCGCCCAGCTGTTTCAGCAAGCAATCCAAAGGTAAAAACACCATCATTTGACGGTTCTGTTCCTTTCCAGGTCTTCAAGCTACAGTTTGAGAAGACCGCAGAAGTGAATAACTGGAATGCGGAAGATAAAGTTGTTGCACTGTTAGTGGCACTGAAAGGGCCTGCAGCGGAAATCTTACAGACGATTCCAGGGTACGAACAGAACAGTTATGAAGCATTGATGGCTGCTGTAGAATGACGTTATGGAAGCGAGCATAGAAAACAGATATACCAAATGGAGTTGCTGAACCGCTTCCAGAGGCCTGGTGAAACATTGCGAGAGTTTGCGTCGGATATTGAAAGGCTAGCACATTTAGCGACTGCGGACGCACCCGTGGAGTACACTGAAAGGGTAAAGATTCAGAGCTTTATAAATGGCATACGGGACGTCGAAACCAAGCGAGCTACATACGCAAACCCAAAGCCAACATTCGCAGAAACGGTGTCACAAGCTCTGATTCAGGAAACAGCGTCGCTTCTGTGTAAGCCAGTTTTCAAAGCACGCCGTGTGGAAGTAGAAAGGCCAGAGTGGGTAGACGCAATATTGGAGGCGCTGAAAGGATCGCAAAAGCGGAGTGAAAAAGTTACAAAATGCTTCAAATGCAGGAAGCCCGGTCACATTGCACGTCATTGCGTTCTTGGTCCTGGTAGTTCCAACTTGGGTGGCCGTAAACGAAAAGCTGGAGGAGATGAGCAAGAGCGTGCCAGATGTAAAAATCGAGAGCTAGCTCCAGCTATTGAATGTCCTGTGATATCTGTGTCGCAAATTGGAAGGAAATCAAGCAGTCTTACCGTCAGAGGGAATGTGGATGGCAAGGAGCGTGTACTGGCTGTAGATACGGGCGCATCTCATTCTTTGATCCGATCTGACTTGGACAACAGGAGAGTAAAACCGTTACCTGGAGCGAGGTTGCGTACGGTCACTGGCGAGTATAACCAAGTCCGGGGAGAAGTTATCTGTGAAATCTTAATTGGGAAGGTCATGGTTTTACACAAATTCTTTGTGGCGGAGATTGTTGATGAAGTTATATTGGGAGTGGATTTCTTGGTTGACCATGACATCAAGATCGATATGCAGAGAAGGGTGATGCATTATGAGAACCAAGATGTGCCACTTAACTTCAGTTTGGAAAAAGGGTTCTGCAGTAAGCGAGTGCTGGTGGAGGACATTCGACAGAGACCACGAAAGTCCAGGAAAGTAGATCGAGCAAAGGTTGATGGATCGAATGGGCCAAATAAAGCGAAATAAAAACTACCTGCGAGAAAAACACTGACAGTGACAAACCTTAATTGACGTACTAAAACGATTGAAACAATTTTCCAGAAAGAATGCAAGGGTGGTTTCAAGCCAGCGCGTACTACTCTTGTGAAACGTCAAGACGATACTGATGATGCAAATTCAATCCGTCAAGATCAAGCTCTGCGAAGTAGTTCTTCATTGGCCAAGCAACAGAGTGCGAGGGAACGATCCAGGATAATGAGTAGTAAGATGAAATACAGGTACGACAAGGAAAATAATTTGGAAGGTTTCCGGGAGGGAGATCTGGTACTGCTATACAACCCTCACCGGCGGAAAGGTGTTCCATCCAAATATCGGTGAAGTTGGGAAGGCCCATACAGAGTTGTGAAGACGATCAGTGATGTCATCTACCGCATACAAGCAATTGGGAAATCACGAAATAGAAGAGTGGTACTTTTGGCGATGCTAGCAGCGTATAGATCGAGAGATTTGTCTGATCGGGACGATCAGACTTAGGTGGAGGGCAGTGTAACGAATTTTAGCAGCACTGAGCTATGCTATCGTCTCTAAGCCGATGCTAAGCAGTGACGTGAATTCACATCCATAGATCAATCATTATGTATCTACATAAACGAAACAATAATTGCATCTACACATATGTACCATGTACGTATACGAGCAGCGGAGAGTCAATGCACAAACACATGCATATATCTGAGACCCCTATAAGTATGCAATGAGAAAAACTATAAAATTATGCATTGTAGTTACAGCTGAGAAGTTTGAGAGCTACTGGACTAGTAGATTCTGGAAGCGCCTAGAAAATTTGAAGGTTGAAATCAAAGAGTATAAAGGGCGGCAATTGTAGAGGCGCTGGAATTCAGTTTGATTTGAGTTGTCAAGCAGTTTCGACTAAGACGCTATCTAGCGAGCAGGAGCAGTATTATTTTGTAAAGTAGTTTTATTTGAGCTATCAATCAGTTTGGTTATTAAGCAAACTATTCGTTGCACAGTTTGAGTGTTATTGTGAAGTACTTTAATGAAGGCCATTTTGCATTATTACAAATTGGAGTTATTTATTCAACAGTTTAGTGATTCGAACTTAGCAGAGGATTGCAATTAAAAGGATTTGCAAGTAAATTCGTTACAATATATAAAAATTTGGCAGTGGATGTGTTGGATGTGTTTGTAACATTTTAAATTTAGCTTCAATGACCGCTTGCGATGTATTTCCAAAGAAAATTGATAAATTTTTAAAAGACGTAAACTCTAATTTTTATGACAGCCCCCTTAGGAGGTCAGACTTTCAGAGTTTTCAAGAACATTTCGGTACAGAAATGCATGTTATACTAAAGTACGCCCCACAAGGTGGCTTTCTAGACAAGCAGTCATAGAGAGAATTCTTGAGCAATGGAATGCCCTCAAGTATTATTTTAATCTTTACGTATCTTAAAATAAAAGCAGTAATCAAAATATTAATCTTATAGGGCGGTACGCAGATCACAAGTAATTGCTCAAGAAAAATTTTGCCTTTTTTCTTGTGTGAAAAATGGTAGTATGGAAGTAATTGTTGACGTTTAAATATCCACGGTGAATAGTGAAACAAGCAGAAGAGCACATAAACAAAAGAAATGTAAAGAATGTCACTTCCCTATAAGTGCCCGTTTCTCCTTCGCCGTGAAATTCACTATGCGCTTTTTGCGTTTTGGTGCTGCAGCTATTGTTATTTCCATTTCTGAAATAAAGTAATAATTGTTTATTGCAGAAAATTTAAAAAACTATGTGCTTACCTAATTTTAGCAGTTTGTTTACCTTTTTTCTTCAAGAAATATGTATATGGCACTTGACATATTTCCTGCGGAAACCGGTATTACCGTATGCAAATTTGATGGAAAAATAGTACTAAAGTAGCGTACTAAATTTCTTGTAAACTGCGTAGTACCTCAAGACAATTTACCACAAGGAATTTTCTTGAGCATTTCTTGAGCGTTTTTTATATGGAATTTTTACTTTCTTGTTATCTACGTGCCGCTCTTATATCTGGAAATTTTCAAAGTCCTATTTATAAAGTATATTTTACAGTTCTTTCTTATATTAGCCGTGTTTTTTAACACGCGGTATACGTTTCGTTTGCGCGTGTAAAAAAACGCGTATCTTCGCTTAGATATTGCTTAGGAGACCCATCTAGCGGCTGTGGTTAAACAACTAGCCACAGCAACAGGGTGTACCGAAAAGCGGAGACGCAACGCTCTAATGGCCATAGGGTATAACATATAGCTGAATCAGTTGCGATGAATTGTGGACACACATAGAATACATAGAATTAGTGTAGAGGGTGAAACAAAGACACATATTTCAGTTACATCTAAGTATAATGCGTATTGAAATTTAGTAGGACAAAATTTATGCGCAGCAATTTCAGAGGTGTATTTATAGTTTGTCCCTTAGCAGTCAATATAAAGTTTAAGCGTAAACGGATATACGCGTGTTAAAAACCACGGCTATTACAACTTGCTGAAATGTTTTTTGGATTTAAAATTTATTTATATTTCATATATTTGAATATGGAAATTTCATGACATGCCGTAGCCTAATGGTAGAGCACTGGGCTCATAGTCCAGACGAACAGGGTTCGAATCATGCTGAAGCCAAATGCCAAATTTAACTTTTTTAAGAATGCCGAATTTATTTAGTTGATTTCTTACGCATACTTTGTTGGATACCAGTTCAATACTGATTCATCATTCGTACAGTGATTGCGAACGCCTGAAAGGACTTGGGCTTTAAAGGCCTTTTTAAAGGATTTGCAGTTATCATGACTAGCGCGCCACCTAGCGGAACTTTGTTTTCTATAAGTTGTAGTGTCACCGGGTCTCGAAATATGTGCTAAGCTACAAGTCTCTAGGTCACCGGGAATTTACTTAAAAATGGATTGAAAGATTCACAAATCAAAACTAATTTTCTTAATATCTCGATCCATGCGCCACCTAGCGAAATTTTGTTGATCAAATATTGCATTGTCGTCGGGTTCTGACTCACAGCCCAAGTTTCAAGTCTCTAGCTCACCGGGAAGTTACATAAAAATCGCAAGATTCGCCTGCCATCGGGCGGCATTTTGTTTTCCACGAATTGTAGTGCCATCGACTAGCAAACTATGTGCTAAGTTTCAAGTCTCTGGATCACCGAGAAATTAGTTAAAAGTCGATAGCAAAATTTACATTTTAAAATTAATTTCCTGTGTATCTCGATCCGTGCGCCTCCTAGCGTATTTTTTTTTCACTTGCATTGTAATGTCCCCCAGATCTGAACTATGTTCAAGTATCAAGTGATAATTACCGAAAAAGACTTTTCCGTGGGTTAAAAATTCGTATGGAAATGAGGGGAAAAACATGAAAGGGGCTTAATATAAAGGTAGTAAAAATAAAAATAATACGTACACAAATATGATTATTAGATTAAGCAAGTAGAAATCAGCATTAAAACAATAGGGGGAAAGAAAAAAGGAAACAAGATGACGAGATAATACAATTTCATTAGCAAGAATACAAAATATGGTGATATCGAAATAATCATGCGAAATATTTCCAAAGATGGTTTTTAACATATGTGACCTGGAATCATGAAACGACCCTATTGTGCGAAAACAAGTTTTCGAGAAAAATGCGTTTAGTTTCTGTTTAGCTTCACTCTGTGTAGCGGTTGGCCGTTCTGAGCTACAAGCTTGAATATAGTTCAGAACCCGATGACAATGCAATAATAAGAAAAAATTCCGATAGGTGGCGCATGGATCTAAATATTTCAAAAAATCGTATTTGTGGTCCGATTTGGCTTTAAAAGCGATTTTTCAAGAAACTAAGAAAGATAGAAAACTGCAAACTGAAAAGTGTTTATTCCATTGGAAAGAGCGTTAAATTTCCTATAAGAATCACTCAAAGAACGCTATTTTCGCACAATAGGGTCGTTTCATGATTCCAGGTCCCATATACATATTTATATTCGCAACTCACCTTCAAACTTTTGTAAGGCAACTAGTGCTCTTTCGATGCCCGATAATTCCGTGTTTGCACCATCAATCGCTGTTTCGTAATGTTGGCGGTTGGTGCTCATTGCCCCCAACTTGCCTTGAGCCTTTAAATTACTGTTATGTAAAAATTCAATTTTTTTTTCTGCTTCATTAATGTTAATTTCGGAAGTTTTTACTTTAACTTTCCATTTGTATATATTGTTATTCTGTTTCTTAATTTGAGTAATTAAATTGTTAATATTTGTTTGTACCGATTTTAATTTATCATGATGTATCGTATGAATTAATTTCTTATTTCGGCCATTTTTTTCGTCACACACGCATCAGTCGTAGTTTGTTCTCGCTCTTGTGCCTCCAATTGATTAAAACTAGTTGGTAATTGTTCCCTTAAACTCTTTAGAACAATAAAGAGCTTTTGTGTGTTCGATTGACATACATCACGTTCTAAACGTCCTCGCTGTTCCTGATTATAGTTTATGTATGATTGCAATTGTTCCGCCTGTACTTGCATAACGTCCAAAGCTTTTTGCGAGATCAATGATGTATCGGCTGATTGCTTGGTTTTCGTTTGCACTTGTGTACCCATTGCATTGATAGGGACGTGGTCCATTTTCGGGGCTATAGAGTAAAAGGGGAAAAGATAAAAAAAACAAAGAGAAATTAAATAATTAAGTTCAATTTGCGACATTTGCAATTTGCAATAATCTGCGATCTAAATCGATGCAAAAGTAAAGGCAATTATAAAGCTGTACCGCTAGTGGGTTAGGGGGTAGAATATACCCACGGTAGGTATGCCTGTCGTAAGAGGCGACTAAAATACCAGATTCAAGGGGTTGTGTAGCGCAACCTTTTTAGGTTGCCAACGCAATATATAGCTTCTCCAAACCCAATTGTCAACCTCACCTTCGAGCGGCGAATCCCGTTTCATTAACAGACGAGGTTCTGGCGACCACAAGCTCATGGATAATCTACTCTCTTTGGTACTACTAAATTTTAATACACATTATACTCAGATGCAACTGAAATATGTGCCTATGTTTCATCCTCTACACCAATTCTATGTATCCTATGCCTGTCCACTATTCATCGCAACTGATTCAGCTATATGTTATACATTATGGCCACCAGAGGTTTGTGTCTCCGATTTTAGGTACACCCTCTTCTGTAGCTAGTTATTTAACCACTGCCTTTGGTGGTTAACCAAATATTTAAATATTTTTAGAAATAGTATTTTATTTTATTTTGAGTTTAAATATTTTCAAACTAATTAGAATTTTTTTTTTTTTTGAAGTTATTCAAAAATTTTAAGTTAACATGAAAACTCAATTAAAAATTATTTTAAAAATTTAAGTAAAGAATACAAAGTAGTTAACACTATATTTACTCCCCCTCCAAGAAAATTTGAAACAAACAAATTATTAATATTAAATGTAACCTTTTTTGTTTTTTGTTGTTTAATGTGTTTGTATTTAAATTAGTGTTAATAAGTATGTTTGCTGGTTTAGGTATGTAAATCAATTGAAATATTTTTAATAGTATTTTTGTATTGAATTGTAAATGTTTTATGTTTCTTAGAGATAACTTTAAAAGGTCCTTCATAAGGTGATTCTAAATTAGATTTACGAAGAACTTTAACAAAAACATACTCACAATTTCGTAAACCAAGTAGAATGAATGGTAAAATGTCAGACCAATGAACCGAGTCGTTTGATGCTATAATTGCTGCTTTTAAAGTTTGATGAAATCTCTCTATCATGCCATTTGCTTGGGGATGGTAAGGAGATGTATGAATTTTATGTGAACCTAAAAGTTAAGTTAATTCCGTAAAAAATTTTGAGGTGAATTGTGAACCTTGATCTACTGTAATATTCAATGGTATACCAAATCGTGGTATATAATTTTGAATAAAAGTTTTTACTATAGTATTTGTTGAAATATCTTTAAATGGATAAGCTTCAGGCCAACGTGAAAATCTATCAATAATTGTTAAAATATAAGAATTTTCATTTGAAACTGGAAGAGGTGCAACATTATCCATATGAATATGTTCAAAACGGCCTGATGGTATTTGAATTTTTTGGATAGGAGATTTAGTATGTCTTGAAATTTTGGATTTTTGACAATTGATGCAAGATGAAGTCCAATCGTTAATTTCTTTACGCATGTTAGGCCAATAATATTTATTTTGAATTAATTTTCTAGTTGCTCTTATACTTAGATGAGATAATGAGTGAATTTTGTCAAATATAATTATTCACATAGAATGTGGAACATAAGGTCGAAAAGGTAGCAGAGAAACATCACACCATATGTTTAAATTAATAATTGGAATATGAATTTCTTTTAAATTATTTTTAGAATTTGGATCAGAAATGGTTTTTTGTAAAAATGTATCAGTTTGCTGTTCTTTATATAAAGTTTCTACATTTATATCTTGAGTTGAAATTGCATTTATTTCTGGAATACGGGAAAGTGTGTCGGCAACTATGTTGTCTTTTCCACGTATATATTGAATATCATTTGTAAATTGAGCAATATATTCAAGATGACGTAGTTGACGAGTAGATCTATCTACTTTAGAATTTAGAACATGAATTAAAGGTTTATGATCAGTATAAATTGTCTTGTAAATCTTGTAAATTATAAATTGCCAAAAGTGCACGATCAAATGTTGAATATTTAGTTTCTGTTGTAGTTAATTTTCTTGAAAAATAAGCTAAGGGTTCTAGTATATTATTGCTAGTTTGTTGAAGAACTGCTCCAATAGCAACATTTGATGCATCTGCTGCTAATGATAAAGTACCATTTTTGTCGAAATGTGTAAGTAAAGTATTTTTAGCAAAAAGTTTTTTAACATTTTCGAAAGCTGTTGTGGTTTCATTTGTCCAATTTTATTGTTTGAGTTTGTTTTTAATTGCATGTGTTAACTTTTCATGAAGAGGACTAAGTTCGGTTGCTAACATTTTAATATATCTGTGATAGCAATTTATCATACCTAAAAAATTTTGTAATTTATTTATAGAAATTGGTTTTTCAAAATTTGTTATGATTTCAATGCTATCTAAAGATGGTTTAATACCTTCGCCTGAAATTTCGTAACTTAAGAAATTTAATTTATTTACACCGAGAGTACATTTTGAAGGTTTAATATTTAAATTATATTCTTCAAGTCTTTTGAAAACTGATTTTAAATGATTTATATGTTGATCTTTATTATCAGTGGCAATAAGAATGTCATCAGTGTATGTAAATACAAAATCGAAATCAGAAAATACTTCATTAATACAGCGTTGGAAATTTCGTAAACCGAAGGTCATTCTTACGAATTCAAACATTCCAAAAGGGGTAGTTATTGCAGTTTTATGAATGTCTTCTTCTGCCATTGGAATTTGGTGGTAGGCACGCACAAGATCAATTTTGGAAAAAAAATTGTTTGTTTTTTAAATCAATTGTTAAATCGTGAATATGTGGTAAAGGATACCGATCTGGTGTAGTAATAAAATTAAGTCTCCAATCATTTGGTTCATTTTAGGAACGAGATGAAGTGGAGATGCAATAGGAGAATTTGAGGGTCTGTATATACCAGTTTTAACTAAAAATTCAAATTCAGTATTAGCAATTTTAAGTTTGATTGGATCAAGACGTCTGGGTTTCCAAAATGGTAAAATACCTTTTTTTTCTATCCTGTGAACCGTATGGTGTTTAGCTTTTTTAGTATAATCTGGTTCGCAGGTAATAGATGGAAATTCATTAAGTAATTTTGAAAACTTATTTTCGACAGTAGGAATTTTGAGTGAGAAAATATTAGAAAATCCAGAAGATCCAGCAACTTTAATTTTTTTAGTAGAATCCATTATTTCTTTATTTTTAATATTGACAATAATTCCGAATTTTTCTAAAAAGTTTGCTCCTATAATTGGTGTATCAATATTCGCAATAATGAACGGAAATTCTAAATCTCTTCTTAAACCTTATACTAGGTTCAAACACACACCAAATTGGCAAATTATACTATTTGGGCAATTTATTACGCAATTTGTCATATAATGAATTGTAATAATAAATTGCCAATTTAAAAAAAATTGCGTAATAAATTGTTTCGAACTGCAAATGCAACATTGTAAAGTGTGTTTTTTGAGTATATTTTAGCGTCAGTTACGCATGGCTGAACTATGTGGTTGGCTCATCTCATCAGCTGATTTTATGCCTTTCATTTCACTGGAGTAGGGATTGTCAAAAGAAGATGGCAAACTCAAAATGAAACCAAAACATTGAACACATTTTCTTACAACTCACAAAAATTTCAAAGTTTTTTGTTTTCATTCCATTTCATTCGCCTAATAATGTGCGTGTTCATTTTGACAGTCTGAACAAAGGTATGTATGTTCTTGCTGTAGAGATGAGCCAACCAGCTATCAAATTACTATTGTGTAAGCTAAATCGAGTTGTATGAACAGCACTCAATTCAAATCGAAATTTCCTCAATTTATTTTTCTGTTTGAACATAGTATAAATCAATTTTAAGTAGTTTTGTACCGAAAGTTTCAATTGAAGAACCGTTTGCTACAGTCAAAGTAAGCTCCGAATTTCTTTTATAAATTTTAAATTTAGAAAAGGGAATAACTGATACAACTGCACCGGTATCGATAAGAAAATTAAGTTTATTGAATTTATCAAATATGAATAGGCGACGAGTAGGTTTAATAACAGTTCCATTATCCGTCACCGTCATAATGGATCGTTTCAGTTCAAATTTTGTTCGTAATTTGAATTATGATTTTGGGGTATACAAATGAGAGCGTTATTCTTAAATTTTTTGTGATACCAACAAATAGTTGTTTGTGAATTAAAATTACGATTGTTGGAAAAATTTCTTGATCCTGAAAAATTTCGAGATTTAGATCTATTTCTATCTTTAGATCTTGAACGGATTTGTAATTGATTAATATCACTAGAAATTTTATTTAAATTTTGAAAAATAGCCGTGGTTAATTCAGTTAAATTTTTAACGCATTGTTCTAAAATATTATTATTTATACTTGAGACTACAGGAGATTTGGAAAAATGAGGATTATTGATTAAATCAAAAAGTTTGTCAGCTAAAATAATAATTTCATCTCTGTTTTGATTATTATTGGAAGTCAAATGAATTTGTATTTCTTTTGGTAATCTACGAATCCACAACTTAAAGAGTAATTCTGGGCTAACTATGGAGTCAGAACCTATAAGTGATTTCATAAATATGAATAATTCAGATGGTGAACGATCACCAAGTTCAGCTTTTGAAAATAATTGTTCTAATCGTTTTTCTTCGCTAAGAGAAAATCTTTCACATAGAATTTTTTTGATTGTATAATATTTATTAAAAAGAGGAGGAGGGTTGATAACATCTAAAATTTTAGAAATAGTATCTCGTTGAAGAGTAATTAGAACATTTTGAAATTTTAAATTATCATTCAGTGATATTATTAATTTCAAATTGTCCTTCAACAAGTAAAAACCAGGCATCAGGAGAATCTTGCCAAAATTGTGGTAATTTAATAGATTTATTAGAAGAAAAATTTGTAAAGTTATCTTGTCTTGAAGTATCTTGTGTTATATTAGAGATGTTGTTTTGTGTTGTATTAATGTTAGAATTTTGAGTTGTGTTCTGAGTCATTATGTTATTTGTATAATTGTTGTTTTGATTTTCCGAATTTGTAAACTTACGGGTTCGTATTGGAGAACGTAGAACCATATGAAAAAAAGAATTAAATGAAAGATTTGAAAATTAGGAAATATTTAAGATTTTTTTTTGGAAAGGTAGTTAACAATTTAAATAAAATATTTATTTTTATATAAAAAATAAATAAATTTAAATAATTTATATAGAATTTTTAAAATATAAAAATAATCTTAAAATAAATTTGAAAATTTAAAGGGTTTAAAATTTTAATTTTAATTATAATAGAAGATTTTAAATTTAATATTAAAATAATAATTATACTTACATAAAATTTAATTTAATAAAAAAAAAAAATATATATATATATATTAAAATTAATAAGTAATTGATTGATGATTGTAGAGATTTTAAGGGAATCAATTGCGTTTTTTGGAAGTGATAACAATTGAATACATCGTTGTTGCTGTTTATGCAATGGCTTTGTGGTTTTCTTTATAAATCTCGTCATTTTCTACGTGATGTCTTATATTTTAAATCCGTTCTTGTGTGTATTGTGCGTAAAATAGCTCTTGTTGTAATGAAGTGGATAACTCAATTGTAAATAGTTTTTAATTTTTAAGTATTTAGTTAAATTTTAAGGGTTTAAATATAGATAATAAAGTTTTAAATATTTATATTTACGTTTATTTATATTTGTATCTTTTTTCATAGTTTATATCTTTGTATACTAAATTTTTAAATTTGGATGTTTGTTTTATTATAATAACTTCTTTAGTTCACTTCATATAAATATTTAACGATATTTGTGCACAATTTTATATTTTTGATTTAACTTTTCTTTGAGAAATCAGTTCACGCATTTTTGTATTGGATCGTGTGCACATTTGCCGAAACCGGTTGATAGTCTGCAATTGGTTCAGACAACTTAATAAAACGTTTTTTTTTTTTTTTTTGTAGCACGTCACTTAGTTGCACTTCTATTTGTGATATTGCATTGTTCGGTAGCTGTGTGATACGTAAACCGTTACATTCAGCATTTGTATAAAATATCGATTTAAAAATTAGGTCCGTTGGTAGAATCGCCAATATATTTGGTGGTTAACCAAATATTTAAATATTTATTTTTACAAATATTATTTTATTTACTTTTGAGTTTAAATATTTTCAAACTAATTAGAATTTTCTTTTTTTGAAGTTATTCAAAAATTTTAAGTTAACATGAAAACTCAATTAAAAATTATTTTAAAAATTAAAGTAAAGAATACAAAGTAGTTAACACTAAACTGCCGCTAGGTGGGTCTCATAAGCATTATCTAAGCGAGGATAAGCGTTTTTTTACGCGCAAACGTAAACGTATACACTTCTTTACAAATGTGCGGAGCATTATTTTTAAAGTCAATCGTGCCACAATATATTGAATTTCGTGCGCTGTGGGGTGCGCATTAAGGCCTTAACTAGCACGGTAAAAGAAGTTTTCCAACCAGCGATGATAAATGGATTTTTTCATTTTGTACCAAACGAGGAAAAAAAATGTACCAAATCATCAAAAAATGTACCAAAAGTCTTCTAAAATGTGAATTTGAACCAAACTACACCATTTTAATACTAAAATCAGAAAACATCAACTTGAAATAAAAAAATCGTATTTGTGATCCGATTTGGCTTTAAATGCGATTTTTGAAGAAACTAAGAAAGATAGAAAACTGCAAACTGAAAAGTGTTTGTTCCATTGGAAAGAGCGTTAAATTTCCTATAAGAATCACTCAAAGAACGCTATTTTCGCACAATAGGGTCGTTTCATGATTCCTGGTCCCATATACATATTTATATTCGCAACTCACCTTCAAACTTTTGTAAGGCAACTATTGGTCTTTCGATGCCCGATAGTTTCGTGTTTGCACCATCAATCGCTGTTTCGTTGGCGCTTGGTGCTCATTGCCCCCAACTTGCCTTGAGCCTTTAAATTTCTGCTATGTAAAAATTCAATTTTTTTTTCTGCTTCATTAATATTAATTTCGGAAGTTTTTACTTTAACTTTCCATTTGTATATATTGTTTTTCTGTTTCTTAATTTGAGTAATTAAATTGTTAATATTTGTTTGTACCGATTTTAATTTATCATCATGTATCGTATGAATTAATTTCTTAATTTCGGCCATTTTTTTCGTCACACACGCATCAGTCGTAGTTTGTTCTCGCTCTTGTGCCTCAAATTGATTAAAAATAGTTGGTAATTGTTCCCTTAAACTCTTTAGAACAATGTAGAGCTTTTGTGTGTTCGATTGACACACATCACGTTCTAAACGTCCTCTACTCTCTTTGGTACTACTAAATTTCAGTACACATTGTTACTCTTGGAAACTTACGCTATATGTTACTTGCCAAGATTTGTTCTTGGAGGGCGCCGCCTCCAGATTGTCGTCATATTGTGACGTCGCCACACTGTAGCCTTCATCGAAATTTAACTAAATACTCGCACTTTGATTTACTGCGTGAAAATTATATTTCTCTTTATTTTCTTTAAAAATCACAATCAACTTTTTTTTGCGCACGTCAGTAAATTTCAGTTGGCAGAATTATATTTATGGCGGTGAAACATGAAAATGCCGATGTCACTCTTGGCACTCGTCATTTTCATGTTTTACCCCACATATATGGTATTCTCTCTTACATGCTATATTTCAATGCTCATGACATATTATTGTGTATTTGGTTCTTTCTATTTGTACTATTCACAATTAAATATCATTGTGAGTAACAATGTTGAGATGTTGCCAGATGATTATTAAAAAGTTAATTTGGGGGATTTTATCCTCACATCACCATTTTTGGGGAAAAGAAGAATTGACAAAGTGATCAATTTTGTCACATTCTTCTTTTGCCATAACTTATAGAAATTGTTGCGAACAAACGAATATATATTTATATTAGGGTGTACCTCCCCTTTTTAATTCGTTGGTTCGGAACCATTTTTATGACTGATTATTACAAATGAACTTAGAAGTAAAAATACTCAAATTTTATTTACATTCATGTTTGTTTTGTTTGAATTTTCTTTTGTAAATAGTTACATTGTAATATATATTAGATTTGTTAAATTTTTACAATTTTAGTCTTTGCTGTTTTGAAATATGGTTTTTGAATATACAAAATTTGTGCTTTTTTTTCTCTTTTTTTTTGTTGTTTTAACAGTTTTTAAGCCTTCGTGGCTGCTTACATGCTAGTAAGTAAATTTTGGATTTGTGTTTTTTTTTTTAAATTTAAAGAAAAAATATTGAAGTAATGTTAGTTTACTTTATTTAGGCGGTTTTTATGTACCACCTTTTCTTTGTTTTTAACTTCATCGAAAATAGTTACATTAGGTTCGTTAATTTTAGTTATAAAAAACGGACCTTGATAAATATTTTCGTGCTTATGATGTGGTTCTTTTTGTAAAAGTACTTTATCTCCGATTTTTACAATTAAAGGTCGTGCCGTTTTATCGTGCAGGTTTTTACTTTGTAATTTATTTTTATTAATTAGGTTTTGTGCCATTTTGTGCGTTTTCTGCATCCTAAACTTTCTTTGGCATAGTTTTCGACATTATAGATCGGGTCAATTGTTTCTTTACTCAACTCATTAGGCAAAGTTGCCTTTTTCCCAAAAACTAACTCGTAAGGCGAAAATTGATTGTCGAAAACTGTGCTACTCGTAGTGTTGTGTAGGAAGGTAAAATATTTTAAATAAACATCCCAATCAGAAAAATTGTCTTTTAAATATGCACGTAAGTATTCATTAAAAACTCTATGATTACGTTCAATCGTGCCAACAGTTTCATGATGGTATGCAGTTGAAAATTATGTTGAATATTTAAAAGCTTTGTTAATTCTTCGAATAATTCGTTTTTAAATTCAGTACCTAAATCTGACTTTATGGCATTCATTGTGCCGTATGTTAAAATGAATCCTTCAAAAATTGCTGAAGCGATTGTTTTTGCCGATTTGTCTGGTACAGCGACTGTTACCAGATATTTAGTCATGTCGCAAATCATGGTAAGTGCGAACTTGTTACCATATTTGGACTCAGGTAGGGGTCCTATTGTGTCAATTACTAGTATATCAAATGGTTTACAAGGAGTTGGTGTTAAAACAAGTTTTTCTTTTGTTTTAGGTTTAACCTTGTTTAAGAGACAATCCTTACAATTTTTGATATATTTCGATATATCACGAGTCATGTTCTTCCAATAAAATTTGTTAAAGTCTTTTCATTCCGCAATGTCCACCAGAAATGGGATCATTATGGTAAATTTTCATAAGTTTTAATTTTGTATCTTCATCTGTTACTGTCTCCACTGGATCTGTTAGTATAATTTCTAAAGATTTTGAAATTTTATTTCCAATATTTTTGAAATCGTTTTTAGGCCATTCAATCTGCTTAATTTTGCGTTTGCCGGCTTCTGATTCAAGCCTCGAAAGTAATTTCTCTAAAGTCATTATTTCGTTAACAAGCTGAAAACTAAGTAACTCGAGTTTGTTATGTTTAATATGCGCAAAAATTCTTAAATTTGTTGTTTTATTATTTTTATCATACGTAATTGCAGATCTTATTCGTGGAATCTTTTTTGAAAAATTGAAAGAAAATTTGTCGTAGACATGTAAAGTAGGTTGTTTTTCCTCGTTTTTGTCTGTTTTCTTATGTAAATTTTTGTCGTTTGCCTTGTTTGTCATGGCTCTTGTCTGTACTGCCAGAATTTGTTTATTAGCTTCTTTAATCTTATCGATTGTTATTCGCGATAGTGCATCAGCACACACGTTTGATTTACCTTTTATATATACAATAGTAAATTTATATTCAGATAGTTCCAGTCTTATTCTGGAAAGTTTTGAAGATGGGTCTTTCATATTGAATAAGAATACTAGAGGTCTATGATCTGACTTTACAATGAAATGGGTGCCATAAACGTATGGTCGAAATTGCTTGATTGCAAAGTAAATAGCTAAAAGCTCTAATTCTATAATAGGTTTTTCTGTTCTGCTTTACTAAATGCTTTAGAAGCGAAACAAATTGGTAAATCACTACCTTGCTGTTCTTGACTTAAAATAGCGCCACATCCAGTTGTGGAAGCATCAACTGTAATAATGAATTGTTTAGTAAAATCTGGATATTGAAGTAATTTTGGTGAAAGTAATGATGCTTTCAAAGATAAAAATGCTCTTTCGCACTCTACATCCCATACAAATTCAACTCTTTTTCTGCTTAATCGATTTAGGGGCGCTGCCAGAGACGCAAAATTAGGTATAAACAGTCTGTAATAATTTGCAAACGCGACGAATCGTCGTACCGCGTCTTTGTCAGTCGGTTTCGTATACTTTTTAATTGCGTTTATCTTAGAGTCGTCTGGAAACAAACCTTTGGCTGAACATTTATGACCTAAAAATGTAACTTCTGGTCGTAAAAAGTTGCATTTATTTGGGTTAAGTTTGAGATTAAAAGATCTACAAGTATTGAAGACTTTTGAAAGATTTTTAATGTGGTGTGCTTCGCTACACCCTATGACGATAACATCGTCGACGTACAAAAATGCGACATTGGGTGGTATACCCGAAAAAGCTATGGTCATCATTCGCGAGAATGAATTTGGTGCTATATTTAAGCCGAATGGAAGCACTTTCCATCTAAATGCGCCACGGTCAGTGCTGAAAGACGTAATGTCACGAGAGTCAGGATACAAGGGGATTTGGTGAAATCCTGAAAAAAGATCTAAAATATCGTCAACTCTAGCTAGTGGAAATTTATCAGCAATGAGTTTTTTGTTTACCGCGCGAAAATCTACGCACATACGATATGCTTTTTGACCATTAGTATCTTTCTTTGGGACTACAATCAAAGGACTATTGTAATTCGAATAACTGGGTTCAATCAAATCATTGTGTAATAATTTATTTACTTGGCGATTTATTTCTTCGCGTTGAGAGTATGGCAATCTATAGTTTTTAACATATACCGGATCTTTGTCTGTCAATCTTAGTTTTTGCTCGTAAAAGTTATTTAAAGTCATTTTGTCCGTGTCAAGAGCGAAAATGTCGGCATAATCTATGCAAAGGTCAATTAATTTACTATGAGCACGTTGAGGTATTTAATTTTTTAAAATCGAAGTTAGGTTTTTCGTACGTTTTTCTTCTGTTTCTGTCTTGTTAATTGTATAAACATTGTAGTTTGAAACTGTTTCTGTCCGAATACTTTTTCTTTTCACATACTTTATATCATCTGTGGTATTTATAACTTTAATAATTGGGTTACTGGAATTAACAATGCACCTAGCTGTGAAAACACCTTTTTCGATTTCCTGCGAGTCTACGAAAAGTGGCTCGGGTGAATCTCCTAAATCAAAAAGTCTGAATATTTCGCATCTTGGTGGAATGATACAACTGTCGCTTTCTGTTCCGTGCAGGATTGGTATCGCGACTTTTTCATTACCTACCCAAAACGAAATACTATTTCTTTCATAATTAAAAATGCACTTGTTAATTTTCAGAAAATCTTTACCCAGTATGCCATCGGATGGAATATTAAAGTCTTCATTCACTACATGTAAAGTATGTTTAATAGAAAAGTTTGAAAAATTTAAATTTGCTGTAATTTTACCTAAAGTGGAAACTGAATTGGAAGTGACACCGGTAATGTTAATGATGTCGTTCGTGTTTAAGGAAATATTTCTGCCTAGACATGATATTTTTATTAAGGAAATGTCCGCTTGAGTGTCTACTAAGAAAGAACAAAATTTTTGTGACTCGTTTAGTTGTTATTCTATAAAATCAGAGTAATTTAAATTTAAACAATAGATGGCTATTGGTGAGGGAAGTTCGCTTACTCGCTTAATTCGTCCTCCCTCAGTCTTCGATCCTGAGGGGCACTGGCGTTTAAAGCGCGAACGTTTACGTTTCGACCTCTACCGTTTGAGGATCTTGAATTGTTGTTTCTATTGTTACTATTGTTTGGATTAGGGTTGGTATTTGGACGCGTATTATTATTGTGATTATTCTGACATCTATTTCCGTTATAATTCCTATATCTTTGATTATTGTTACCGTTATAGTTACTATTGTATGAAAATGAATTATTGTTTCTATAACCAGTATAGCCACGGTTTGGGTAAAAACCTCGATAACTACCACGTGAATTTCTAAATGTACTGTTACCACGTGATCGAAAAGCTAAAACCTGACGCTTAGTTACTTCATTGTTTTGTTCTACAATTAATTTTGCTACTACGTCTTTCGGATCAGTAAATGCCGTTGAGGCTAAAATGGTTTTTACTAAATTGGATTTTGCGTTTAAACGACACACGTTAACAGTTTGTTCGACTACCATTTCATGAGCTTTCGTTTGAGTGATCCCTTCAATAATAAGAGACCGCTCAAGTGAGTCAGCTAAATCTTCAACTTTTTTGGCAAAGTCTGTATAATTATTACCGCTAACGTGCAACGCTGCAATTCTCCCTGCTACAACTTTCGAGTTGTTTGGTTTGATCCTATTCCTCTTCTGTAAGAAAAATCATGTTCTTTATTACTATTTGAAATAATTAATTCACCAGGTATTCTAAGTGTTTGGCCATAAACAAGTTCAGCAGATGAACATTTTAAATCTTCTTTAACAGAAATTCGTAAACCAAGTAAAATGAATGGTAAAATGTTAGACCAATGAACCGAGTGGTTTGATGCTATAATTGCTGCTTTTAAAGTTCGATGAAATCTTTTTATCATGTCATTTGCTTGGGGATGGTAAGGAGATGTATGAATTTTATGGGAACCTAAAAGTTTAGTTAATTCCGTAAAAAATTTTGAGGTGAATTGTGAACCTTGCTCTACTGTAATATTCAATGGTATACCAAATCGTGGTATATAATTTTGAATAAAAGTTTTTACTATAGTATTTGTTGAAATATCTTTAAGTGGATAAGCTTCAGGCCAACGTGAAAATCTATCAATAATTGTTAAACTGGAAGAGGTCCAACAATATCCATATGAATATGTTCAAAACGGCCTGATGGTATTTGAATTTTTTGGATAGGAGATTTAGTATGTCTTGAAATTTTGGATTTTTGACAATTGATGCAAGATGAAGTCCAATCGTTAATTTCTTTACGCATGTTAGGCCAATAATATTTATTTTGAATTAATTTTCTAGTTGTTCTTATACTTGGATTAGATAACGAGTGAATTTTGTCAAATATAATAGTACTATTTTTGTCGAAATGTGTAAGTAAAGTATTTTTAGAAAACAGTTTTTTAACATTTTCGAAAGCTGTTGTGGTTTCATTTGTCCAACTTAATTGTTTGAGTTTGTTTTTAATTGCGTGTGTTAACATTTCAAGAAGAGGACTAAGTTCTGTTGCTAACATTTTAATATATCTGTGATAGTAATTTATCATACCTAAAAATTTTTGTAATTTATTTATAGAAATTGGTTTTTCAAAATTTGTTATGATTTCAATTCTATCTAAAGATAGTTTAATACCTTCGCCTGAAATTTCGTCGAAATTTAATTTATTTACACCGAGAGTACATTTTGAAGGTTTACTATTTAAATTATATTCTTCAAGTCTTTTGAAAACTAATTTTAAATGATTTATATGTTGATCTTCATTATCACTGGCAATAAGAATGTCATCAGTGTATGTAAATACAAAATCGAAATCAGAAAATACTTCATTAATAAAGCGTTGGAAATTTCGTGAACCGAAGGTCATTCTTACGAATTCAAACATTACAAAAGGGGTAGTTATTGCAGTTTTATGAATGTCTTCTTCTGCCATTGGAATTTGGTGGTAGGCACGCACAAGATCAATTTTGGAAAAAGATTGTTTGTTTTTTAAATCAATTGTTAAATCGTGAATATGTGGTAAAGGATACCAATCTGGTGTAGTAATAGAATTAAATCTTCGATAGTCTCCGCAAGGTCTCCAATCATTTGGTTCTTTTTTAGGAATGAGATGAAGTGGAGATGTAATAGGAGAATTTGAGGGTCTGCATATACCAGTTTTAACTAAAAATTCAAATTCAGTTTTAGCAATTTTAAGTTTGATTGGATCAAGACGTGTGGGTTTCGAAAATGGTAAAATACCTTTTGTTTCTATCCTGTGAACCGTATGGTGTTTAACTTTTTTAGTATAATCTGGTTCGCAGGTAATAGATGGAAATTCATTAAGTAATTTTGAAAACTTATTTTCGACAATAGGAATTTTGAGTGAGAAAATATTAGAAAATCCAGAAGATCCAGCAACTTTAATTTTTGTAGTAGAATCCATTATTTCTTTATTTTTAATATTGACAATAATTCCGAATTTTTCTAAAAAGTTTGCTCCTAAAATTGGTGTATCAATATTCGCAATAATGAACGGAAATTCAAAATCTCTTCTTAAACCTAAATCAATTTTAAGTAGTTTTGTACCGAAAGTTTCAATTGAAGAACCGTTTGCTGCAGTCAAAGTAAGATCCGAATTTCTTTTATAAATTTTAAATTTAGAAAAGGGAATAACTGATACAACTGCACCGGTATCGATAAGAAAATTAAGTTTATTGAATTTATCAAATATGAATAGGCGACGAGTAGGTTTAATAATAGTTCCATTATCCGTCACCGTCATAATGGATCGTTTCAGTTTAAATTTTGTTCGTAATTTGAATTATGATTTTGATTAAAATTGCATGGGGGTATACATTTGAGAGCGTTATTCTTAAATTTTTTGTGATACCAACAAATAGTTGTTTGTGAATTAAAATTACGATTGTTTGAAAAATTGCTTGATCCTGAAAAATTTCAAGATTTAGATCTATTTCTATCTTTAGATCTCGAACGGATTTGTAATTGATTAATATCATTAGAAATTTTATTTAAATTTTGAAAAATAGCCGTGGTTAATTCAGTTAAATTTTTAACGCATTGTTCTAAAATATTATTATTTATACTTGAGACTACAGGAGATTTGGAAAAATGAGGATTATTGATTAAATCAAAAAGTTTGTCAGCTAAAATAATAATTTCATCTCTGTTTTGATTATTATTGGAAGTCAAATGAATTTGTATTTCTTGTGGTAATTTACGAATCCACAATTTAAAGAGTAATTCTTGGCTAACTATGGAGTCTGAACCTATAAGTGATTTCATAAATCTGAATAATTCAGATGGTGAACGATTACCAAGTTCAGCTTTTGAAAATAATTGTTCTAATCGTTTTTCTTCGCTAAGAGAAAATCTTTCACATAGAATTTTTTTGATTGTATCATATTTATTAAAAAGAGGAGGAGGGTTAATAACATCTAAAATTTTAGAAATAGTATCTCGTTGAAGAGTAATTAGAACATTTTGAAATTTTAAATTATCATCAGTGATATTATTAATTTCAAATTGTCCTTCAATAAGTAAAAACCAGGCATCAGGACAATCTTGCCATAATTGTGGTAATTTAATAGATTTAGTAGAAGGAAAATTTGTAAAGTTATCTTGTGTTGAAGTATCTTGTGTTATATTAGAGATGTTTTTTTGTGTTGTATTAATGTTAGAATTTTGAGTTGTGTTGTGAGTCATTGTGTTATTTGTATAATTGTTGTTTTGATTTTCCGAATTTGTAAACTTAAGGGTTCGTATTGGAGAACGTAGAACCATATGAAAAAAAAAATTAAATGAAAAATTTGAAAATTAGGAAATATTTAAGATTTTTTTTTGGAAAGGGAGTTAACAATTTAAATAAAATATTTATTTTTATATAAAAAATATATAAATTTAAATAATTTATATAGAATTTTTAAAATATAAAAATAATCTTAAAATAAATTTGAAAATTTAAAGGGTTTAAAATTTTAATTTAAATTATAATAGAAGATTTTAAATTTAATATTAAAATAATAATTATACTTACATAAAATTTAATTTAATAAAAAAAAAAAATATATATATATATATTAAAATTAATAAGTAGTTGATTGATGATTGTAGAGATTTTAAGGGAATCAATTGCGTTTTTTTGAAGTGATAACAATTGAACACATCGTTGTTGCTGTTTATGCAATGGCTTTGTGGTTTTCTTTATAAATCTCGTCATTTTCTACGTGATGTCTTATATTTTAAATCCGTTCTTGTGTGTATTGTGCGTAAAATAGCTCTTGTTGTAATGAAGTGGATAACTCAATTGTAAATAGTTTTTAATTTTTAAGTATTTAGTTAAATTTTAAGGGTTTAAATATAGATAATAAAGTTTTAAATATTTATATTTACGTAGATAGTTTATTTATATTTGTATCTTTGTTCATAGTTTATATCTTTGTATACTAAATTTTTAAATTTGGATGTTTGTTTTATTATAATAACTTCTTTAGTTCACTTCATATAAATATTGAAAGATATTTGTGCACAATTTTAGAGTTATTTTTAGATAAATTTCTGTTAAGAATTCACTATTTAATCTTCCTATTTCTTGTAGATATTTTTGATTTAACTTTTCTTTGAGAAATCAGTTCACGCATTTTTGTATTGGATCGTGTGCACATTTGCCGAAACCGGTTGATGGTCTGCAATTGGTTCAGACAACTTAATAAAACTTTTTTTTTTTTTTTTGGTAGCACGTCACTTAGTTGCACTTCTATTTGTGATATTGCATTGCTCAGTATCTCTGTGATACGTAACATTCAGCATTTGTATCAAATATCGATTTAAAAATTAGGTCCGTTGGTAGAATCGCCAATATATTTGGTGGTTAACCAAATATTTAAATACTTATTTTTACAGATATTATTTTATTTACTTTTGAGTTTAAATCTTTTTAAACTAATTAGAATTTTCTTTTTTTTGAAGTTATTCAAAAATTTTAAGTTAACATGAAAACTCAATTAAAAATTATTTTAAAAATTAAAGTAAAGAATACAAAGTAGTTAACACTATACTGCCGCTAGATGGGTCTCATAAGCATTATCTAAGCGAGGATAAGCGTTTTTTTACGCGCAAACGTAAACGTATACACTTTTTTACAAATGTGCGGCGCATTTTTTTTAAAGTCAAGCGTGCCACAATATATTGACTTTCGTGCACTGTGGGATGCGCATTAAGGCCTTGACTAGCACGGTAAAAGAAGTTTTCCAACCAGCGATGATAAATGGATTTTTTCATTTTGTACCAAACGAGGAAAAAAAATGTACCAAATCATCCAAAAATGTACCAAAAGTCTTCTAAAATGTGAATTTCAACCAAACTACACCATTTTAATACTAAAATCAGAAAACATCAACTTGAAATAAGAAAACTTCTTTTGAAAATCAGAATAGCAAATTAAAATGAAAAACTTTCAGCTTAATGTGAGAAAATTTCATTTGAAAATCAGAATTGTTAATTTAAAATAAGATAACTTTAGTTTAAAATGAGACAATTTCATTTGAAGATCAGAATACTCACTTCAAATTAAGAATGTTTCATTTCAAAAAAGGAAACCGTTATTTGAAAATAAGACAAGCTACTTGGAAACGAGAATATCTCATTTAAAAATAAGAAACTATCATTTCAAAAACATAAATTTTTATTTGAAAACGAGAATTCACCAATCGAAAATGAGAAAAAAAATATTATAACAATTTTATTATAATTGCCTACAGGCATATTTTGTATTGAAAGAGGATGAATGAAGAAACGCTCGTGCACAATCACCTCCAGTTATGGTTAATTTAGCTTCGTCCACAAAATTTTCTAAGTACTACAACCGTTGTTCTGCTAAATTTTGAAATTCGACAATGGGAACGATCATGTGACACTTAACATATGTTTTTATCTTAGCCCAAATGGTTTCAATAGGGTTCATCATGGGTGAATAAGGGCCACGGCGTAACAGCTTCGATCGTCCACCTGAACGGTTAGCTACAGCGATGTCTATTGTAGAGTGACATGGAGCACTGTCGCAAATTATGACTAATAGCGTTTTCTTTTCTGAAAAAAATTGTTGCCTAAGTAAATGGTGAAGCCTTAATGGTGTTACTCCTACCCCAGGAAATTATCAACATTTATAGTGCATCCAAAGAACATTTCATCTCACCATATTCACTCATATCACAAATCACACAAGAAGATTGCGCATTGCGAATGTAAACATTATATCATCTCTTTTTTATGGGCAGTTCTTACGTCATCTTCCTTTAGCTCTTGTTTTTCTCTCTCTTTCATTCGCTCAAACAGTCCACTGTGATGTAGCTGCGCAGAACGCAGCAATTTTGAACTCGTGAATGCGCAATCTGTAGGTGATCTGCACTCATATTAACAGAGTATATGTGGAACTCAAGAGCGCATTGAGAGTTTCACAGAGTTGCACTGGCACACCGCCATTTTATACAGGTAAAAGTGTAAAGCTTTTGCGTTGCGAGCAAGCAACAATTTTCATCGCAACTGATTCAGCGATATGTTATACCCTATGGCCATCAGAGCGTTGTGTCTCCGCTTTTTGGTACACCCTGTTGCTGTAGCTAGTTGTTTAACCACAGCCGCTAAATGGGTCTCCTAAGCATTATCTAAGCGAGGATAGGCCTTTTTTTCACGCGCAAACGAAACGTATACGCGTGTAAAAAAAACACGACTAACAACCCAGTAGCAAAATAATTCAGAACTGAAAAAGGTAAGCGAGTTGGTATTAGGTTACGGGGTGAGAGAAGAAACAAATTTCGTTTTAAAATCGTTGTTGTTATTTTGAACAGAAGTATTTAAATCAAAGTATGTATGTCTGTAATGTGAAGAGCTGATCAATTAATTTCCCCAAGTATGTGAATTGGTAATTCATATAATTGACTGGTTAATATCCACGGGTAAGCGAGTTGTTCACGTATGAATTTCGTAGGACATCGCTGTGTTAAAATTCAGCGATGAATTCAGCAGTGGACCCTCACTTTGGCTATTACTAACTCATTTCCTATATATTACCTTTTGCTACTGAGAAGTTTATCGATTTAATCGTACAAGTATGTACATCAGTAATGATAATCATGGTACATTTGTACTTTTTTTGGTACATTTCGTTTCCCGAAAGTACGTTGGTACTACGTTGACATACTTGGTACATTTTTGTAAAATACATCGCAACACTTCAAGTCATTGGCAAAGCAGCTCTGAGTGTACAAAAAAAATTTTAAATTTTTCAAAGAAGTTAAGTTGTTTTGTTGCCGAGCACAATTTGTCATTTGCAACTATGGATCATTTAAATATGCTTATGAAAAATAGCATAACTGATTCTAAAATTGTGAACAAATTTTGCATCAATAGAATTAAAGCACAGAAAATAATAACTGAAATAAAAGGACCAGAAAATTATAAATCCATAATTGCATTTTGTCAGAAGAACTATTACCCTCTAATAATGAAACGACTAATATATATTAGCCGTGTTTTTTAACACGCGCGTATACGTTTCGTTTGCGCGTGTAAAAAAACGCCTATCTTCGCTCAGATAATGCTTAGGAGACCCATCTAGCGGCTGTGGTTAAACAACTAGCTACAGCAACAGGGTGTACCGAAAAGCGGAGACGCAACGCTCTGATGGCCATAGGGTATAACATATAACTGAATCAGTTGCGATGAATTGTGGACACACATAGAATACATAGAATTAGTGTAGAGGGTGAAACAAAGACACATATTTCAGTTACATCTGAGTATAATGCGTATTGAAATTTAGTAGGACAAAATTTATGCGCAGCAATTTCAGAGGTGTATTTATAGTTTGTCGCTTAGCGGTCAATATAAAGTTTAAGCGTAAACGGATATACGCGTGTTAAAAAACACGGCTATTGTAACGAATTTTCTGCAAATCCTCTTATTTGCAATCCTCTGCTAAGTTCGAATCACTAAACTGTTGAATAAATAACTCCAATATTAAATAATGGAAAAATGGCCTTTATTAAAGTACTTCACAATAACACTTATACTTTGCTACTCGCTGGCTTAATAACCAAACTGATTGATAACTCAAATGAAACTCTACTACTGGCCACCAGATCGCGTGCTTAATCAAACTGATTGATAGCTCAACTCAAACTCAATTACGGCGCCTCTACATCTGTCGCCTTTTATACTCTTTGGTTTCCTCGTTCGCATTTTTCTAGAATGTACTAGCATTGTCCATGAGCTCTCAAACTTCTCAGCTATAACTAAAATTGCACAATTTTATACGTCTTTTAGGCGCTTTCAGAATCTACTAGTCCAGTAGCTCTCAAACTTCTCAGATATATGCATGTGTTAGTGTATTGACTCTCCGCTGCTCGTATACGTACATGGTACATATATGTAGACGCAGTTATTGTTTCGTTTATGTAGATACATAATGATTGCATTATTCATGTGCATTCACGTCACTGCTTAGCATCGGCTTAGTGACGATAGCATAGCTCAGTGCTGCTAACATTCGTTACAATATATTACATCCATAGATCAATCATTATGAATCTACATAAACGAAACAATAATTGCGTCTACACATATGTACCATGTACGTATACGAGCAGCGGAGAGTCAATGCACAAACACATGCATATATCTGAGAGACCCCTATAAGTATGCAATGAGAAAAACTATAAAATTGTGCAATTGTAGTTACAGCTGAGAAGTTTGAGAGCTACTGGACTAGTAGATTCTGGAAGCGCCTAGAAGATGCGAAGGTTGAAATCAAAGAGTATAAAAGGCGGCAATTGTAGAGGCGCTGGAATTCAGTTTGATTTGGATTGAAGCACAGGAAACAAAAATTTCTTCACAACTGGAAGAACAGAAGAAGTATATGGTATCCCAACTGGAATCGCAGGAAACCCGTATAACATCACAATTGGAAGAACAGAAGACATATTTGGCATCTCAACTGGAAGCGCAAGAGGCACGTATATCTGAAATGTCGGCACAAATTTCGGAACAGGTATCATCGCAGCTCTTTGTGAATCTGTAAAAGCAGGATGCAAAAATTTTACAACTCGAGGACAAAATTGATGCCGAAATAAAAGCGTTAAAAGGTCGTATGGAGCAGTTACAACTAAACCGCCCAGCTGTTTCAGCAAGCAATCCAAAGGTAAAAACACCATCATTTGACGGTTCTGTTCCTTTCCAGGTCTTCAAGCTACAGTTTGAGAAGACCGCAGAAGTGAATAACTGGAATGCGGAAGATGAAGTTGCTGCACTGTTCGTGGCACTGAAAGAGCCTGCAGCGGAAATCTTACAGACGATTCCAGAGTACGAACAGAACAGTTATGAAGCATTGATGGCTGCTGTAGAACGACTATGGAAGCGAGCATAGAAAACAGATATACCAAATGGAGTTGCTGAACCGCTTCCAGAGGCCTGGTGAAACATTGCAAGAGTTTGCGTCGGATATTGAAAGGCTAGCACATTTAGCGACTGCGGACGCACCCGTGGAGTACACTGAAAGGGTAAAGATTCAGAGCTTTATAAATGGCATACGGGACGTCGAAACAAAGCGAGCTACATACGCAAACCCAAAGCCAACATTCGCAGAAACGGTGTCACAAGCTCTGATTCAGGAAACAGCGTCGCTTCTGTATAAGCCAGTTTTCAAAGCACGCCGTGTGGAAGTAGAAAGGCCAGAGTGGGTAGACGCAATATTGGAGGCGCTGAAAGGATCGCAAAAGCGGAGTGAAAAAGTTACAAAATGCTTCAAATGCAGGAAGCCCGGTCACATTGCACGTCATTGCGTTCTTGGTCCTGGTAGTTCCAACTTGGGTGGCCGTTAACGGAAAGCTGGAGGAGATGAGCAAGAGCGTTCCAGATCTAAAAATCGAGAGCTAGCTCCAGCTATTGAATGTCCTGTGATATCTGTGTCGCAAATTGGAAGGAAATCAAGCAGTCTTACCGTCAGAGGGAATGTGGATGGCAAGGAGCGTGTACTGGCTGTAGATACGGACGCATCTCATTCTTTGATCCGATCTGACTTGGTCAACAGGAGAGTAAAACCGTTACCTGGAGCGAGGTTGCGTACGGTCACTGGCGAGTATAACCAAGTCCGGGGAGAAGTGATCTGTGAAATCTTAATTGGGAAGGTTATGGTTTTACACAAATTCTTTGTGGCGGAGATTGTTGATGAAGTTATATTGGGAGTGGATTTCTTGGTTGACCATGACATCAAGATCGATATGCAGAGAAGGGTGATGCATTATGAGAACCAAGATGTGCCACTTAACTTCAGTTTGGAAAAAGGGTTCAGCAGTAAGCGAGTGCTGGTGTAGGAGATTCGACAGAGACCACGAAAGTCCAGGAAAGTAGATCGAGCAAAGGTTGATGGATAGAATGGGCCAAATAAAGCGAAATAAAAACTACCTGCGAGAAAAACACTGACAGTGACAAACCTTAATGGACGTACTAAAACGACTGAAACAATTTTCCAGAAAGAATGCAAGGGTGGTTTCAAGCCAGCGCGTACTACTCTTGTGAAACGATAAGACGATACTGATGATGCTGCGTCAATCCGTCAAGATCAAGCTCTGCGAAGTAGTTTTTCATTGGCCAAGCAAAAGAGTGCGAGGGAACGATCCAGGATAATGAGTAGTAAGATGAAATACAGGTACGACAAGGAAAATAATTTGGAAGGTTTCCGGGAGGGAGATCTGGTACTGCTATACAACCCTCACCGGCGGAAAGGTATTCCATCCAAATATCGGTGCAGTTGGGAAGGCCCATACAGAGTTGTGAAGACGATCAGTGATGTCATCTACCGCATACACGTAATTGGGAAATCACGAAATAGAAGAGTGGTACTTTTGGCGATGCTAGCAGCGTATAGATCTAGAGATTTGTCTGATCGGGACGATCAGACTTAGGTGGAGGGCAGTGCAACGAATTTTAGCAGCACTGAGCGATGCTATCGTCTCTAAGCCGATGCTAAGCAGTGACGTGAATTCACATCCATAGATCAATCATTATGTATCTACATAAACGAAACAATAATTGCGTTTACACATATGTACCATGTACGTATACGAGCAGCGGAGAGTCAATGCACAAACACATGCATATATCTGAGACCCCTATAAGTATGCAATGAGAAAAACTATAAAATTGTGCATTGTAGTTACAGCTGAGAAGTTTGAGAGCTACTGGACTAGTAGATTCTGGAAGCGCCTAGAAGATGCGAAGGTTGAAATCAAAGAGTATAAAGGGCGGCAATTGTAGAGGCGCTGGAATTCAGTTTGATTTGAGTTGTCAAGCAGTTTCGACTAGCGAGCAGGAGCAGTATTATTTTGAATAGTAGTTTTATTTGAGCTATCAATCAGTTTGGTTATTAAGCAAACTATTCGTTGCACAGTTTGAGTGTTATTGTGAAGTACTTTAATGAAGGCCATTTTGCATTATTACAAATTGGAGTTATTTATTCAACAGTTTAGTGATTCGAACTTAGCAGAGGATTGCAATTAAGAGGATTTGTAAGTAAATTCGTTACAATATATAAAAACTTGGCAGTCTCGATTCGAATTTTTGATAGATTTTTAGATTTGACACCTTTGTCCGGTAGTTGCACGGAAGGTATTTTTAATGCCATTATTAAATCTTTGAAAGACCATTCAATACCGCTTGAAAAAATGATTGGTTTCACTGCAGACAATTGCTCGGTTATGGTGAGAGCAGGAAGCGTAGTGCCAGCAAGGCTGAAGCAAGTTGTTCCAAATCTGCATGTTAATGGATGTGTTTGTAACATTTTAAATTTAGCTTCAATGACCGCTTGCGATGTATTTCCAAAGAAAATTGATACATTTTTAAAAGACGTAAACTGTAATTTTTATGACAGCCCCCTTAGGAGGTCAGACTTTCAGAGTTTTCAAGAACATTTCGGTACAGAAGTGCATGTTATACTAAAGTACGCCCCACAAGGTGGCTTTCTAGACAAGCAGTCATAGAGAGAATTCTTGAGCAATGGAATGCCCTCAAGTATTATTTTAATCTTTACGTATCTTAAAATAAAAGCAGCAATCAAAATATTAATCTTATAGGGCGGTACGCAGATCACAAGTAATTGCTCAAGAAAAATTTTGCCCTTTTTCTTGTGTGAAAAATGGTAGTATGGAAGTAATTTTGACGTTTAAATATCCACGGTGAATAGTGAAACAAGCAAGAATAAGAGCACATAAACAAAAGAAATGTAAAGAATGTCACTTCCCTTATAAGTGCCCGTTTCTCCTTCGCCGTGAAATTCACTATGCGCTTTTTGCGTTTTGGTGCTGCAGCTATTGTTATTTCCATTTCTGAAATAAAATAATAATTATTTATAGCAGAAAATTTAAAAAACTATGTGCTTACCTAATTTTAGCAGTTTGTTTACCTTTTTTCTTCAAGAAATATGTATATGGCACTTGACATATTTCTTGCGGAAACCGGTATTACCGTATGCAAATTTGATGGAAAAATAGTACTAAAGTAACGTACTAAATTTCTTGTAAACTACGTAGTACCTCAAGACAATTTACCACAAGGAATTTTCTTGAGCATTTCTTGAGCGTTTTTTATATGGAATTTTTACTTTCTTGTTATCTACGTACCGCTCTTATATCTGAAAATTTTCAAAGTCCTATTTATAAAGTATATTTTACAGTTCTTTCTTATATTAGCCGTGTTTTTTAACACGCGCGTAGACGTTTCGTTTGCGCGTGTAAAAAAACGCGTATCTTCGCTTAGATATTGCTTAGGAGACCCATCTAGCGGCTGTGGTTAAACAACTAGCTACAGCAACAGGGTGTACCGAAAAGCGGAGACGCAACGCTCTGATGGCCATAGGGTATAACATATAGCTGAATCAGTTGCGATGAATTGTGGACACACATAGAATACATAGAATTAGTGTAGAGGGTGAAACAAAGACACATATTTCAGTTACATCTAAGTATAATGCGTATTGAAATTTAGTAGGACAAAATTTATGCGCAGCAATTTCAGAGGTGTATTTATAGTTTGTCCCTTAGCAGTCAATATAAAGTTTAAGCGTAAACGATATACGCGTGTTAAAAACCACGGCTATTACAACTTGTTGAAATGTTTTTTGGATTTAAAATTTCTTTATATTTCATATATTTGAATATGGAAATTTCATGACATGCCGTAGCCTAATGGTAGAGCACTGGGCTCATAGTCCAGACGAACAGGGTTCGAATCATGCTGAAGCCAAATGCCAAATTTAACTTTTTTAAGAATGCCGAATTTATTTAGTTAATTGATTTCTTACGCATACTTTGTTGGATACCAGTTCAATACTGATTCATTATTCGTACAGTGATTGCGAACGCCTGAAAGGACTTGGGCTTTAAAGGCCTTTTTAAAGGATTTGCAGTTATCATGACTAGCGCGCCACCTAGCGGAACTTTGTTTTCTATAAGTTGTAGTGTCACCGGGTCTCGAACTATGTGCTAAGCTACAAGTCTATAGGTCACCGGGAATTTACTTAAAAATGGATTGAAAGATTCACAAATCAAAACTAATTTTCTTAATATCTCGATCCATGCGCCACCTAGCGAAAATATTGCATTGTCGTCGGGTTCTGACTCACAGCCCAAGTTTCAAGTCTCTAGCTCACCGGGAAGTTACATAAAAATCGCAAGATTCGCCTGCCATCGGGCGGCATTTTGTTTTCCACGAATTGTAGTGCCATCGACTAGCAAACTATGTGCTAAGTTTCAAGTCTCTGGATCACCGAGAAATTAGTTAAAAGTCGATCGCAAAATTTACATTTTAAAATTAATTTTCTGTGTATCTCGATCCGTGCGCCTCCTAGCGTATTTTTTTTCACTTGCATTGTAATGTCCCCCAGATCTGAACTATGCTCTAGTATCAAGTGGGAAATTACCGAAAGAGACTTTTCCGTGGGATAAAAATTCGTATGGAAATGAGGGGAAAAACATGAAAGGGGCTTAATATAAAGGTAGTAAAAATAAAAATAATACGTACGCAAATATGATTATTAGATTAAGCAAGTAGAAATCAGCATTAAAACAATAGGGGGAAAGAAAAAAGGAAACAAGATGACGAGATAATACAATTTCATTAGCAAGAATACAAAATATGGTGATATCGAAATAATCATGCGAAATATTTCTAAAGATGGTTTTTAACATATGTGACCTGGAATCATGAAACGACCCTATTGTTCCAAAACAAATTTTCGAGAAAAATGCGTTTAGTTCTGTTTAGCTTCACTCTGTGTAGCGGTTGGCCGTTCTGAGCTACAAGCTTGAATATAGTTCAGAACCCGATGACAATGCAATAATAAGAAAAAACTCCGTTAGGTGGCGCATGGATCTAAATATTTCAAAAAATCGTATTTGTGGTCCGATTTGGCTTTAAATGCGATTTTTGAAGAAACTAAGAAAGATAGAAAACTGCAAACTGAAAAGTGTTTATTCCACTGGAAAGATCGTCTAATCTAATCTAATTTAGAATCACTTTATGAAGGACCTTTTAAAGTTATCTCTAAGAAACATAAAACATTTACAATTCAATACAAAAATATTATTAACAATATTTCAATTGATTTACTTAAACCAGCAAACATACTAATTAACACTAATTTAAATACAAATACATTAAACAACAAAAACCAAAAAAAGGTTACATTTAATATTAATTAATAATTTGTTTGTTTCAAATTTTCTTGGAGGGGGAGTAAATATAGTGTTAACTACTTTGTATTCTTTACTTTAATTTTTAAAATAATTTTTAATTGAGTTTTCATGTTAACTTAAAATTTTTGAATAAAAAAGAAAATTCTAATTAGTTTGAAAATATTTAAACTCAAAAGTAAATAAAATAAAATTTGTAAAAATAAATATTTAAATATTTGGTTAACCACCAAATATATTGGCGATTCTACAAACGGACCTAATTTTTAAATCGATATTTGATACAAATGCTGAATGTGGCGCTTTACGTATCACACAACTACTGAACAATGCAATATCACAAATAGAAGTGCAACTAAGTGACGTGCTACGAAAAAAAAAAAAAAAGTTTTATTAAGTTGTCTGAACCAATTGCAGACTATCAACCGGTTTCGGCAAATGTGCACACGATCCAATACAAAAATGCGTGAACTGATTTCTCAAAGAAAAATTTGGTGTTATTCCACTTCGCTTGCATCTCTCCAAGAATTTCGTCGACTCTGATATTTTAATAATTTGTTGTGTTTTTTGCTGGTATCGTTTGATGTCCCTGTTGATCCGTGTATTATATTTGTGTTTGATGGTTTGGTACACCTTAAGGGTGTCTCCGTTCTTTTGGTGTGCTCTCCGTTTGAACATTTTTGGTAATTTTTATAGCCTTATGCGTTTACGTTATGTTAATAATAATGAGCTTAAAGGCCGTGGTTAAATAAAACACAATGTTTAAAATTTCATTGGTTTTTTAATTTGTCAATATTTCGGCTTCAGTCTGAAGCCATCTTCAGGACTGTAAGTAAACACAAATGTATAAAACATGAAAACTCAATTAAAAATTATTTTAAAAATTAAAGTAAAGAATACAAATTAGTTAACACTATACTGCCGCTAGATGGGTCTCATAAGCATTATATAAGCGAGGATAAGCTTTTTTTTACGCGCAAACGTAAACGTATATACTTTTTTACAAATGTGCGGCGCATTATTTTTAAAGTCAATCGTGCCACAATATATTGAATTTCGTGCGCTGTGGGATGCGCATTAAGGCCTTGACTAGCACGGTAAAAGAAGTTTTCCAACCAGCGATGATAAATGGATTTTTTCATTTTGTACCAAACGAGGAAAAAAAATGTACAAAATCATCCAAAAATGTACCAAAAGTCTTCTAAAATGTGAATTTGAACCAAACTACACCACTTTAATACTAAAATCAGAAAACATCAACTTGAAATAAAAAAATCGTATTTGTGGTCCGATTTGGCTTTAAATGCGATTTTTGAAGAAACTAAGAAAGATAGAAAACTGCAAACTGAAAAGTGTTTGTTCCATTGGAAAGAGCGTTAAATATCCTATAAGAATCACTCAAAGAACGCTATTTTCGCACAATAGGGTCGTTTCATGATTCCAGGTCCCATATACATATTTATATTCGCAACTCACCTTCAAACTTTTGTAAGGCAACTATTGCTCTTTCGATGCCCGATAATTTCGTGTTTGCACCATCAATCGCTGTTTCGTTGGCGCTTGGTGCTCATTGCCCCCAACTTGCCTTGAGCCTTTAAATTTCTGTTATGTAAAAATTCAATTTTTTTTTCTGCTTCATTAATGTTAATTTCGGAAGTTTTTACTTTAACTTTCCATTTGTATATATTGTTTTTCTGTTTCTTAATTTGAGTAATTAAATTGTTAATATTTGGTGGTACCGATTTTAATTTATCATCATGTATCGTATGAATTAATTTCTTAATTTCGGCCATTTTTTTCGTCACACACGTATCAGTCGTAGTTTGTTCTCGCTCTTCTGCCTCCAGTTGATTAAAAATAGTTGGTAATTGTTCCCTTAAACTCTTTAGAACAATATAGAGCTTTTGTGTGTTCGATTGACACACATCACGTTCTAAACGTCCTCGCTGTTCCTGATTATAGTTTATTTGTGATTGCAATTGTTCCGCCTGTACTTGCATAACGTCCAAAGCTTTTTGCGAGATCAATGATGTATCGGCTGATTGCCTGGTTTTCGTTTGCACTTCTGTACCCATTGCATTGATAGGGACGTGGTACATTTTCGGGGCTATAGAGTAAAAGGGGAAAAGATAAAAAAACAAAGAGAAATTAAATAATTAGTTCAATTTGCGACATTTGCAATTTGCAATAATCTGCGATCTAAATCGATGCAAAAGTAAAGGTAATTATAAAGCTGTACCGCTAGTGGGTTAGGGGGTTAGAATATACCCGCGGTAGGTATGCCTGTCGTAAGAGGCGACTAAAATACCAGATTCAAGGGGTTGTGTAGCGCAACCTTTTTAGGTTGCCAACGCAATATATAGCTTCTCCAAACCCAATTGTCAACCTCACCTTCGAGCGGCAAATCCCGTTTCATTAACAGACGAGGTTCTGGCGACCACAGGCTCCTCATGGATAATATACTCTCTTTGGTACTACTAAATTTCAATACACATTATACTCAGATGCAACTGAAATATGTGTCTATGTTTCATCCTCTACACCAGGGATCGCCACAGGCTTCTTATGGAAGCGTGACCACACCTACTTTGAAATCCAAAAATAAAAAAAATGGCGACGGAGCTATTAAAAAGTACACTGTAAAAATTTCGAAAATTCTTAAAATGATATTTTTTGAAAGAAAATTATACATTTTGTAATCCTGATAGAAGGTAAATTCATTCCATTTTTTTTATATTTAATTTTTTATAGTTTTTTTGTTTATACGTTAAAATTTTTTTTATATTTTTAGGCTTTTTATTTTTTTTGTTTTGTTTTGTTTCTTTTTTTCTGATTCATTCATTTATTTTATTTCATCTTTTATATCTTTTTTGTTTTTATTTTTTGTGTATTTTTTTTTTTATTTTTTTGTTTGCTTTGTTTTTAATTTTTTTATTTAATAGTATTTCGGAAAGAAGGATTAAGTTAGGATGAAACTGCAGATATTAACCTACTGTAAATTGTCCGCAACTAATTTTTCTATATCTATTTTGATGTTTGTGGTTGATAATTTCAGAAGCGCTTCTAAATGCTGATTTGTAACTCTATTTCTGTTATTTGTTTTTATTTGCTTAAGATTTGTCCTTGCTTACAACTTACCAAAAATCAATGCCTTTTAAATCTAGTAACTGTAGTTCAGAGTCGCATTGTAAGTCGTATAGCTCCACTTGGAGTTCTGGCATCTGCTCAATTGCATCGCATGTCATGGGTATAAAAAAAATTGGTAACATTTTCCTGATAACTTCAAAGTCTTGGAATCTTTTAGAAAAGTTATAGTTGAAATATTATACTCATTTAGAACCAACTTTAATGAAGGAAAGTGATAAAGTTTTTCTATGTTCAGATCAGCTAAAAGCACGCCAGTTTTGTTTACAAACCCTTCAATTGAGTTCACCGTTTCAAAAATCGTTTTATTAAATCCTTGCATTGAAATATTTAAATGATTTAAATATTTTGTCAAATCTGTCAAAAAAGGCAAAATTTATATTAAATTCTCGTTACTTAATTTCTTTTAAAATATCATCAAAGCCTTTCACTTCAGTTTCAGTTGTATCGCCAGTTATTTCAAAATAGATGCTTTTTAAACGGGTCTATTTGGCTTGACTATGTGTAGCGAACATAATTTTGCAATTCAAATTTAAGCAACTTCCCGATAAAAAAAAAATTCAAGAACAACTTTTAGTTTTTATTCATCTGAAGTTTTTAAATATCTAAAACAAAAATTTTCTTTTTGAAGTAATTCAAAAATTCTCTTCTTCAAAAGATAACTCAATTAAAGATAATTTACAAAAATAAAGTATATTTAACTCAAGTAGATAACCCTACAGCAATAATAAGAGAAAAATCGCCGACAGGTGGCGCAAGGAATAAAATATTAAAAAAATGATATTTGTGTTGCCGCCAAAAAAGGCTCCTACGCATCTAAGTGAGCATTTAAATAAGCCAAATCAGACAACAAATACGAGTTTTTTGAATATCTCGATCGTTGCGCTACCTAGCGCGAATTTTTTTCACAAAGCGATTTCTATTCTCGTATTTAATCCAAATATGAGCAAAATCGGACCACAAATACGATTTTTTTAAATATTTCGATTCATGCGCCACTTATCGGAAATTTTTTTCTTATTATTGCATTGTCATCGGGTTCTGGACTATATTCCAAGTTTCAAGTTTGTAGCTTATCGGGAAGTTACTTAAATTTCGATTAAAAAAATTCTGTTTGCTACACAGAGTCAACCTAAATAAAACCGTTTTAAAAAAAAACACCGCTATTATTTATTATATTCTATTAGATAAATTATTAGATCTACTCCGGTTAATAGTGGTGAAACAAAGCATGAATGTACTTCAAACTTATCACTGATATGTATACTCCATACTCAATTTTTAAGTCAAGTGATACGAAATAAATTTTTGTCAGTGCACGTGTATTCATCATTTTGTTTTCTAAAAAATTATTTTCTAAAAATGATTGCACGTCTATTCTTCATTTTTTTTCTAAAAAAATAGGTACCACCAATCAGTGCACGTCTATTCTTCATTTTGTTTTCTAAAAAATTATTTTGTAAAAATTATTTCACTTCTATTCTCCATTTTGTTTTCTAAAAAAATAGGTACAACCAATCAGTGCACGTCTAGTTTTCATTTTGCTTTCTAAAAAAATAGCTACAACCATTCTGCGAGCAGAAATGGCGCTGGCACATACACAAACCCAGTCGAACTTGGTAGCTTTCAAAATTAACGCATTGTATTGTTTTCTTGAATGCTTTTAAAAATACTTCTACATGCGTTCAAATCAAATTTGATTTGATTATTAAATAAACCAAACAAAGCTTCATTGTTTTCGTACAGGTGAAACAAAAATATACCCAAAAATATTCACCCACATTCTGCATTTCGATTACGTTCCCGTTCTCCGCTCCGCTTTAATCGAAGTTTGGTATTCTGCATTACGACGGAATCGTAAAGAGAAGAGGAAGAGCAAATGATTTTTCGAAATCATCTGTTGGTACGGAATGTGTGAACATTGGAACAAAATAAATTAAAGCAAATTTGTAAAAAACACTGAAAAACGTTTATATTTTATTATCCACGCCATTTTGTACAAAAAAAAAGCAATAGAATATATTGCCGCAGTGTTATATTTTTTTGAGTGAAGTGCTTTCATAATTGTAAGGGTGTTTTTGTCGTTCTTTTGGCCAATTCCCTGCCGTGGCCACCAAGTTTTGTTAAAACGGATTCCTGCACGAATATAGTTGACATTTTCTGAATTTTAAGGATGCTAATTTCATTGCACTGGCCTAAAATACTTTATAAAGGTTTATTTATTCCTTCCGCAAGGATTGTTTACGTTTTCGCTTCACCTTCCTCTACGCCGGCAGCTTGCTTTGGCATATAACTGGACCCAACGAACAGACACAAATTATAACTGTCTATTATAATGGAATCAATAGCCGCGGCATATTTGTGGAGTTGGAAAGCAACGCATACGAAAATGGCCAGACGAGAATGGAAAAGCAAATATTGCGACATTTGTGTAATCCATTTGAGATGAGTGACGAATTGTAAGAAATTGAACTTAAAAGTGGTAAGTTTAAAGACTTATTCTCTTATTTAGGTTCAAAAAAAACTCTCGACTTAACAAGGATGCTTTCAAGTATGTGTTAGATACTTTTTCGGGGCAAATACGTCCAAGGACTTCGACATCGACATCGACGTGTTGTTTTTGACCTGGAAACATATAAAAAACAATCATCATCAAGCCTTCTACGTTTCTTAACAAGTTTTACTTACATTTTTGTAAAAAATTCTGTTATAAATTAATAAAAAAATAAAAAGAAAATATTTTTCCGCCAACAAATTTGCAACTTAGAAAAACGGAACTACGATCGAAATGCAGAATACAAAAAATCGAACGATTCGAAGTTGGATCGAAAGAGATTGGAACACAGAATACCAAAATTGCCAAATCGAAAAAATTCCAATCCAAGTCGAAATGCAGATTAGGGCTGATTACTTCAAAAGTAATTTTACACGAAATTATAGCAGTTTAGTTCCTAATGGGTACAGCAGAATACATTCGGTTATTGGCGAGGGGATAGAATGCGTGCGCGCGGGGATGTGTGGCGCGCTTGCCTATGCGGTGTGCTTGCCTGAGCGTTTTACAAAAACAATTGCGTGAAAGCGCTTATGGAGTGACGACCCCATAGTACAGGTCTACAAGTAGGATATGTAGCAGCACGCACATACACAGCCACGCTCACCTGATAAAATGCTTGTTCTTGTTCGTTTTTTGTGTGGATGCTATTTGGCACTGTTGTACTTCTTAGGTACAAGAAAAGGGTAGTAGCTGCTAACGAAAACTGCGTAAAATTTTTATCGTAAAATTACAAAGAAACCCCTTTATTTACTTTCAAACGGGCACTTAATTACATCCCTCTTTAAAATCCATATGTTTTGGACAATTTTAATTAACAAATTGTGATGCTTTATTACAGGGGACGATTGCTAAAACACGACCAAAACCGTCGGCGGAGGTATTAATAGAAGTGTGTTTGCCTCGCTTCCAATAATTCGAATACTTTTTCGCCTTTGGACTAGTGATAACAGGACAAAACGCGTCTTTTCATTTCTCTTTCCACATTTTTGGACGGGTTATTGCAATCAAACTGTTTTTCGTGGAGAACTTTTGAACGGGTAGAAAAACTTGGCACCCCTGTTTGTATTCTTAATACTGGAATAACTACGCGTCCTCACATATCCCAATTCAAGACTTTTGTATAATTTTCTGTAGGACCCATAGAGGTGCCATACATTTTCATACTAAATTGGTTAAAAAAATTTACCATCACAGCAACCCATATCTGATATTCTGCTCCTTTTTTTGTTTCCCTGCGTCGCTTCCAACGACAGCAACCCCGTTAATTTTGACACTTCGTTCAGTGTCAAACGCATGTTCCACGCAGGTTCCACTGAGTTTCACAATAGTTTGACACTGACCGAAGTGTCAAAATCCAATGTGTTAGAAAAGGAAAGGAATTGCTTCCTTCTCATACATATCATACTTGTAAACCTGTACTATGGACGACCCCTGCTCTACACCAATTCTATGTATCCTATGCCTGTCCACTATTCATCGCAACTGATTCAGCTATATGTTATACATTATGGCCACCAGAGGTTTGTGTCTCCGATTTTAGGTACACCCTCTTCTGTAGCTAGCTGCCACTGCCGCTAGATGGGTCTCATAAGCATTATCTAAGCGAGGATAAGCGTTTTTTTTACGCGCAAACGTAAACGTATACACTTTTTTACAAATGTGCGGCGAATTATTTTTAAAGTCAAGCGTGCCACAATATATTGAATTCAGAATAGCAAATTAAAATGAAAAACCTTCAGCTTAATGTGAGAAAATTTCATTTGAAAATCAGAATTGTTAATTTAAAATAAGATAACTTTAGTTTAAAATGAGGCAATTTCATTTGAAGATCAGAATACTCACTTCAAATTAAGAATGTTTCATTTCAAAAAAGGAAACCGTTATTTGAAAATAAGACAAGCTACTTGGAAACGAGAATATTTCATTTAAAAATAAGAAACTATCATTTCAAAAATACATTTTTATTTGAAAACGAGAATTCACCAATCGAAAATGAGAAAAAGAAATATTATAACAATTTTATTATAATTGACATTTTGAAATTAGACAATGGGAACGGTCATGTGACACTTAACATATGTTTTTATCTTAGCCCAAATGGTTTCAATAGGGTTCATCATGGATGAATAAGGGCCACAGCGTAACAGCTTCGATCGTCCACCTGAACGGTTAGCTACAGCGATGTCTATTGTAGAGTGACATGGAGCACTGTCGCAAATTATGACTAATAGCGTTTTCTTTTCTGAAAAAAATTGTTGCCTAAGTAAATGGTGAAGCCTTAATAGTGTTACTCCTACCCCAGAAAATTGTCAACATTTATAGTGCATACAAAAAACATTTCATCTCACCATATTCACTCATATCACAAATCACACAAGAAGATTGCGCATTGCGAATGTAAACATTAGCCGTGTTTTTTAACACGCGTATATCCGTTTACGCTTAAACTTTATATTGGCTGCTAAGCTACAAACTATAAATACACCTCTGAAATTGCTACGCATAAATTTTTTCCTACTAAATTTCAATACGCATTACACTAAAATGTAACTGAAATATGTGTCTTTGTTTCACCCTCTACACTAATTCTATGTATTCTATGTGTGTCCACAATTCATCGCAACTGATTCAGCTATATGTTATACCCTATGGCCATCAGAGCGTTGCGTCTCCGCTTTTCGGTACACCCTGTTGCAGTAGCTAGTTGTTTAACCACAGCCGCTAGATGGGTCTCCTAAGCATTATCTAAACGAAGATAGGCGTTTTTTAACACGCGCAAACGAAACGTATACGCGCGTGTTAAAAAACACGACTATTATATCATCTCTTTTTTATGGGCAGTTGTTACGTCATCTTCCTTTAACTCTTGTTTTTCTCTCTCTTTCATTCGCTCAAACAGTCCACTGTGAAGTAGCTGCGCAGAACGAAGCAATTTTGAACTCGTGAATGCGCAATCTGGTAGGTGATCTGCACTCATATTAACAGAGTATATGTTGAACTCAAGAGCGAATTGAGAGTTTCACAGAGTTGCACTGGCACACCGCCATTTTATACAGGGTAAAAGTGTAAAGCTTTTGGGTTGCGAGCAAGCAACAATTTTCATCGCAACTGATTCAGCGATATGTTATACCCTATGGCCATCAGAGCGTTGTGTCTCTGCTTTTTGGTACACCCTGTTGCTGTAGCTAGTTGTTTAACCACAGCCGCTAGATGGGTCTCCTAAGCATTATCTAGGCGAGGATAGGCGTTTTTTTCACGAGCAAACGAAACGCATACGTGTGTAAAAAAACACGGCTAACAAGTTTATCGATTAAAAGACGTAAACTGTAATTTTTATGACAGCCCCCTTAGGAGGGCAGACTATCAGAGTTTTCAAGAACATTTCGGTACAGAAATGCATGTTATACTAAAGTACGCCCCACAAGGTGGCTTTCTAGACAAGCAGTAATAGAGAGAATTCTTGAGAAATGGGATGCCCTCAAGTATTATTTTAATCTTTACGTATCTTAAAATAAAAGCAGTAATCAAAATATTAATCTTATAGAGCGGCACGCAGATCACAAGTAATTGCTCAAGAAAAATTTAGCCTTTTTTCTTGCGTGAAAAGTGGTAGTATGGAAGTAATTTTGACGTTTAAATATCCACGGTGAATAGTGAAACAAGCAAGAAGAAGCGCACATAAACAAAACAAATGTAAAGAATATAACTTCCCTTATAAGTGCCCGTTTCTCCTTCGCCGTGAAATTCACTATGCCCTTTTTGCGTTTTGGTGTTGCAGCTATTGTTATTTCCATTTCTGAGATAAAATAATAATTATTTATTGCAGAAAATTTAAAAAACTATGTGCCTACCTAATTTTAGCAGTTTGTTTACTTTTTTTCTTCAAGAAATATATGGCACTTGACATATTTATTGCGGAAACCGGTGTTACCGTATGCAAATTTGATGGAAAATAGTACTAAAGTAACGTACTAAATTTCTTGTAAACTGCGTAGTACCTCAAGAAAATTTACCACAAGGAATTTTCTTGAGCATTTCTTGAGCGTTTTTTAAATGGAATTTTTAATTTCTTGTTATCTGCGTACCGCTCTTATATCTGAAAATTTTCAAAGCCCTCTTTATAAAGTATATTTTACAGTTCTTTCTTATATTAGCCGTGTTTTTTAACACGCGCGTATACGTTTCGTTTGCGCGTGTAAAAAAACGCGTATCTTCGCTTAGATATTTCTTAGGAGACCCATCTAGCGGCTGTGGTTAAACAACTAGCTACAGAAACAGGGTGTACCGAAAAGCGGAGACGCAACGCTCTGGTGGCCATAGGGTATAACATATAGCTGAATCAGTGGCGATGAATTGTGGACACACATAGAATACATAGAATTAGTGTAAAGGGTGAAACAAAGACACATATTTCAGTTACATCTGAGTATAATGCGTATTGAAATTTAGTAGGACAAAATTTATGCGCAGCAATTTCAGAGGTGTATTAATGTTTGTCCCTTAGCAGTCAATATAAAGTTTAAGCGTAAACGGATATACGCGTGTTAAAAACCACGGCTATTACAACTTGTTGAAATGTTTTTTGGATTTAAAATTTCTTTATATTTCATATATTTGAATATGGAAATTTCATGACATGCCGTAGCCTAATGATAGAGCACTGGGCTCATAGTCCAGACGAACAGGGTTGGAATCATGCTGAAGCCAAATGCCAAATTTAACTTTTTTACGAATGCCGAATTTATTTAGTTAATTGATTTCTTACGCATACTTTGTTTGGATACCAGTTCAATACTGATTCATCATTCGTACAGGGATAGCATATCCATATTTATTGATGGGGCAGAATTAACAATTTTTATTTAATGTAGTATCAATAGTTGTGGGTGATCGAGCCATAGATTTCCCTTCGTGTGGTGAAAGTTGCGAACGCCTGAAAGGACTTGGGCTTTAAAGGCCTTTTTAAAGGGTTTGCAGTTATCATGACTAGCGCGCCACCTAGCGGAACTTTGTTTTCTATAAGTTGTAGTGTCACCGGGTCTCGAATTATGTGCTAAGCTACAAGTCTCTAGGTCACCGGGACGTTACTTAAAAATGGATTGAAAGATTCACAAATCAAAACGTATTTTCTTAATATCTCGATCCATGCGCCACCTAGCGAAATTTTTTTGATCAAATATTGCATTGTCACCGGGTTCTGACTCACAGCCCAAGTTTCAAGTCTCTAGCTCACCGGGAAGTTACATAAAAATCGCAAGATTCACCTGCCATCGGGCGGCATTTTGTTTTCCACGAATTGTTTCAAGTCTCTGGATCACCGAGAAATTAGTTAAAAGTCGATCGCAAAATTTACATTTTAAAATTAATTTTCTGTATATGTCGATCCGTGCGCCTCCTAGCGTATTTTTTTCCACTTGCATTGTAATGTCCCCAGATCTGAACTATGTTCTAGCATCAAGTGGGAAATTACCGAAAGAGACTTTTCCGTGGGTCAAAAATTCGTATGGAAATGAGGGGACAAACATGAAAGGGGCTTAATATAAAGGTAGTAAAAATAAAAATAGTACGTACACAAATATGATTATTAGATTAAGCAAGTAGAAATCAGCATTAAAACAATAGGGGGAAAGAAAAAAGGACACAAGATGACGAGATAATACAATTTCATTAGCAAGAATACAAAATATGGTGATATCTAAATAATCATGCGAAATATTTCTATAGATGGTTTTAATTATACTAGCTGCAGAACTTAACCGCACTGGAACAATATACTATAAAAGCGTGCAATTACTGGCATATGCTGATGACATTGATATCATCGGCCTAAACACCCGCGCTGTTAGTTCTGCTTACTCCAAGCTGGAAAAAGAAGCGGTAAAGATGGGTTTGATGGTGAATGAGGACAAAACGAAGTACCTGCTGTCATCGAGCAAAGAGTCAGCGCATATGCGCCTTGGCAACCACGCTACTGTTGGCAGCCATAATTTCGAAATAGTAAAAGACTTCGTTTATTTGGGAACCAGCATCAACACTAGCAACAACATCAGCACTGAAATCCAGCGAAGAATCAATCTTGCCAATAAATGCTACTTTGGACTAGGTAGGCAATTGAAAAGTAAAGTCCTCTCTCGGCGAACGAAAATCATACTCTACAAGTCACTTATCGTACCCGTCCTGCTATATGGGGCAGAAGCATGGACCATGACAACAGCAGATGAAGCGGCTTTGGGAGTGTTCGAGAGAAAAGTTCTTCGAAAGATTTATGGACCTCTACGCGTTGGCGATGGCGAGTACCGAAGAAGATTTAATGATGAGCTGTACGAGCTATACGCAGACATCAACATAGTCCAGCGAATTAAAACACAACGGCTGCGCTGGCTAGGCCATGTTATGCGAATGAAAGATGATGCTCCGGCCAAGAAAGTGTTTCTATCGGAACCCGCCTATGGAAGCAGAGGTAGAGGGCGGCCCCCACTCCGTTGGAAGGACCAGGTGGAAAACGATTTAAACTCCCTTGGTGTAACCAATTGGCGCCGGTTGGCGGAGCGAAGGAGCGACTGGCGCGCCTTGTTGGACGGCCATAACCGTTTAGACGGTTAAGCGCCAATTAAAGAAAGAAGAAGAAGACCTGGAACCATGAAACGACCGTATTGTGCGAAAACAAGTTTTCGAGAAAATTCTGAGCTACAAGCTTGAATATAGTTCAGAACCCGATGACAATGCAATAATAAGAAAAAACTCCGATAGGTGGCGCATGGATCTAAATATTTCAAAAAATCGTATTTGTGGTCCGATTTGGCTTCAAATGCGATTTTTGAAGAAACTAAGAAAGATAGAAAACTGCAAACTGAAAAGTGTTTATTCCATTGGAAAGAGCGTTAAATTTCCTATAAGAATCACTCAAAGAACGCTATTTTCGCACAATAGGGTCGTTTCATGATTCCAGGTCCCATATACATATTTATATTCGCAACTCACCTCCAAACTTTTGGAAGGCAACTATTGCTTTTTCGATGCCCGATAATTCCGTGTTTGCACCATCAATCGCTGTTTCGTAATGTTGGCGCTTGGTTCTCATTGCCCCCAACTTGCCTTGAGCCTTTAAATTACTGTTATGTAAATATTCAATTTTTTTTTCTGCTTCATTAATGTTAATTTCGGAAGTTTTTACTTTAACTTTCCATTTGTATATATTGTTTTTCTGTTTTTTAATTTGAGTAATTAAATTGTTAATATTTATTTGTACCGATTTTAATTTATCATCATGTATCGTATGAATTAATTTCTTAATTTCGGCCATTTTTTTCGTCACACACGCATCAGCCGTAGTTTGTTCTCGTTCTTGTGCCTCCAATTGATTAAAAATAGTTGGTAATTGTTCCCTTAAACTCTTTAGAACAATATAGAGCTTTTGTGTAATTGTTCCGCCTGTACTTGCAAAACGTCCAAAGCTTTTTGCGAGATCAATGATGTATCGGCTGATTGCTTGGTTTTCGTTTGCACTTGTGTACCCATTGCATTGATAGGGACGTGGTCTATTTTCGGGGCTATAGAGTAAAAGGGGAAAAGATAAAAAAACAAAGAGAAATTAAATAATTAAGTTCAATTTGGGACATTTGCAATTTGCAATAATCTGCGATCTAAATCGATGCAAAAGTAAAGGCAATTATAAAGCTGTACCGCTAGTGGGTTAGGGGGTTAGAATATACCCGCGGTAGGCATGCCTGTCGTAAGAGGCGACTAAAATACCGGATTCAAGGGGTTGTGTAGCGCAACCTTTTTAGGTTGCCAACGCAATATATAGCTTCTCCAAACCCAACTGTCAACCTCACCTTCGAGCGGGGAATCCCGTTTCATTAACAGACGAGGTTCTGACGACCACAAGCTCCTCATGGATAATCTACTCTCTTTGGTGCTACTAAATTTTAATACACATTATACTCAGATGCAACTGAAATATGTGTCTATGTTTCATCCTGTACACCAATTCTATGTATCCTATGCCTGTCCACTATTCATCGCAACTGATTCAGCTATAGGTTATACATTATGGCCACCAGAGGTTTGTGTCTCCGATTTTAGGTACACCCTCTTCTGTAGCTAGTTATTTAACCACTGCCTTTGGTGGTTAACCAAATATTTAAATATTTATTTTTAGAAATATTATTTTATTTACTTTTGAGTTTAAATATTTTCAAACTAATTAGAATTTTCTTTTTTTTTGAAGTTATTCAAAAATTTTAAGTTAAGATGAAAACTCAATTAAAAATTATTTTAAAAATTAAAGTAAAGAATACAAAGTAGTTAACACTATATTTACTCCCCCTCCAAGAAAATTTTAAACAAACAAATTATTAATTAATATTAAATTTAACCTTTTTTTGTTTTTGTTGTTTAATGTATTTGTATTTAAATTAGTGTTAATTAGTATGTTTGCTGGTTTAAGTAAATCAATTGAAATATTGTTAATAATATTTTTGTATTGAATTGTAAATGTTTTATGTTTCTAAGAGATAACTTTAAAAGGTCCTTCATAAGGTGATTCTAAATTAGATTTACGAAGAACTTTAACAAAAACATACTCACAATTTCGTAAACCAAGTAGAATGAATGGTAAAATGTCAGACCAATGAACCGAGTCGTTTGATGCTATAATTGCTGCTTTTAAAGTTCGATGAAATCTCTCTATCATGCCATTTGCTTGGGGATGGTAATGAGATGTATGAATTTTATGAGAACCTAAAAGTTTAGTTAACTCCGTAAAAAATTTTGAGGTGAATTGTGAACCTTGATCTACTGTAATATTCAATGGTATACCAATCGTGGTATATAATTTTGAATGAAAGTTTTTACTATAGTATTTGTTGAAATATCTTTAAGTGGATAAGCTTCTGGTCAACGTGAAAATCTATCAATAATTGTTAAAATATAAGAATTTTCATTTGAAACTGGAAGAGGTTCAGCAATATCCATATGAATATGTTCAAAACGGCCTGATGGTATTTGAATTTTTTGGATAGGAGATTTAGTATATCTTGAAATTTTGGATTTTTGAGAATTGATGCAAGATGAAGTCCAATCGTTAATTTCTTTACGCATGTTAGGCCAATAATATTTATTTTGAATTAATTTTCTAGTTGTTCTTATACTTGGATGAGATAATGAGTGAATTTTGTCAAATATAATTATTCTCATAGAATGTGGAACATAAGGTCGAAAAGGTTGTAGAGAAACATCACACCATATGTTTAAATTAATAATTGGAATATGAATTTCTTTTAAATTATTTTTAGAATTTGGATCAGAAATGGTTTTTTGTAAAAATGTATCAGTTTGCTGTTCTTTAAATAAAGTTTCTACATTTATATCTTGAGTTGAAATTGCATTTATTTCTGGAATACGGGAAAGTGTGTCGGCAACTATGTTGTCTTTTCCACGTATATATTGAATATCATTTGTAAATTGAGCAATATATTCAAGATGACGTAGTTGACGAGGAGATCTATCTACGTTAGACTTTAGAACATGAATTAAAGGTTTATGATCAGTATAAATTGTAAAAGTTCTACCTTCAAGAAAATGTTTAAAATGTTTAATTGAATTGTAAATTGCCAAAAGTTCACGATCAAATTTTGAATATTTAGTTTCTGTTGTAGTTAATTTTCTTGAAAAATAAGCTAAGGGTTCTAGTATATTATTGCTAGTTTGTTGAAGAACTGCTCCAATAGCAACATTTGATGCATCTACTGCTAATGATAAAGTACCATTTTTTTCGAAATGTGTAAGTAAAGTATTTTTAGCAAAAAGTTTTTTAACATTTTCGAAAGCTGTTGTGGTTTCATTTGTCCAATTTTATTGTTTGAGTTTGTTTTTAATTGCATGTGTTAACATTTCATGAAGAGGACTAAGTTCTGTTGCTAACATTTTAATATATCTGTGATAGTAATTTATCATACCTAAAAATTTTTGTAATTTATTTATAGAAATTGGTTTTTCAAAATTTGTTATGATTTCAATTCTATCTAAAGATGGTTTAATACCTTCGCCTGAAATTTCGTAACTTAAGAAATTTAATTTATTTACACCGAGAGTACATTTTGAAGGTTTAATATTTAAATTATATTCTTCAAGTCTTTTGAAAACTGATTTTAAATGATTTATATGTTGATCATTATTATCAGTGGCAATAAGAATGTCATCAGTGTATGTAAATACAAAATCGAAATCAGAAAATACTTCATTAATAAAGCGTTGGAAATTTCGTAAACCGAAGGTCATTCTTACGAATTCAAACATTCCAAAAGGGGTAGTTATTTATGATTGTCTTCTTTTATGAATGTGTTCTTCTGCCATTGGAATTTGGTGGTAGGCACGCAGAAGATCAATTTTGGAAAAAAATTGTTTGTTTTTTAAATCAATTGTTAAATCGTGAATATGTGGTAAAGGATACCGATCTGGTGTAGTAACAAAATTAAGTCTTCGATAGTCTCCTTAAGGTCTCCAATCATTTGGTTCATTTTAGGAACGAGATGAAGTGGAGATGCAATAGGAGAATTTTGAGGGTCTGCATATACCAGTTTTAACTAAAAATTCAAATTCAGTTTTAGCAATTTTAAGTTTGATTGGATCAAGACATCTGGGTTTCGAAAATGGTAAAATACCTTTTGTTTCTATCCTTTGAACCGTATGGTGTTTAACTTTTTTAGTATAATCTGGGTCGCAGGTAATAGATGGAAATTCATTAAGTAATTTTGAAAACTTATTTTCGACAGTAGGAATTTTGAGTGAGAAAATATTAGAAAATCCAGAAGATCCAGCAACTTTAATTTTTGTAGTAGAATCCATTATTTCTTTATTTTTAATATTGACAATAATTCCGAATTTTTCTAAAAAGTTTGCTCCTAAAATTGGTGTATCAATATTCGCAATAATGAACGGAAATTTAAAATCTCTTCTTAAACCTTATACTAGGTTCAAACACACACCAAATTGGCAATTTATACTATTTGGGCAATTTATTACGCAATTTGTCATATAATAAATTGTAATAATAAATTGCCAATTTAAATAAATTGCGTAATAAATTGTTTCGAACTGCAAATGCAACATTGTAAAGTGTGTTTATTGAGTATATTTTAACGTCAGTTACGCATGGCTGAACTGTGGTTGGCTCATCTCATCAGCTGATTTTATGTCTTTCATTTCACTGGAGTAGGGATTGTCAAAAGAAGATGGCAAACTCAAAATGAAACCAAAACATTGAACACATTTTCTTACAACTCACACAAATTTCAAAGTTTTATGTTTTCATTCCATTTCATTCGCCTAATAATGTGCGTGTTCGTTTTGACAGTCTGAACAAAGGTATGTTCTTGCTGTAGAGATGAGCCAACCAGTTATAAAATTACTATTGTGTAAGCTAAATCGAGTTGTATGAACAACACTCAATTCAAATCGAAATTTCCTCAATTTATTTTTCTGTTTGAACATAGTATAAATCAATTTTAAGTAGTTTTGTACCGAAAGTTTCAAATGAAGAACCGTTTGCTACAGTTAAAGTAAGATCCGAATTTCTTTTATAAATTTTAAATTTAGAAAAGGGAATAACTGATACAACTGCACCGGTATCGATAAGAAAATTAAGTTTATTGAATTTACAGAGAATTTAAATTTTCTGGAATTTATCAAATATGAATAGGCGACGAGTAGGTTTAATAACAGTTCCATTATCCGTCACCGTCATAATGGATCGTTTCAGTTTAAATTTTGTTCGTAATTTGAATTATGATTTTGATTAAAATTGCATGGGGGTATACATTTGAGAGCGTTATTCTTAAATTTTTTGTGATACAAACAAATAGTTGTTTGTGAATTAAAATTACAATTGTTTGAAAAATTTCTTGATCCTGAAAAATTTCGAGATTTAGATCTATTTCTATCTTTAGATCTTGAACGGATTTGTAATTGATTAATATCACTAGAAATTTTATTTAAATTTTGAAAAATAGCCGTGGTTAATTCAGTTAAATTTTTAACGCATTGTTCTAAAATATTATTATTTATACCTGAGACTACAGGAGATTTGGAAAAATGAGGATTATTGATTAAATCAAAAAGTTTGTCAGCTAAAATAATAATAGGGGGACTCATGTAACCGTATAAATGCCTTATAAAGTGTGTAAACGTATAAATTTATTTAGTTTACGCACGAGCTGTCAAATTTTGTATGAAAAATCATTTACACAATTTGTATAAATTTACGCGCACATTTCATTGTGTAAACGCGGTAAACTCAAAGGAATGCAACCTTGCAGACATTACAGACATCATTTTCATCAAAAATCTCCAACATCAGCAAGTAAAGGCGTTTTAGTTTTGATTTTTCACTTAATCTTGGTATTTTTTAATTTGTATAACAATCAAAAAAATTTTTTTGGAAATAATACAGCTGAAAAACAATCAAGTTTATCAAGAGTATTACTAGGAGCGTTCATATAACCGCGCGTGTAAATGGATATAATTTTACACCTTATAAGTTTATATGTTATCATGAGTCCCCCTAATTTCATCTCTGTTTTGATTATTATTGGAAGTCAAATGAATTTGTATTTCTTTTGGTAATCTACGAATCCACAACTTAAAGAGTAATTCTGGGCTAACTATGGAGTCAGAACCTATAAGTGATTTCATAAATATGAATAATTCAGATGGTGAACGATCACCAAGTTCAGCTTTTGAAAATAATTGTTCTAATCGTTTTTCTTCGCTAAGAGAAAATCTTTCACATAGAATTTTTTTGATTGTATCATATTTATTAAAAAGAGGAGGAGGGTTAATAACATCTAAAATTTTAGAAATAGTATCTCGTTGAGGAGCAATTAGAACATTTTGAAATTTTAAATTATCATCAGTGATATTATTAATTTCAAATTGTCCTTCAACAAGTAAAAACCAGGCATCAGGACAATCTTGCTAAAATTGTGGTAATTTAATAGATTTAGTAGAAGGAAAATTTGTAAAGTTATCTTGTGTTGAAGTATCTTGTGTTATATTAGAGATGTTGTTTTGTGTTGTATTAATGTTAGAATTTTGAGTTGTATTGTGAGTCATTGTGTTATTTGTATAATTGTTGTTTTGGTTTTCCGAATTTGTAAATTTACGGGTTCGTATTGGTGAACGTAGAACCATATGACAAAAAAAAAATTAAATGAAAAATTTGAAAATTAGGAAATATTTAAAATTTTTTTTTTTTGGAAAGGGAGTTAACAATTTAAATAAAATATTTATTTTTACCATGAGCACTTGGGAATGTCAACCAAAGTAATTGACAATAAACAAAAATCCAGCATTATAAGTGACTTGCACCAGATGGCGCAACACTGAATAAATATAGTTGGTAAAAAGGAATAGAAGTAGCAAATTTGCCAGTCAAACAAACCACCGCTGTATAGCTAAATGGTTAGCGCAGTATGCCTAAAGCGTACTGATGATGAAGGCTTAGCAACCTTCGAAATGGATCTATCTGCGCAGCTATGGTATGTTGTCTGAAAAATTTCTACTTACTATTCCAAAAACAAAACACAATTTTTCAAATTTAGAAAAATTAAAAAATAACAATAATTATCATTTAAAAAAAAAGTATTGTTCTGGCCTTGAGCTCGATTCGAACCTTGAAAAAAAATAAATAAATTTAAATAATTTATATAGAATTTTTAAAATATAAAAATAATCTTAAAATAAATTTGAAAATTTAAAGGGTTTAAAATTTTAATTTAAATTATAATAGAAGATTTTAAATTTAATATTAAAATAATAATTATACTTACATAAAATTTAATTCAATAAAAAAAAAAAATATATATATATATATATTAAAATTAATAAGTAGTTGATTGATGATTGTAGAGATTTTAAGGGAATCAATTGCGTTTTTTGGAAGTGATAACAATTGAATACATCGTTGTTGCTGTTTATGCAGTGGCTTTGTGGTTTTCTTTATAAATCTCGTCATTTTCAACGTGATGTCTTATATTTTAAATCCGTTCTTGTGTGTATTGTGCGTAAAATAGCTCTTGTTGTAATGAAGTGGATAACTCAATTGTAAATAGTTTTTAATTTTTAAGTATTTAGTTAAATTTTAAGGGTTTAAATATAGATAATAAAGTTTTAAATATTTATATTTACGTAGATAGTTTATTTAAATTTGTATCTTTGTTCATAGTTTATATCTTTGTATACTAAATTTTTAAATTTGGATGTTTGTTTTATTATAATAACTTCTTTAGTTCACTTCATATAAATATTGAAAGATATTTGTGCACAATTTTAGAGTTATTTTTAGATAAATTTCGGTTAAGAATTCACTATTTAATCTTCCTAATTCTTGTAGATATTTTTGATTTAACTTTTCTTTGAGAAATCAGTTCACGCATTTTTGTATTGGATCGTGTGCACATTTCCCGAAACCGGTTGATAGTCTGCAATTGGTTCAGACAACTTAATAAAATTTTTATTTTTTTTGTAGCACGTCACTTAGTTGCACTTCTATTTGTGATATTGCATTGTTCAGTAGTTGTGTGATACGTAAAACGCCACATTAAGCATTTGTATCAAATATCGATTTAAAAATTAGGTCCGTTGGTAGAATCGCCAATATATTTGGTGATTAACCAAATATTTAAATATTTATTTTAACAAATATTATTTTATTTACTTTTGAGTTTAAATATTTTCAAACTAATTAAAATTTTCTTTTTCTTGAAGTTATTCAAAAATTTTAAGTTAACATGAAAACTCAATTAAAAATTAAAGTAAAGAATACAAAGTAGTTAACACTATACTGCCGATAGATGGGTCTCATAAGCATTATCTAAGCGAGAATAAGCGTTTTTTATACGCGCAAACGTAAACGTATACACTTTTTTACAAATGTGCGGCGCATTATTTTTAAAGTTAATCGTGCCACAATATATTGAATTTCGTGCGCTGTGGGATGCGCATTAAGGCCTTAACTAGCACCGTGAAAGAAGTTTTCCAACCAGCGATGATAAATGGATTTTTTCATTTTGTACCAAACGAGGAAAAAAAATGTACCAAATCATCCAAAAATGTACCAAAAGTCTTCTAAAATGTGAATTTGAACCAAACTACACTATTTTAATACTAAAATCAGAAAACATCAACTTGAAATAAAAAAATCGTATTAGTGGTCCGATTTGGCTTTAAATGCGATTTTTGAAGAAACTAAGAAAGATAGAAAACTGCAAACTGAAAAGTGTTTGTTCCATTGGAAAGAGCGTTAAATTTTCTATAAGAATCACTCAAAGAACGCTATTTTCGCACCATAGGGTCGTTTCATGATTCCAGGTCCCAAATACATATTTATATTCGCAACTCACCTTCAAACTTTTGTAAGGCAACTATTGCTCTTTCGATGCCCGATAATTTCGTGTTTGCACCATCAATCGCTGTTTCGTAATGTTGGCGCTTGGTGCTCATTGCCCCCAACTTGCCTTAAGCCTTTAAATTTCTGTTATGTAAAAATTTAATTTTTTTTTCTGCTTCATCAATGTTAATTTCGGAAGATTTTACTTTAACTTTCCATTTGTATATATTGTTTTTCTGTTTCTTAATTTGAGTAATTAAATTGTTAATATTTGTTTGTACCGATTTTAATTTATCATCATGTATCGTATGAATTAATTTCTTAATTTCGGCCATTTTTTTCGTCACACACGCATCAGTCGTAGTTTGTTCTCGCTCTTGTGCCTCCAATTGATTAAAAATAGTTGGTAATTGTTCCCTTAAACTCTTTAGAATAATATAGAGCTTTTGTGTGTTCGATTGACACACATCACGTTCTAAACGTCCTCGCTGTTCCTGATTATAGTTTATTTGTGATTGCAATGTTCCGCCTGTATTTGCATAACGTCCAAAGCTTTTTGCGATATCAATAATGTATCGGCTGATTGCTTGGTTTTCGTTTGCACTTGTGTACCCATTGCATTGATAGGGACGTGGTCCATTTTCGGGGCTATAGGGTAAAAGGGGAAAAGATAAAAAACAAAGAGAAATTAAATAATTAGTTCAATTTGCGACATTTGCAATTTGCAATAATCTGCGATCTAAATCGATGCAAAAGTAAAGGTAATTATAAAGCTGTACCGCTAGTGGGTTAGGGGGTTAGAATATACCCGCGGTAGGTATGCCTGTCGTAAGAGGCGACTAAAATACCAGATTCAAGGGGTTGTGTAGCGCAACCTTTTTAGGTTGCCAACGCTATATATAGCTTTCGAGCGGCGAATCCCGTTTCATTAACAGACGAGGTTCTGGCGACCACAAGCTCCTCATGGATAATCTACTCTCTTTGGTACTACTAAAGTTCAATACACATTATACTCAGATGCAACTGAAATATATACTCAGATGCAACTGAAATATGTGTCTATTTTTCATCCTCTACACCAATTCTATGTATCCTATGCCTGTCCACTATTCATCGCAACTGATTCAGCTATATGTTATACATTATGGCCACCAGAGGTTTGTGTCTCCGATTTTAGGTACACCCTCTTCTGTAGCTAGTTATTTAACCACTGCCGCTAGATGGGTCTCATAAGCATTATCTAAGCGAGGATAAGCGTTTTTTTTATGCGCAAACGTAAACGTGTACACTTTTTCACAAATGTGCGGCGCATTATTTTTAAAGTCAAGCGCGCCACAATATATTGAATTTCGTGCGCTGTGGGATGCGCATTAAGGCCTTGACTAGCACGGTAAAAGAGTTTTCCAACCAGCGATGATAAATGGATTTTTTCATTTTGTACCAAACGAAGAAAAAAAATGTACCAAATCATCCAAAAATGTACCAAAAGTCTTCTAAAATGTGAATTTGAACCAAACTGCACCATTTTAATACTAAAATCAGAAAACATCAACTTGAAATAAGAAAACTTCTTTTGAAAATCAGAATAGCAAATTAAAATGAAAAACCTTCAGCCTAATGTGAGAAAATTTCATTTGAAAATCAGAATTGTTAATTTAAAATAAGATAACTTTAGTTTAAAATGAGACAATTTCATTTGAAGATCAGAATACTCACTTCAAATTAAGAATGTTTCATTTCAAAAAAGGAAACCGTTATTTGAAAATAAGACAAGCTACTTGGAAACGAGAATATTGCATTTAAAAATAAGAAACTATCATTTCAAAAACATAAATTTTTATTTGAAAACGAGAATTCACCAATCGAAAATGAGAAAAAAAATATAACAATTTTATTATAATTGCCTACAGGCACATTTTGTATTGAAAGAGGATGAGTGAAGAAACGCTCGTGCACACTCACCTCCAGTTATGGTTACTTTAGCTTCGTCCACCAAATTTTCCAAGTACTGCAACCGTTGTTCTGCTACATTTTGAAATTCGACAATGGGAACGGTCATGTGACACTTAACATATGTTTTTATCTTAGCCCAAATGGTTTCAATAGGGTTCATCATGGGTGAATAAGGGCCACGGCGTAACAGCTTCGATCGTCCACCTGAACGGTTAGCTACAGCTATGTCTATTGTAGAGTGACATGGAGCACTGTCGCAAATTATGACTAATAGCGTTTTCTTTTCTGAAAAAAATTGTTGCCTAAGTAAATGGTGAAGCCTTAATAGTGTTATTCCTACCCCAGAAAATTGTCAACATTTATAGTGCATACAAAGAACATTTCATCTCACCATATTTACTCATATCACAAATCACACAAGAAGATTGCGCATTGCATCATCTCTTTTTTATGGGCAGTTCTTACGTCATCTTCCTTTAGCTCTTGTTTTTCTCTCTCTTTCATTCGCTCAAACAGTCCACTGTGACGTAGCTGCGCAGAACGAAGCAATTTTGAACTCGTGAATGAGCAATCTGGTAGGTGATCAGCACTCATATTAACAGAGTATATGCGGAACTCAAGAGCGAATTGAGAGTTTCACAGAGTTGCACTGGCACACCGCCATTTTATACAAGGTAAAAGTGTAAAGCTTTTGCGTTGCCAGCAAGCAACAATTTTCATCGCAACTGATTCAGCGATATGTTATACCCTATGCCCATCAGAGCGTTGTGTCTCCGCTTTTTGGTACACCCTGTTGCTGTAGCTAGCTGTTTAACCACAGCCGCTAGATGGGTCTCCTAAGCATTATCTAAGCGAGGATAGGCGTTTTTTTCACGCGCAAACGAAACGTTTACGCGAGTAAAAAAAAACACGGCTCACAAGTTTATCGATTAAAAGACGTAAACTGTAATTTTTATGACAGCCCCCTTAGGAGGGCAGACTTTCAGAGTTTTCAAAAACATTTCGGTACAGAAATGCATGTTATACTAAAGTACGCCCCACAAAGTGGCTTTCTAGACAAGCAGTCATAGAGAGAATTCTTGAGCAATGGGATGCCCTCAAGTATTATTTTAATCTTTACGTATCTTAAAATAAAAGCAGTAATCAAAATATTAATCTTATAGAGCGGTACGCAGATCACAAGTAATTGCTCAAGAAAAATTTTGCCTTTTTTCTTGTGTGAAAAATGGTAGTATGGAAGTAATTTTGACGTTTAAATATCCACGGTGAATAGTGAAACAAGCAAGAATAAGAGCACATAAACAAAAGAAATGTAAAGAATATCACTTCCCTTATAAGTGCCCGTTTCTCCTTCGCCGAGAAATTCACTATGCGCTTTTTGCGTTTTGGTGTTGCAGCTATTGTTATTTCCATTTCTGAAATAAAATAATAAATATTTATTGCAAAAAATTTAGAAAACTATGTGCTTACCTAATTTTAGCAGTTTGTTTACCTTTTTTCTTCAAGAAATATATGGCACTTGACATATTTCTTGCGGAAACCGGTGTTACCGTATGCAAATTTGATGGAAAAATAGTACTAAAGTAGCGTACTAAATTTCTTGTAAACTGCGTAGTACCTCAAGAAAATTTACCACAAGGAAATTTCTTAAGCATTTCTTGAGCGTTTTTTATATGGAATTTTTACTTTCTTGTTATCTGCGTACCGCTCTTATATCTGAAAATTTTCAAAGTCCTATTTATGAAGTATATTTTACATTTCTTTCTTATATTAGCCGTGTTTTTTAACACGCGCGTATACGTTTCGTTTGCGCGTGTAAAAAAACGCGTATCTTCGCTTAGATAATGCTTAGGAGACCCATCTAGCGGCTGTGGTTAAACAACTAGCTACAGCAACAGGGTGTACCGAAAAGCGGAGACGCAACGTTCTGATGGCCATAGGGTATAACATATAGCTGAATCAGTTGCGATGAATTGTGGACACACATAGAATACACAGAATTAGTGTAGAGGGTGAAACAAAGACACATATTTCAGTTACATCTGAGTATAATGCGTATTGAAATTTAGTAGGACAAAATTTATGTGCAGCAATTTCAGAGGTGTATTTATAGTTTGTGCCTTAGCAGTCAATATAAAGTTTAAGCGTAAACGGATATACGCGTGTTAAAAATCACGGCTATTACAACTTGTTGAAATGTTTTTTGGATTTAAAATTTCTTTATATTTCATATATTTGAATATGGAAATTTTATGACATGCCGTAGCCTAATGGTAGAGCACTGGGCTCATAGTCCAGATGAACAGGGTTCGAATCATGCTGAAGCCAAATGTCAAATTTAACTTTTTTAAGAATGCCGAATTTATTTAGTTAATTGATTTCTTACGCATACTTTGTTTGGATACCAGTTCAATACTGATTCATCATTCGTACAGTGATAGCATATCCATATTTATTGATGGGACAGAAGGACATTTCTTCACCGACTCTATGTCACTTCAACGAAAAATATTTTCTTTCAAGTGCGGTAAACCCGACATTATAACGCCAAGATGCCCTATTTGCAACCCAGCGGGAAACGCAAGGAGGGGCGCGATTATTTCGGGGGAAGCGCGCTCCACGAATACCCCGCACGAGTAGACGTAGGAACAAACACCCCAGTTGCCGGTGTAACTACCTTAGAAATTGATGAAACTGAAAATACAGAGAATATTAATAGTTGTTACACAGTAATGAGCAATAAACATAATAAAGTTACGAAAGAGAAGAGTCCAACGTATGGCGAACGCTTGAGGAGGTACCCAGAAGCTCGACGGCGTATCTTCGCTGAAAGTGCACTTATGGGATGTCGAACTATATCTCGGAAAGTGCAAAAAGCTCGGGATAGATTTCCTAAGCGCAAATCCTTGAGACAACAGGTCACAGCTTCTGTGAAGAATGTGGGCCGGTCGGATCCGCGAGTTTTCGCTGAAGTCAAAATAAATGATGTTCCAAAACGTGGTTTATTAGATACGGGCGCATCAGTGAGCATTCTCGGACGAGGTTGCCGTGAGTTCCTAGAAGAAAACAATATTAAAACCGAGCGTTATGTATCTACTGTGCGAACAGCAAGTGGCCGCGCACACAATGTGTTGGGAAAGGTTTCATTGCCCTTAAAATTTAGAGATTTGAAGCAAAATATAACTTTATTTATCTGTCCTTATTTAGAGCTGGAGGTGTATCTAGGGGTGGACTTCTGGCGCGCATCCCAATTAGCGCCCGAAATCATATCCGTGAGTGAGATTGACCTAGTCAAGTTGGAAAAAGACAAGATCTCGGATGAGGACAGAAGATAGCGACGCGTATTACATGACCTATCTGCTGAGCAACGACAACGTCTGGATGAAGTTACGAGCAAATTCTGAACCTTCGAGCAGCACGGGCTAGGACGAACTCATCTGGAAAAGCACTCGATAAAATTAGTGGAAAATACAGTTCCTATTAAAGACCGGCATTATCCTCTATCACCAGCCATGCAAAACATTGTATACGATGAAATCGGCAAGATGTTGGCATTATGCGTTATTGAAGGGAGTGAAAGCCCATGGAGCAATCGCATAACAGTAGTCCGTAAACCTGGTAAAAATCGTGTTTGCTTAGATGCCAGGAAACTCAACTCTGTGACCGTCAAGGACACCTATCCACTGCAGAACATTGAAGGTATACTTAGCAGGATTGATGACACATATTTTATCAGCAGCGTTGATTTGAAACACGCCTTTTGGCAAATCGAGCTGGAAGAGAATAGCAAACAATATACAGCGTTCACGGTACCAGGACGACCTCTGTACCAGTTCTTGACCATGCCATTTGGACTATGCAATGCTGCGCAGAGGTTGTGCCGCCTAATCGACCGCGTGATCCCTCAAAGGCTTAAAGCCAATGTATTTACCTATCTTGATGATTTGCTGATTATAGCACCAGACTTTGAATCGCATCTCAAATATCTGACTGAAGTTGCCAAATGTTTAAATGAAGCCAACCTAATAATAGGCCTACAAAAATCTCAATTTGTTTTTAAGGAGCTACCTTATCTGGGGTTTATCGTAGGCGGCGGTATCTTGAAGGCTGATCTGGAGAAGGTCATGGCCATACAAAATATCCCTATTCCAAAAAACGTAAAACAAGTAAGAAGTTTCTTAGGAGTCGTGGTGTGGTATAGGCGGTTTATTAAGGACTTCGCCGCATTAGCCACTCGATTGACAGATATATTAAAGAAAGGCAAGAAATTTGAAATGAATGGCCAAGCTCTGGAGGCTTTCAGCAACCTGAAAAGAGCTCTTACCAGTGCCCGAGTGCTCAAACACCCGGATTTCACCAAGCGCTTTTGGGTACAATGCGACGTATCAGATTTTGGTAATGGCGCCGTATTGTTTCAACAAGAAGAAGACGGAGGAGAGAAACCCATAGCATAATTCCCAGAAATTGAATGAGTGTCAGCGAAAGTATAGTACCACTGAAAAAGAGTGTCTGGCGGCGGTGTTAGCCGTAAAGAAGTTCAGGCCGTATATCGAGCTAATGCCTTTTACGGTAGTGATAGACCATGCTAGCTTAAGATGGCTTATGTCGTTGAAGGATCTGAGCGGAAGGCTGGTCAGATGGTCTTTGCAGTTACAGGCATTTGATTTCGAAATACAACACCGCAAAGGTACTGAAAATTTAGTCGCCGATGCTCTTTCACGATGCATCGAAGAAGTTGCTAGTTCGCCCATATCCAATTTAGATACAGTAGAATTTGATTCGCCAGAATATAAAGAGTTAATAAATACGGTAGAGACCAACGCCGACCGGTTACCGGATCTGAGGGTGGAGGATGGATTCTTGTTTAAGAAATCACTGCCAAAGGACATGGAAATGGAAGAAAATACGTGGAAATTGTGGGTCCCGGAAGCGTTAACTTCTCCCTGATTGAAAGCGCACATTGCGATGAAACGTCTGCACATGGAGGGATGAAAAAAACCCTACACCGATTGCGTCGCCTCTATTACTGGCCTAACATGATTGTGCAAGTGCAAAACTATGTGCGAAATTGTCAAATATGCAAAGAAAGCAAACCTAACAACGTGTTAACTAATCCCGGTATAGGAAATGAGGTGATCACGGTACGACCTTTTCAGAAAATCTATGTGGATTTCTTAGGAAAATATCCGCGATCAAAGCGTGGACATAGTTAAATACTAATTGTCGTAGATCACTTTTCCAAATTTACTTTCCTTAAGGCAATGCGCGAAGCGTCAACAGGCAATGTAATCAAATTTATCACAGAAGAAATTTTTCATAAATTCGGTGTCCCCGAAACCATACACAGCGACAATGGAAAACAATTTACGTCAAAGAATTTCGCTGAGATGTTAGAAGTATATAAGGTAAAGTACATGAAAACTGCCCATTATTCCCCACAAGCAAACGCAGCCGAACGCGTGAATCAATCCGTCCTAGCTGCAATAAGAGCATATCTCGATAAGGATCATCGAGACTGGGATATGTACTTATCAGAAATTGAATGCGCCTTACGTAGCGCAGTACATTCAGCAACAGGAATTTCACCCTATTTTGCGTTATTTGGCGTGAATATGTTCACAAACGGCGCTGATTACGCACTGGCGCGGAAACTAAATTCGCTTGAGGACCACGAGCTACTTTTGCTAGATAACAACGACAAATTGCGACTTATGCGTGAAAAGATTAAAACCAGTATGCATAAAGCTTACGAAACGAATGCAAAGCGGTATAATAAAAGAGTTCGTGAGGTTCGATTCAAGCCAGGTCAAGAGGTTTAAAAAAGAAACTTTGTACTTAGTAATTTCAAAAACAGTATCAACTCAAAATTTTGTAAGAAATTCACCCGGTGCCGTATCACGAAAGCCCTCAGCAACAATATGTACATGCTGTATTCTCTCGCCGGGAAAGGTCCTGGGGCATGGCACGCGAAGGACCTAAAACAATAGAGTCCGTACGAACTTCCCTGGCGATGAGGGTCAAGTCGACAAGGGAAGGATCGATGGTGTGTAATAAACTTCGTTAAGTAAACATTAGTACCCACAAATTTTTTTTTTTTAATTAGCACCATCCCATATCTTATAAAAGTCTATTAAAAGACCCTACGTATCTTTTGTGCGTGTGTAATACACGCAACGTTTTTGGCTAAATGACCAGCTTTAATTCTATATTTTTTTTGCAGTAAGCACGGTTCTAAATTTTTCTACCTAGGTGGGAGCTTTATATATGCATACCATACCGATGGCGATTCTAAGGTCCCAACTGTTCACAATCCACCGAAATTAAGTTTTACACTTACATGAACATTTCTCCAGGAATTAGGGTGACTATAGGGGCTAGGCCCAAAAACAGCATACTAGGCGGGCAGGATAAGCTCTTCAAAATATGTGCCGGCCAATTGAAATCCAAAATTTCACCTTTACCTGGAAGAAATAACCATAAAGTAAGGAATTCTTTACGACACCAAAATAGATTTTTTTTTTCGTCCCGTAATGGATCACCGCACGTTAGAAGCACGTTTCGACAATTGTATTTCATGTCCGGAGCATCCTCGGCAGTTTCGGCATCTGGATGCATTAAGCATTAAGATTTTTTTTTATGTAAAAGGAGAGTAAATATAAAGTTCACGTTTAAGCTGGGTATTGTCTTCACGCGGGAGGGGTGATGCAAGTGGAGAAATCATTTGAAATCGCAATCTCGATTCCAAATCACTTGATGCCATGGCTGGGAAAAACCATTCTATAGGGTAATAGCACTATACTATAAACCTTTGGTGTACTTCACATATGAAGAAGGTGAGGTAGAATAGTATTTGGGCTAGTGTTAACCTTTTTCGCGTATGAGGACAATACCAAGCTTCACGATTTGTACATGTAAATAAAGAAAGTGCAATTTGCAGTGAAGGCCCGGTCTAGCTCTGCAAGCAGGAGACTGTGTCAGGGTGGGTGTTCCCCACGTTGAGCAGCGCTACCAAATATCGTAGAATTTTGTTAAACAGGATTCCTCGTCCCGCTCTGGAACCTAAAGGAAAAGAAAAATATTAAATTATTTTCAGAATGGCAAAATCAAAACAAATTCTACTTACCCAAACGCAGCTAACTTCACGCAGTTTGTCAAAATGTCAAATAAAACAAAATCACAAAAAGAGCTTTCGATCCAAGGGGGTGTTACCATATTGAAAGGTTGGGTTTTGGGAGTTCGATGGGAGAAGGGTGACAGATGGATCACGCTATGCGCGCTTATGTGATTGGTCGGAAGGAATATAATAGGTGAAACGTTCGGCTATGACAAAAAAAATTTATAAAAGGAGCAGACAAGAGAAATAGCGGGGATATACCAGTTTTTTTTGCGTCCACGAGAACGGGTTATACCTGTACCGCCTATAAAAACTCACCGTATTAGGAGTTTCCAATTTACCAATTTTTTTTCCAATTTTTTTGTTAAGTTTTGAGATTGTGAAAATTTTGTATTATTGCACAGTGGTGTAACCCCTCCAAAATTTGTTAGTAGCGAGGGTTAGTAAAGACAGGTGAGCTGAAAAATACATATATATACATTATCAGCTTATAGAAACTGTAGGCCTTCTTAAGAGAGCTCTTTTAGGTAGGAAGTCAGATTCTTTTCGGGCGAATTGCCTCAGAAAACCCCCGTTATTTACCCCTTTTGGCGGCGGTACATCGCAATTGAAATCGTTTTAACGACATACATATATGTTTGTGTGAGTGTAACCCAAAACTTATGTTTCTAAATAAACTTATATTATTTTATAATGTGAAAGTCCGAAATGCACAGGATGAGCTAAGTTTTTAATATGGGGGAGGGGAAGATGATCAAAGGGACGTAGGTATTCGGATGGTTGGAGCAGAAGCTGAAGGGAATTGCATGTAAGTATAACCGGAAAAGGAGCGGTTCAAGGAAGGGAGGGCATTCTGTGGGAGAAACTCATGCCAACAACCGTTAAGAACGACCCAGAATATGCACCCTTCTCAAGGCGGCAGGGTTAAGAACCGCGACCCGAAGTTCTGAGCTAGTCAGGGTAACCGTTTTGAGAACCAACCAAGGATGGGTACACATACATATGCATTCGCGTATGTGTACGTGACACATCCACAAACGTAGAAAGGATATTTTCTATACAAAATTTAATTAAATCTAAGTGTAGAAATAGAATTCAAACAAACACAGTTTCGAGTTTAATAAAAACTAAAGACTTGAAGAAATCAACTAACAATATTTAAAGAACTCAAAGAAGAAGGACTGTTAATGTAGTGATTGAAAAATGAGTTATTAGTATAGATGTAGGCGACAATTTTTCAACTTTTATACCTGAATCTAAATCGTTTGTACCTAAGATGTTTTTACGAAATGTTTTTGCATTGAATGTAGCTGTAATTTTTTTAAATATTAATTTTATGTTTATGTACTGGTACTCAATAAAGAAATGTTTTATATATGTACATAACACTAGTCAACAAGACAAATTATTTTGAAGTCTAACTATTTAATTTCGATGTATTATGGCCCCCTAAGTACAAAAACACCCAAAATTTAAAATTCTATGGATACGATTTTTTTCTTTTTCTAAAATCACGAATTTTCACAGAGGTATTTCCATTTATTTTATCATATCTTGAAAATCACGTATCTGAATTCGTTGAGAGAAACACCAGTGAATTCACCGCAAAATTTTCTTCAAGTCTTGATAAGAAAATTGTTTTATATAATCGACGGTTGTGGAGTTATTCACATAAAAATGTAAAAAATAAATTTTTTTTTTGCAAAATCGAACATTTTTTTATTATTCAAAAATTCATAAAAAATTGAAGGTTTTAAAAACTTACCATTTTTATTTCACGGTCTTAAAACTGTAAACATTATAAATAATTGAAACCTTATTTCGAGAAAATACATGAATAAATGTTGGTTTTATTGGCAATAAAGTGAAAATACCCAATTTAGCGAAAATTTTGCATATCAAGCCTATTATTGTTTTTGACAAACAAATTATTTAGCTATGACATTTTGCACAACTTTGTCTTTTTAAAGCTTACTACGGGCATCGCCAGAAATGAGAAAACTCCATAATGACACTCAAGAAATTTTTCCCCGTCAAATTTTCTTAAGGCAAAACGCAGATCATAAGAAAAAATGCCTCACACTGCATGGAAAATTTAAGTTGCCAACACGGTTTTTGGTAAGAAAGAAGTATGGTCATATATATTTGTTATCAAATATATACTACTTTTTGGAAAGCTTTGCCAAACATATGACGCAAGTGAATGGAGATTATTTATTGATAGTAACAAAGAAAGCCTTAAAGCAGTTTTATTACACAATAGCAATCAGAAGCCATCAATACCCATCGCACACGCCGTAAATATGAAGGAGACTTATGAAACCATGTCCAAACTTTAGCTTCGCTAACTGGACTACAAGGTGGTTACAGAAAACATTGTTGTTTTCTTTGCCTTTGGGATAGCCGAGATCGAGCGCACATTATGTAAGGAAGGACTGGCCAGCAGGAACAAATCACGATGTAGGCATACACAATATACAATATACTGCTCTAATAAAAACGGAGAATGTGATTTTTCCGTCATTACAGATAAGCTTTGACTAGTCAAGAAATTTTGTTAAGGCGCTAAACAAAAATGAAAAAGCATTCGATTATATTCAAACAATATTTCAAAAATTTTTGAAGGTGCTTTTGATGGTCCACAAATCCGAAAACTACTACAGAGCTCAACATTCGAGACGTTACTATCACCCGATGAAGTCTGCTTGGAACTCATTTAGGCTGATTGTTTCAAACTTTTTAGGAAATAATCGGGGTCCAAATTATAAGGAAATCATTTCTGATTTACTAACCAACTATTCGAAAATCGGTAAGTAGGAATATGATATGATTTTTGTATATTCATCATAATTGTAACTTCTAAATTACATATACATACATATAATTTCAGGTGCAACCATGTCTCTAAAAAGGCATTTCTTACACTCCCATTTGGATTTTTTCCATTCAAATCTTGGTGATGTCAGTGACGAGCATGGAGAACAATTTCACCAACAACTTAAGTCAATGGAGGAGCGTTATCAATGATTCTGGAACGAAAATATGATGGGGGATTAAAATTGGTTTCTTATACGAGAATCAAATTCAGAAAATTACAGTAGACAAGCAAAAAGTAGAAACTATTTTTAGATATTTCAAGTACTAAATTTTGTAGAATTTCTTTAATAAATGTATCTTAAATAGCTAAATAAACAAAAATATTAAAAATACGTATTTTCCCTTCATTAACTTAATTGTTAATAATATTACCGTTTATGCATGGATTTTCATGAAATAAAGGTTGCCTTATTTGGAATATTCACGGTTTTACGATAATCTAATAAAAGTTGTAAGTTTTAGTCTCTTTCGATTTTTTACGAATTAAAGAAGAAAAAAAAATGGAAATTTTTAATACAAAAAATCGATTTTTTTATAATGCGATGCAAATAACTCTGAAACCAATAAGTATTTAAAAAAATGGTATTTAAACAATTTTAAGGTAATTTTAAGGTATATGCTGTTTTCTCCAACAAAATCTGACAACGCGTTCCAGAGATGATAAAATCAATGGCTCTCCCTTCTCAAAAAAGGCAAATTTTAGAAAAAAAAACAACTTATCAATAGAATTTTAAATTTTGATCATTTTTTTAATTAGGGGACTATAGCAAATAAAAAAAAAAAATAGTGGTGATCCAGGGTAATGCAAAAAGTTTAATTTTCTAGAGCAGTGTAATTGTACGCTTTAATCGATAAACTTCTTTTATTATTTTTTACTGGAAAATTATTTCTTCATAATCACATTTCCCTGTTATAATACCTTTAATTTGTGTTAAAGTTTCCTGACTAAAAACAGATTTTGGATAAAGAAGCAGAATATAGCTCTAGTACCACTAAGGAACATAAAATTAATATAAAAAAAAAACAACTGCATTCAATGCAAAAACATTTTAGGTGTAAAAGATTTAGATTCAGGTATAAAAATTGACAAATTGTAGCCTATATCTATACTAATAACTGATGTTTTAATCACCACATTAACAGTTCTTCTTTGAGTTATTTAACACCTCAGTTAACAAACAGTTTTTTTCGTATCTATATTATGGCAACTACTGTTAGTTGATTTCATCAAGTCTTTAGTATTTATTCAGGCATGCTTAACCAACGAAACGATATCATTTCGTTACGATAATCAACGTTAATAAACGAAACGAAGTCATTTCGTTTCGTTTATTAACGTTAAGATCGTCAAATTAACGAAATGATTTCGTTTCGTTTTCTGCCATATCAAAACGAAATCAAATCGTTTATGTTGATTATTAATTTCAAACTATGCTGGCAAAGCTGATTGATGGCGGAGTCATTAAAGGTGAAAGCATTATCCAAGCTGATTGCAACTTTTCTCATGAATTTTGACAGTACGAACATTTCTCAGAGTATTTTTGACATTACCACCAACGAATTACACAAACAAATTACATAGAGTTTGTGTGTGTATGTGCTTTCGTTGTTGCCACCTTACGGCTTCACCATGGCTATAGCATTGCCAGCATAATTCAAACATAAAGTATCAAGTTTTCGTTAACGTTTTTAACGTTAACGAAAGCTTTTCGTTTCGGTTAAAAACGAGATACAATTTATCTTGATAATTTCTTTATCGATAATATTTCGAAGTGTTTCAACGGAAACGGTGGAAATTTTTTGATAAACGATTAGCTTAACGTTAAGGTGCATCCCTGTATTTATTAAATTCGAAACTGTGTTTTTTAAAATCTATTTCTACACTTCATTTTAATAAAATGTTTATACTCAGCTGAGCAGAGCTCACAGAGTATATTAACTTTGTTCGCATAACGGTAATCCGTAACGGCATAAACTAATCGAGATAGATATAGATTTCTATATATCAAAATGATCTGGGTGAAAAAAGAAATTCGTTTAGCCATGTCCGTCCGTCCGTCCGTCTGCCCGTCCGCCTGTAAACGCGATAACTTGAGTAAATTTTGAAGTATCTTGATAAAATTTGGTATGTAGGTTCCTGGGCGCTCATCACAGATCGCTGTTTAAAATGAATGAAATCGGACTACAACCACGCCCACTTTTTCGATATCGAAAATTTCGAAACACCGAAAAAGTGCGATAATTTATTACCAAAGACGGATAAAGCGATGAAGCTTGGTAGGTGCGTTGACCTTATGACAAAAATAGAAAAATTTTGTACAATAGGCGTGGCACCGCTCACTTTTAAAGGAAGGTAATTTAAAAGTTTTGTAAGCTGTAATTTGGCAGTCTTTGAAGATATCATGATGAAGTTTGGTAGCCACGTTACTCCTATTACTATATGTGTGCTAAATAAAATTAGCGAAATCGGATGACGAACACGCCCACTTTTAAAAAAAATTTTTTTAGGTCAAATTTTAACAAAAAATTTAATATCTTATGGCAACATTCGACTCCAGTAATAATATGGTGCAACAAAATACAAAGATAAAAGAAAATTTCAAAATGGGCGTAACTCCGCCCTTTTTCATTTAATTCGTCTAGAATACTATTAATGCCATAAGTCGAACAAAAATTTACCTTGTAAAATTTGGTAGGGACATAGATTCTATGACGATAACTGTTTTCTGTGAAAATGGGCGAAATAGGTTGAAGCCACGCCCAGTTTTTATACACAGTCGACCGTCTGTCCTTCCGCTCGGCCGTTAACACGATAACTTGCGCAAAAACGATATACATATATATCTTAACTAAACTTAGTTCACGTACTTATCTGAAGTCACTTTATCTTGGCATAAAAAATGGCAGAAATTCGACTATGACCACGCCCACTTTTCCGATATCGAAAATTACGAAAAATGAAAAAATTGCTATAATTCTGTACCAAATATGAAAACATAGATGAAACATGGTAATTGGATTGGTTTTTTGACGCAAAATATAACTTTAGAAAAAACTTTGTAAAATGGGTATGACACCTACCATATTAAGTAAAAGAAAATGAAAAAGTTCTGCTGGGCGAAATCAACAGCCCTTGGAATCTTGGCAGGAATACTGTTTGTGGTATGACATACATATATAAATAAATTAGCGGTACCCGACAGAAGATGTTCTGGGTCACCCTGGTCCACATTTTGGTCGATATCTCGAAAATGCCTTCACATATACAACTAAGGGCTACTCCCTTTTAAAGCCCTCATTAATACTTTTAATTTGATACCCATATCGTACAATCACGTTCTAGAGTCACCCCTGGTCCACCCTTATTGCGATATCTCGAAATGGCGTCCACCTACAGCTTTAATGCCCACTACGTTTTAAATAATCATTAACACCTTTCATTTGATACACTCGTCATACAAACACATTCCAGGGTTACCCTAGGTTCATTTTGCTAAATGGTGATTCTTCCTTATTTTGTCTCCAAAGCTCTCAGCTGAGTATGTAATGTTCGGTTACACCCGAACTTAGCCTTCCTTACTTGTTAAAAATATCCTTTCTACGTTTGCGGATAAATGTGGAATCGACAATATGCCTTGAACTATTCTATAAATATTTAACAGCCAAACAGGAGGTACTTGGCTCGGCTTTGCTTACTGAATTCCTTGTAGATTTATTGTAAACGTACTCCGCAATTTTCGGTGTAGTTTTGGCAAAATTTTCAGCTCGAATATGGGCTTCAGAGCACGCATGTCGTTTAAAATGACCAAGTCCGCCGAGAAATGAAGAATTGCACAAAAGACATTTTTTCCCGTGAGTAGATTTTTCCTCTTCCAACCATGGATACATTTCCTTCCACTGCCACCTGAGTGATATTTTATACTTTCCGTACAAAAACAATTGCGTTTTTTCAATTGGTTACATACTGGGTTGTATAGTATACACTTACGCCCCGATTCTAGTGTTGTAACAATATTCTTCACCACGGTAACGAAATCATGTGGCAACTTTTACACCCTTTTGGTATTCTACCAGCGTAAGTATCCGAATAATTTTTTACCCACAAAAGTAGGTGGTTACATCGAAATAACCACACAACAGCTGTTGTATAGAAAAAGGCAAAACTGAAAAATAAAGAATTGTAAACGAAAATAAGTAAAGATAATAGTAAAAAAGTGTTGCCTCTTGCTATACATATTTGTTTACATAAGGGGGACTCATGAAAGCATATAAACTTATAAGGTGTAAAATTATATCCATTTACACACGCTGTTATATGAACGCACCTAGTAATACTCTTGATAAACTTGATTGTTTATCAGCTGTATTATTGCCGAACAAAATTTTTTTGATTGTTACACAAATTAAAAAATGCCAAGATTACGTGAAAAATCAAAACTAAAACGCCTTTACTTGCTGATGTTGGAGATTTCTGATGAAAATGCCGGCTGTAATGTCTGCAAGGTTGCATTCCTTTGAGTTTACCGCGTTTACACAATGAAATGTGCGCATAAATTTATACAAATTTGATACAAAATTTGACAGCTCGTTTACGCACTAGATAAATTTATACGTTTACACACTTTATAAGGCATTTATACGGTTACATGAGTCCCTCTATTATATACTTTCACAGATTAAATTACAATATACATATGTAAAAACTTATCATGCATAATATGCATATACACAGCGTCCCGTTTATTCGTTAACCTCGTATCAACAAGCGAGACATTTTCTGTAAAGCGAACGCCGTTGCCACACCATGTTTTCATTTGAGGCCAAACTTCATCGAAAAAAGGACCAAATTTTTGTTTTATTTTATTAGTATAAAATACAAAATTTTAGGATGTTTCCATATGAAATTTTACTAAACATAGTGAAGACTTTTCCTTAGTTCAAGCTGAACAAACAAATATATGTGCATGCAACCAAAAATGGTACTATATTTTGACATAGGATAAGTCTATGTCTTTCACCAACCAAACATTGTGAACCTAGTTTTGGTCACAAAGCGTTTGGTTTTAGCATTATTTTGTTGATTGCAATGAAATAAAATGTATAGTGCAGTTAGGTTTTAGTAAGAAACGGTTCAAAATTTGCGTTCTGGTGTTGCCGAATTATGTATGTGGAAAACTCAGTAAATCGTAAATGAAACTAGGCAATTTTGTTAGTGCTATTTTTATAGATGCATACTTTTTCCCTTAACGTTTAAATTTCATATCAGAGCCTAGATTTTGTAAGTGTGAGTTTTGATCCCAGTCCCCAAGGGTTCTGCTAGCACCTACGGGAATAATTTTATACAAAACATTTCTTCCGAAATCAAATCTCTTCCTTCTGTCTTCGAGTTAAAATATTTCTTGTGCCAAGATACTTAGTTTTCGATTACCTTGCGTGGCTTAACACCACAATAGTCCTGGAATTCCTTGAACTGTTGTTGTTGTTGTAGTGATAAGGTTGCTCCCCGAAGGCTTTTGGGCTCACGGCAGAGTCCTCGCTATAAGCTATGCTAGGCGAGAAGCAATTTTTATTTTCATATATTTTACATAGTGTTGTGCAACCGATCGAAATATCTAGCCGTTTTTAATATTATTATAAAAAGGAGTTTTTTTGATTAGTCGGTTATTTCATCAACAATTAACGACAATGTGTTTGCCAACACTTTTCATTTTAATGCCTGGCATAAATTATATCTTAGGTGAAATGTTATTGTTCTGGTACATTTTAGTGACTGAGTAATTTTTTATGGTGAGAGTTCCACTGAAGTAAATTATATGGGGGCTAACGAAAGTGTGGCGAATTTTTGGGCAATATTGTGAATTTTTACCTGAGTGAAAAGAAAGAAAAGTACCAATCGTGGCTACTGCCTAAAAGGACAAAAATTGAAGAAAAGGGACCAGCGGGCCAAACGGGGTTGAATGGGACCATTTTTGTTCCAAATGGTCCAAAGTGGCAACAGTGAAAGCGAAGAAAACTGCCTTTCAAATTTCTCCACAGGCATTGGGGAGTTTTTCGGTCATGACAGCATTACCACTTTGGCCAGAATCGCGGATAAAAGAACTGTAGCCCGTTTCTATAACCTTGCGTTATAACAACGAACGATTTGCTATCGCAATGCTCGTATCACTTTCGATATGAAAAGTGTTTCTGTAACGCACTCAATTCACCTTGCGATATAATAGTGGGGAGTTTTTATCATATCGATGGAACAATCGAAATGGAACATAGGATCTGTCATCAATAGCTAAAAATGTAATAACAAACACAAATTCTGTTTTCGTTGTTGTATTCCATGAATTAATTCAAGAGAAAAAGTTCAATATTCATTATATAAATCGTCAACTCTTATTTAAGTTGGTATTTTAAGGAATTGACAATCATCCCTTGACTATAATAATAAAGGAAAAGTATTGTGCTGCGGGTATTTACTTTGGAATATTCAATTCCCAAACCAAAAAAAAGCAAATCAGTCCACCGAGAAGCTATAAGTAAGTAAATGTGTACATATATGCATAGAAAGAGTTAATTCCAAGTTACTTTACAAATTGCCTTGTGCTCTTTAAGTTTTATGTATGTACTTTTTTCGCAGGAAAAATGTTTGCGGCTGCACTATTTGCTCTGGCAACTGACCAACGAAACATGTTGCGCATACACAGACGACATTTACGGGATGCAACGGACCCCTTTCAGTTACCTGAAGTACGCTTCGAAGAGCTCTTTCGCTTCAAAAAAGAAGCAGCTATCGTGTTGCTCGACGAAATCAGCCCGTACATGAAGAACGGGCAAAGAACGACGTTTGTGCCAAAGGCACTTAGAATGCTGTCGGCACTACATTATTTTGCAACTGGCTCGTTTCTTCGAGATGTTGGGCAGGATTTTGTTTGCTCCTTGAGCAAGACGATGGTCAGTTAAGGAGGTTGCGCACGTTATAGAAACAGAATTGATGTGCAGCTACATCAAATTTCCTACTACGGTCGATGAGCAAGATGCCGTAAAACAAATGTAAGTACTTTAAGAGCAAGCGGGCAAGCTTTTCAGTGCTGGTTTAAACTACAGTCAAAGTTGATCATAGTTTAACCTTGCCACTTTGGCTACACTTATTATTAAAGCTGACCCACTCAGCATTTAGGTGATAAAATTTTGAATCAAAATTCAAAAATCAAATCAAATCAAAAATTTTAAACAATTTTTCATTCAGCTTTCTGAATCTTTTCTGACAATCTTTGTTGACTGAATAATGAATTTTATACTTTTTAAAATTTCACTTTTGATTGAAGATCTTATTTTTTTGCATACACACATTTTTTCAATCATGAAGTTCAGAAAAAATATATTAAAATTTTATCTTCAAGAGAAGAAATAATGTATATACTGCTCCTAACAAAAGATATCCCGAACCATTTCTCCACCTTCGGCTTCCCAGAAAATATAAATCCAACCATTACACAATACAAAAGGTTGTGAACTATTTGAACCCTAGGTAAGTGAAACTCTCTTGACATATGTACCTGGATATGGCTTCAACATCACGTACCATATCGTATTTTAAGATGTTGACGATCATATCTGATGCTGGATGTTGTAGTCGCAGATGTATATTGGTCTAGTTTGTTTGCGAATTACCTTTGGTTCAAATAGCTCACTTCGGCATGCTTTCTTCCCCTAATGAAATAAGATTAGCATGTAGTATCTTATTTTGTATGAGATATGAAAAATAAATGCATGATAATCGCATTCAAAAATGATTCAAAAATCTCAACCAAAATGCCTGAAATATGTTCACGAATATGATCAGAAAATGATTATGAAAAACATTCAAATATTACTCTAAAACAATTAAAGCCCAATTTCACAATGATATCAGATATGCACAAAAAGCGTTTCGAAATATATATGAATCATGAATGATGGTTCAAGAATAATCACATTTATGGTACATTTTTCTCCCGACGATACGTTAATTTTTGAACAGAGAATGCTTTTAAATTTGAACGTTTTTAATCATCTTGGGGTATGATATTTAAATATTTTTTGATCAAAATTTTCAAAAAATACTGGCTGGGATAAATGTGATTATTCTTGAATAATCATTTATGTTTCATATGTGTTCGCGCCCCTTCTTGAAAATAAATCATCGCCACCACTGCCTACAAATATTCTTCGTTCTAACTGTAAGTTTTCATATTAGAATGCACTCTCAGCATGCATGGCTACATATGTAAATAGGGAAGCATTAACTACCGTACACCATTGCTCGAACAGTGACCGTCGCTGTCGCTGTCCACGTCGTCGTCATCATCATCATCATCATCGTCAAATTCAAGAAACTCTTCACTAGGTGATTCCGAATATGTCAAAACTCTAGGACTAAAGTGGTCGCCTAAACCAGACGTTTTTATCTTTTCTTATAATACTCGCTCATCTATGGCGAATTGTAGAGCCTTTTCTACAATTATGGTTCAAAAATTAAACGCAATTTAATTTTAACTGGACTGTATTTATTTGGCAATAGTTTTTGTGCTAACGCACCGCGTGTCAATCTGGTAATAAATTTCTTTATTTCTTCTGATTACCGTTTGATACTTTTTTAGTAAAACGGGATGTACATATAGTGTGAAGTTCTTTGTATTTAAGCACGTATGTGCGTATGTGCATACAAACCGCTGCCTAGATGCGATGACAATGATTTTATTATGGCGATGGAGTGAGTGGGCGATGAGAGTATTTGCTATGTAGTGTTAGAGCTCTAGCGAAGACGACGACAACGATGACGATGATGATGATGATGATAACGACGACGTGGACAGCGACAGCGACGGTCACTGTTCAAGCAATGGTGTACGGTAGTTAATGCTTCCCTATTTACATATGTAGCCATGCATGCTGAGAGTGCATTCTAATATGAAAACTTACAGTTAGAACGAAGAATATTTGTAGGCAGTGGTGGCGATGATTTATTTTCAAGAAGGGGCGCGAACAATATGTATTTCGAAACGCTTTTTGTGCATATCTGATATCATTGCAAAATTGGGCTTTAATTGTTTTAGAGTAATATTTGAATGTTTTTCATAATCATTTTCTGATCATATTCGTGAACATATTTCAGGCATTTTGGTTGAGATTTTTGAATCATTTTTGAATGCGATTATCATGCATTTATTTTTCATATCTCATACAAAGTGAGATACTACATGCTAATCTTATTTCATTAGGGGAAGAAAGCATGCCGAAGTGAGCTATTTGAACCAAAGGTAATTCGCAAACAAACTAGACCAATATACATCTGCGACTACAACATCCAGTATCAGATATGATCGTCAACATCTTAAAATACGCTATGGTACGGGATGTTGAAGCCATATCCAGGTACATATGTCAAGAGAGTTTCACTTACCTGGGGTTCAAATAGTTCACAACCTTTTGTATTGTGTAATGGTTGGATTTATATTTTCTGGGAAGCCGAAGGTGGAGAAATGGTTCGGGAAATCTTTGGTCACAAGCAGCATTTACATTATTTCTTGTCTTGAAGAATATGTATAATTATATAAATAATAAAATTTTTATATATTTTTTCTGAGCTTCATTATTGAAAAAATATGTGTATGTGAAAAAATAAGATTTTCATTGAAAAGTAAAATTTTAACAAGTATAAAATTCATTATTCAGTCAACAAATATATTCATAAAAGATTCAAAAATCTGAATTAAAAATGATTATAAATTTTTGATCAACTAAAGTAAATACATTTGATTCAAATAAAATTCCAAAATGTGATTGAAAAACTATATTCAGTTTTTGATCATCATTGATTATTCGTTTTGCTGTTTTTTATGAAATATAAAAATTTAATCATCAAAGGACTTCAAAAATGATTCCAAATAGTGATAGAGAAATGATTTTCCGTTTTTGTTCATCAAAAGTATTCATATTTGATTATTTCTTTTGTTCAATTGTATGACAAATCATTATTTAGTCGGAAAGAGTAATCAAATTGTATTGATATGTATGTAAATTCAAAATTTATGCCCCTATTACCGTTTACAACTCAACTCTGGTTGGGTTGAAATTTCGCAATTTGGTATTACAGATTACAACTCAACCTGTCAAAAAAAATTTCGGTTGAGTTGTCTAGTCTTACAACTTTTTGTGGCATTCCCGTTTACAACCTTGTGTTGGTGTAGTTGTCAAAGACGTCAAAATTTTACAACTGCTTACCAGCAGTTGTCTCATGCAATTTTGCAGTTGTTTTGAAAAAATTTTACGTTTTAGAAGACGGTTCACCACCTAATTTTTAACAAAAATGTTCAAAGTTGGTATCAAAAAACACGTTTCGACCTCCGATTTAAGAATCCGAAAACAAAAATTGTAATTCTTTGCGACAGCATGACACTGGTAATACGCGTCCAAAAATATTGAGAGAGGTGTCAAAACACGCGTATTAATCTCGAGAACAATAATCCGGTGGCGAAGATACATTTTATCTCTGTCCGGAGATATTTGCAGTTGAAGTTGGCGATTTTCATGTGGTTGTTGTAATGTTGTTGTCTTTTTTCGGTTTTTGTTTAATATCTTTTGAACGAGTTAAAATTTTTATTTTCTGCCTTTGGATTATTAATACTGATGTCAAGACGCATCGTTTAATACCTCTCTCGATATTTTTGGACACGTATTAGTGTCATGCTGTCGTAAAAAATTACCACAAAAATTAAAAATTTTATTTCTAATAAAATCTAATTTCATGTGGTTGTTATATTTTGCCAGATTTTTTGTACACAGTAATGCAGAAAGGTGTTGGACCCAACCAGAGTTATTTTTACGAATCGCGGCCAAAGGCCGCCAACGCAGAAAGATGTTCTGTGCAAAAAAACTGTGGAACGGGCCTCATATTTCGGACCCTCTTGGGCCATTTTGTGGGTCTTTGTAAATATCTTTCGAAAGAAATAAAATTATTAATTTCCGCTTTCGAATCCTAAAAACGGAGATGGAAACCCGTCTTTTGATACCACCTTTGATAAGAGTTAGATGGTGCACGGGCTTATAAAACGTTAGCAAAACATTTAAAGCCGGTAGTTAAACCTTTTTTAATCAAACAATAATCAACAATTTTGTACACATTTCTACAAAAAACAACGTTTAAACGAATTACATTGAATAACTTTTTGACTTTAGTTGGACGAGGCTGGCCGCAGTTCGGATGCAGCCAAAATAGGTGAAATAATTATGCGAGTCCCATTGATACTTATCACTACTCCTGGGAATCCTATTTGAGTAAAATACAGTTTTTTCTGTTTGGGTTTTAATCTACTTCGCACAAATATTCTCCTCAATAATATCTAAAACCAGTCCAACACCAAAATCATTTCCACATCAGATTTGATAGCTGCCGTCAGCAACGAATCGGAGTATGGCGCATAATTTTAAAATACGAACGCGTATGCGGAAATGGTCCTTAATTTTGTTTAGTACTGAGTAAAATGCTTCCTTTCAAATCTGCAAAATAACTTCATATGAAACTCATTGTTTGTTTGTCACTTAAACATTTTCTTACTTGGTGCTTGGTAGTTCCAAGGGATTGGAATGATCACGCGAATGTTTTCCGTATTCGCGAAATGTCAACCACCAAAATTTTTGTCATTATAAAATAGACTTCATATAATATTAATAAAAAAATCACATTTGAAAATGCTTAAATTTCTGCCACAAATTGATCAGCTGTTTATCTATCTGTCAAATCATCACTTTCTGAAGTTGGCAACTCAATTCAATTTCAACTGAAATAAGTTGTAATTCGTAATACCAAACAGGAGTTGAGTTGTCTTAAAGTTGAGTTGTTTTAATTACAACCCAACTAAGTTGAGTTGTAAATGGTAATAGGGGCATTAATCATCGAAATGCTGAGTGGGATGGTACATTTTTCTCCCGACGATACGTTAATTTTCGAACAGAAAATGCTTTTAAATTGGGACGTTTTTGATCATATTGGGGCATGATATTTGAATATTTTTTGATCAAAATTTTCAAAAAATGCAAGCTGGGGAGTGTATATATGAAATATACTTATACCAGTTAATTTCGTTTTCAGATTTTACTCTGCTACCGGCTTTCCCGGATGCATTGGCGCTATTGACTGCACACATGTAAAAATTAAGAAGCCGGCAGCCAACATTGAAAACTGTTATATAAATAGAAAAGGATTATTTTCAAAAAACGTGCAGTTAATATGCGATTACAACCTACGTATACTCGCCGGCAACGCACGTTTTGGTGGAAGTACCCACGATGCTTTTATATGGGAAAATAGTCTCTGTAAAGATTTCTTGGAAAGGCAATACAGCCTAGGTGCAAATACGAGTTGGCTTATTGGTGATTCCGGATATCCGCTGCAGCCATGGCTTATAACACCGTTTCGCGCTCCGACAACAACTGGCCAAACCAATTTTAATTTTGCGCATATAAGAGCTCGAAACTGCGTAGAGAGACTGAACGGCGTTCTAAAAAAAGTGTTTGCTTGTTTGTCCCATGAGCGCGGAGTGTTGGTGAAGCCTGAGTTTGCAGGCGCAATCATAAACGCGTGTCTAAATTTGCACAATTTTCGACTGCAACATAGGCAAAGTATGCCAGACACAGCAAATGCGAATGGAAATCCATCAGAAGTAGATTTTCTTGAGGAAGACCGCCCAAACGACAGTTTACTACAACAAGGTTGGACGGTTCGGGAGAGGATAGTTAGGCATTATTTCAATTAATCTTATACACTATTATATCTATATATATAAAAGAAAGTGGTGTTAGTTACACTATTTATAACTCAAGAACGGATGAACCGATTTGGCTGAAAATTGGTGGAGAGGTAGCTTAGCACCAGGAGACGGACTTAGGATACTTTTTATCCTGTGGGGCTAGGGTCTTGAGATCAAAACATGGACTTGGTGTCAGCGAAAATGACGTCACAACAGTAATTACTTCACGTGAGCTGCTGCCCAAATTTAAACAGTTATTGGATAAGTGACCTAAGTTTCCTTCCATTAGCACATGTTTTCATGCTACTCGCCAAGAGTGTTTGCTTAATAACTGGAGTGCCTATTGGCTATTCCACGCCATTGACTTTAATTGATACCAGCAGTAAGATAATGCGAAGGTGATGCGGTTGTATTAAAACCTACGTGCATGACTTCCGTACCGGTTAGTATAGATTTTTACAATATATATTTTTTTGCTTGAGTACAATGATTTGGCTTTCTACTATTTTTTTTTTCTTTTAGCTAATTCTGGATCAAACACCGTTAATTGATAAGTAAATTATAAACGGCATTTAAAACAAATATACATTTTATTTATATTTCAATTCGCTTATAAAGATTGGTTTTCCAGAATGTTGTTAAACTTATGGGTGAACGTGTGCACTTCATTATGTGCGGTGGATGGTAAAATGTGGTTTAAGACTGGTGATATTGGTGAAATGCATCCAGATGATGTACTTAAAATAATTGGTGAGTGTGCGTATTCAATATTTTACATTCTGTTAATTATTCCGCTAAAAATTGTGTCATAGATTTAAAAAAAATAAATGTAAGGCGCGATAACCTCCGAAGAGATCTAAGGCCGAGCTTCTCTTCCAATTTGCGTCGTGCTCCTCTTGATTTTTCCCTACAAATTGGGCGGACGGGACCTACATGTTTTATGCCGACTCCGAACGGCATCTGCAAGGCAGATGAGTTTTCACTTAGAGCTTTTCATGGCAGAAATACACTCGGAGTGCTTGCCAGACACTGCCGAGGGGCGACCCCGCTTAGAAAAATTTTCTTCTAATTGAAAAATCTTATTTCTAAAATTTTGATGTTGCTTTGCCCGGGAGTTGAACCCAGGGCATACGGTGTGATAGGCGGAGCACGCTACCATCACACCACGGTGGCCGCCCATAGATTTATATGAATTAAATAATGGGGTCGACTAAGTCCATAATTATCTCCAGATAGCCAACGTTAATGCAAGGGGATTTGCAGTTGTTGTTGTAGCAGTGATTTCCAGTAGTATTTGGCAGTTCTGCCATATATATGATTTCTTCCTTGCATATCGCGTCTGCCACATCAAAGCCTATCAAAGTTCAAGCCTCACCTACGCTTGATGTACACTATACAAAATATGTACATACATACATACCATATAAAGAATGTGGGTATCTACATTGCAGATAATACTCAGGTATTGAACACGACGTGTTTGCATCTGTACTTTTCAAGATATGCTGTTTTCAATCAAGTCAGAATATAGAGCTTTTGATATGATATTTTTATTTAATATTCGATAAAAAGGTCAAACTTTGATTTCTTATACGTGCAACTATAGATACTGCTAACACTTAACGAAAATGTGTTACAAATCTAATCAGAAGCCGTATTAACAACTTTATATGGCGTTTTTTTTTTCTTTAAAGAAAGTATGGTTGGAAAAGTGTATTGAATGCTTCGTGCACTATGGTTAACACAGTATTTCACACCTTTGCATATAAGACTACTTCTGGCTAAAGCGTACTTAATACCTACGCTACTCTAGGGTTGTGAGATTTACTCAAATTGTGACTTGTCAACTTTTATCTACCTCGGTATCTTTCTCCATATCCAAATAACATTAATTTACTTTCATTCCCTTCCAGACCGTAAAAAGGATTTGGTTAAACTGCAGGCGGGTGAATACGTTTCTCTGAGGAAATTTAGTCCGAATTGAAAACGTGTTCTCTTGTGGAGAATATCTGCTTTTACGGCGGTCTAAACAATTTACAGTGGCGTTGCTAGTTCCAAATCAGAAACATCTGGAAGAACTAGCGGAGCGAAATGGTTTCCGGGGTAAAGCGTTTGAGTAATTATGCGCGCCAACAGCTATGGAGAAGGCAGTTATTAAGGAAATTGACGAACATGCTAAAAAGTGTAAGTGCAAAAAATAAAATAAAAAAACAACTTCCAAAAGAATTATGTTTATCGAATTTCCGTGTTAAAGACCGGGTTGTTATTTATGGGAGAAAAATATTAACAGATTAGCGGTTTCATAAATTTAGATTTGTCAATCCTTTTTACGGATGTATTTAAATACGACGCATACAAATTTAAGAGGTCACCTGAATTGCCTAAATAACTTAGCACATTTGACATACATACGTGGGCTGTTGGATTGTACTTTTTATTTTAATTTTTTATGATAACCAACAACAAAGCATAAACGAGGGTTTTTAAAATCATAAAATATGCGAAGAAAAGGCGACCTTATAAATTGCCTACTTTATTTTATAAAAATAACAAACCCGGTCTGGAACACAATTGATTTGCAAATAGCTAGCACATCAGTAAAGATACGATTTTACATCATGCTCTTTAACATTTACCATCCAGGCAAATTACAAAAGTTTGAAGTACCCGCAGCTATTACGCTCTGCAAAGAAGTTTGGTCGCCGGATATTGCGGCAGTTACCCACCGACGTGTGCCGTACGTACGGACGTTTGTCGTACGAAGCACGTTTGACCGAATTCTCAAGCCCGTAGGAATCAATGTGTGCGTCTGTGTACATGTAAGTTAACACGAGCTTTGTTAATTTTCACCCAACAATAGCTGACTTGACACTTGTACCGATTTTTGACTAAAGTCAATAATCGCCGCATCAACAATAGCTAAAACTAATAAACAGGAAATCGCGTTCCAATTAGTTAACACGAGTTTTATTAATTTTTACGCAATAATTGCTGATTTAACACATGCACCGATTTTGACCAAAGTCAATAATCGTCGCATCAACAGTAATAGCCAAAACCTGGTAAACAGGAAATGATTGCAAAGCACTTTAACTATTGCGTCTGCTACATGAAATAAAAAACATTCTTAAATGAACAATTTAATATTAAGTATTTTTGTTGAGTGAGCAATTTATAACTATAAAAACCAATTACTTGTAATCACAAGTTTTTAAGTTTATACTGGACTTCAATAAATGCGGACATGCTGTCCGACTAAAAATATATTTTTTTTGTTCCCTTAATCCGAAGGAACGTAACTGGCGCCCGAGCCAAATATCGTGAAAAAAAATCCTGAAAACGAACAAGTAAGGATTCGCGTCGAAAAAAAAGAAAAAAAGTCCCATAAAAATAAGGACTCGCGATAGTTATACTCGCGATTATAGTGACGGCCCCCCAGTAGTGCAACACGAACCGGTGGTACCACGTACCAGCCCGAGCTATATAAAAAAAAAAAACAAAATATTAAAAAGTGTCAGTGATAGTGATCTATTTAGTAAAGAAATAATAAATACCTCCCTAAAACAAGGGAAGCAAAAGCTGTGGAATATTCACGATAGCACCGCTAGTGAACGGCCAAACGCAAAGTAACATACCCAGAGCGGCATAAAAGAAGTTCATACCTTACGATAGCACCGCTAGTGAACGGCCAAACGCAAAGTAACATACCCAGAGCGGCATTAAAGAAGTTCATACCTTACGATAGCACCGCTAGTGAACGGCCAAACGCAAAGCAACATATCCAGAGCGGCATAGGAGAAGTGGAATAAAATCCGTGCGCAGGACAGCAACACATTTGGGATTGCTAAAATTATTCGCAACAACCACAACATCTTAATAACCTCATCAGTTTCGGCATTTGCAACATTTACGAGCAAAGGTGAGCAAGGAACATTTGAGATTGCTAAAATTATTCGCAACAACAACAACATCTTCATACCCTCATCAGTTTCGAAATTTGCAATATTTACGAGCAAAGGTGAGCAAGGAAAGCATAATTTTTTTACTATACCTAAAACTTAGATTAAGCTTATACAGCTAGTTTTATATAATAATAGGAAAGAAAAGCATATTTAAGTAGAAAGAAGGATTAATAAATAAAAAGTAGTGGTAATCATTAATATCGAAATGGCAAACCCTAATAACTTAATCCGTCCTCAAGTCCTTTCCCAAAATCCTACCGCCCCTCAGGCATCAAATGATAGACAACAATTAAGCATAGAAGATCTAAGGCTCCTAATAACTAATATTGCAACAGATGTTTTGCAACAACAAGGACCAAGTGTAGTACAGGCCACTCTCAATCCCAACGCATTTCTCAGTTCGGCAATAGACCAAACAATTGAAGATAGGCATCGGGGTAACTTGGGAGATTTAGATAAAATTCCGGACGTGGTTAAGTGCCTAAAAGATTTTTCCGGTCGTCCTGGTGAGTTCAATTCATGGAAAAAAAGTGTAGATCGGATATTAAGTATTTACGAACCACTAAAGGGAACTCCGAAGTATTACGGAATCCTTAGCGTGATTAGGAATAAAATAACGGGAAATGCTGATACGGCACTGGAATCGTATAATACGCCATTGGATTGGTCGGCAATTACAAAATGCCTAACAATGCATTATGCAGACAAGAGAGATATCTCCACTTTGGAATATCAATTAACCACTCTAGTGCAGGGTAACAGGAGCATTGCCGACTTCTACCAACAGGTTTACAAATACCTTTCGTTAATTCTCAATAAATTAGGATGTATGGAAATGAGTGGCGAATCTCTGCGCATGATGACGCAATCATATAGGGATAAGGCACTTGACACTTTCATTAGGGGTCTAAACGGGGACTTAGCACGGTTACTGGGCATCCGAGAACCTGCTGACCTTCCACAGGCCCTTCACCTATGTATGAAATTAGACAATCAAAACTACAGAACAAATCATGCACAAAATGTTAAAAAAGGATATCCAAATTCGGGAAAGTATCCCTCCCAACAGCAGTCTTTCTATCCACAATTAGCTCACGAGCCACCAACCAATCAACCAAGATGGAAGGACAAACCACAGTTCTCCAACCAAATTCAGGCTACGAGTACTCCTCCAAGGCCACCGAAACCTCAACCAAAACCGGAGCCAATGGAAGTAGACCAGAGCATACATTCACGGCGCATTAATTATATGAACAAACCACCTCAGAATCAGTTTCAGGGTAAAAGACCTCCACAATCGGTCAACAACCAACCACCCACCAAAAACCAAAGGACGTTTCATATAGATACGGCAAGTGAAGATAACCAATACAAAGACGAGGTCGAAGATGAAGACGCTGAATACAATAATGTCCATTTTTTAGGATAATTAGCTCTTCGCTTCCATACATCGAAGTAAAGACGGAGAGCGGAAGTATCCTAAAATTCCTGCTGGACACAGGCTCCAGCAAAAATTACGTAAAACCGAATTTAGCAAAGAAGCGAATTCAAAACAAAAAACCTTTCCATGCAAAATCAATTGTAGGAGATGTTAAGATAACGGAACACACTTATGTGAACCTCTTTAACACAGAGGAAAAAATTAAATTCTACCTATTGCCCTTATTAAAATCATTCGATGCCATTTTGGGAAACGACACACTTAGGGCCCTAGGAGCAGTAATATATACCGCAGAAAACAAAATGGTTTTAAAAAATGGCCGTATGGTCAGACTTAAGCAGCAGGCTTCGCACAACGTCAACGCAATAAATATAAAAGAGGAGGGCTTATCTCCCAAACAAATAAATAGTATGAAGGATATTGTGAATACATATCCCAATCTTTTCTCCGAACCGGACGAAAAGCTTACTTACACTACGAAGGTTATGGGACAGATCAGAACACAAACTGACTCCCCTGTATATTCAAAATTCTATCCGTACCCAGCATCGCTAAAAGGCGAGATAGAATCACAAGTAAAGAAATTACTGAATGATGGTATCATAAGGCCATCCCGATCCCCGTATAATTCACCCGTATGGATCGTACCAAAAAAACCAGACTCAGAAGGTAATAAACAGTATCGCATGGTCATAGACTATAGAAAATTGAATTCAGTTACAATGGCTGATAAATACCCTATACCCGAAATATCGGAAGTAATTTCAAACCTTGGAGAAAGTAAATTTTTCTCCGTTTTAGACTTGAAAAGCGGATTTCACCAGATTCCTCTAAAGGAATCTGACATCGAAAAAACCGCATTCTCAATAAAAGGTGGCAAATACGAATTTACTCGTTTGCCGTTCGGGCTTAAAAACGCTCCCGCTATTTTCCAACGAGCCTTAGACGACATACTTCGCGAGCATATAGCAAAGTACTGCCACGTCTATATCGATGACATAATCATTTTCAGCAAAAACTGAGGATGAACACCTCAATCACATTAGGAAAATATTTGCAGCCCTAGAAGAGGCCAATATGAAAGTCCAGTTGGACAAGTGTAATTTTTTTAAGAAAGAAGTTGAGTTCCTGGGATATGTTATATCTCCAAACGGTATTAGAACAAATCCCGCGAAGGTCGAGGCAATTGCAAATTTTCCGCAACCCACAACTTTAAAAGAGCTTCGAAGTTTCCTTGGCATGTCAGGATATTATCGTAGATTCATAAAAGACTACGCAAAGTTAGCAAAACCCCTAACATCTCTTCTAAGAGGGGAAGAAGGCAGAATATCCAAAAATAAATCTTCGAAAGTCAATATAAGTTTGAATGAAGACGCCATAAGAGCCTTCAACAATATAAAACTCTCGCTTACCTCCGAGGATATCGTACTTGCATATCCCGATTACAATAAAAGCTTTCAGCTAGTAACAGACGCCTCCAAATTTGCTCTTGGAGCCGTTCTATCCCAAGATTCTAAGCCATTGGCTTTCATTTCAAGAACCTTAAGTAAGGCGGAGGAACATTACGCAGCTAACGAGAAAGAAATGTTAGCCATAATCTGGGCCTTAAACTCATTTAGAAATTTTTTGTATGGATCGGCCAAGGTGGAAATTTTTACCGACCACCAGCCGCTCACATATGCACTTAGCAATAAAAATAACAACTCAAAAATGAAAAGATGGAAGGCAGCTCTCGAGGAATACTCTTACGAGCTATTTTATAAGCCAGGCAAACAAAATGTAGTGGCCGACGCCCTATCAAGAATACCCCATAATGAAGCACAGGTTAACACTTTGTCTATGGCAACAAATTCAGATGACAGTTCATCTCATAATCTGATATATAGTGTCGAAGTACCTATTAACGCTTTCAAAAATCAAATATTTCTTAAAAACGACGAAGTTTCCTCTTACCAGTTTAAAATAATATTCCCAACATACCATCAGCATATAATTAAAGAACCTGAATTCTCCCATCAAACGCTTATCTCAATCCTCAAGAGATACCTCAACCCATCAGTAATAAACTGCATTAAAACGGATGAACCCATAATGGCAAAAATACAGGATTAACAATGACATAACACTCTTAAGAAATCACATAAACGATATAGAACAGATCATATTTTCTAGTAAACTAGGTATAGTCCCTACCGACATAGTGACTCAAACTGAACTAGACCTAATCAAGGACTACGACAGTTATAGGAATATCAAGGTCGCTGTCATCTTTCAAGAGAATATTATTATACTCACCCTACTCATCCCGCAATTTTCCACAAACATCCTATCCAAAATAAGATTCGAACCCCTTCCCAACGCCTCAAACAAGTCAATTGTACTAAATGAGTATGAAGTACTCGTGGATGATAAAAATTACATATACAGTTCAGATGTAAAAAATAACTTTGAGAAAAATTTGATCAAAAAAAATGACGAATGTCTTATTAACAGTTTAGAATTCAGGCAAGCTCAATGTAAATTGAAATATTTAACGAAACCCGCAGTTGTAGAAATTGAACCAGGAATATTAATACTAAAACACTTTAATGGAAATATATCTCATGATTGCAATAAACTAAAATTCATGCAAAAAGGCACATTCCTAATAAAATTTGAAAACTGTAAAATTGTAATATACAACATAACCTACAGCAATCTAAACCTAAGAAGTTACGATACATTTGTTCTACCGAACTTAATAACCAATATCAAAGATAGTAACGAAACAAATCTAAATCTAAAACTTGAGACTTTATATGTAAGCCATCTAGAGCATAAAAGCGACATTCAGTTGCTAGTAAAAGATAATATAACAAAACATGTAATTAGCATAAGTACCAACATAATAATTATTACCATTATCGTTATGGCCACTCTAATTTTCTACAATAAAAATAAAAAAAAGTTTCACGTAACTACGGAACGTGTAGCAGACGTACCTAAAAACCCATATTTGCAAGTTACTATATGATTTTTATTTTATTTTTTTTTTCTCTTTGTAAAATTTGTGCCGATTGAGGGCAATCGACTTAAGAGGGGAAGAGTTAACACGAGCTTTGTTAATTTTCACCCAACAATAGCTGACTTGACACTTGTACCGATTTTTGACTAAAGTCAATAATCGCCGCATCAACAATAGCTAAAACTAATAAACAGGAAATCGCGTTCCAATTAGTTAACACGAGCTTTATTAATTTTTACGCAATAATTGCTGATTTAACACATGCACCGATTTTGACCAAAGTCAATAATCGTCGCATCAACAGTAATAGCCAAAACCTGGTAAACAGGAAATGATTGCAAAGCACTTTAACTATTGCGTCTGCTACATGAAATAAAAAACATTCTTAAATGAACAATTTAATATTAAGTATTTTTGTTGAGTGAGCAATTTATAACTATAAAAACCAATTACTTGTAATCACAAGTTTTTAAGTTTATACTGGACTTTAATAAATGCGGACATGCTGTCCGACTAAAAATATATTTTTTTTGTTCCCTTAATCCGAAGGAACGTAACTTGTACATAACATATTTGTGTGTGTATTGTTTACAACAAAGCACTGTTGCCATTGGCCAGTTTGCATGCATGCTTATGGAAACATCAACTTTTTCCAATTTAATTTTTGATATTGTAAAAGGCCGGAATAAATATTAAATAAGTATAAATAGATTACATATTTATAATCTGCACTTTTACATAATTATTTCGAATTATTTTCACAATTTTTCAAACTTTAATTAGGTGTTTTTGCATAAAAGTGCACACGGTCAAAAATTAGCGCACAAAAGTTTACTCGGCAACTCTGTCTAGTGAGAGAGCGATCAGCTGACACGTTCTTACGGAAAAAATCAAAATTGTTTTGATTTCTACGTTCCGGGCTACGTACGTACGGTCGTTGCACGTCGGTGAGTTTTCATTTACATTGCACACTCATAAGATAGGTCGTGTCAGCTGACACGTTTTTGCTACGTACGTTCGTGAGTAACTGCCGCATATGGGTCTCGTTACGGCCGCTTTCAAATTGAGACGCAAGGAAATTCAAGATAAATATCAGCATGACATCAATCGCATGTACGCTTCAATAAAATCAATATATTGATTTGATGTTGCGGGAGAAGTAAATTAAAGCGTACATTTTTCCGCTGAGCATGCAGTTTTTCGAAAAGGAAATTAATTTCAATATTTTCCAAATTGTAGAAAAGAGGATACTGACCATTGACAATTAGTGACCAAGGTGAAAAAGGCAAACAAGTTGCATTAAATTATAAACAATAGACAAAAAATGAGATATAGATGATATTTTTTTTTTTTTTTTTGTAAATTATAATTATTAAATATAATGGAAGTTGTAATGTGTTCTTAGGTGCGTTATTACGTTTATATTTGAATTGTGTAATGAGTTAGAGAAAAAAGAAAACGTTATCTATTTGAATGCTGATTTATTTAATTATAATTAATATGTATGTACTACCATATGAACTACTTCGCGACTATTCAATATTCAATATTTCTTTATTTAATTAATTTCATAAATAAAAATAAACAAATATAAATTCATTTCATAAGTAGTTTTGTATGAAATAGTTACTTTTTATGTATGTACAGCTACTTAAAAAAAAAATATCAAAATTAAAGCACAAATATATGTAAATTCTATATATTTTACGTTGGTTGGTCAATTTCTAAATTTTGTTTACATAATTTTATGTCAAAAAGCGTAGTAATTGATTTGAAACTCCTTATTCAAAATTCTAGAAACTTTTTAAAAGTCATCACAAGTTTTAAAATTGTTTTCTTAGAATTCGTAGAAACTTTCTGAATATGCATTTTTGTACCCCCATCCATCAATTCTAGCTAAACAAGATTCAACTTTAATCTTCCTAAAATAACCGCTTATTTTTGACAATTTTCTTTGTGAAAGGTGTTTAGTATTTTTTTCTATATAAACTTATTTCTCTTGTTTGGGAGAATATTCTTAATACCCTTCAGAAAAAAAAGTCTAAAAAAATAAGCGAATATTTTAGGAAGATTAAAGTTGAATTTTGTTTAGCTAGAATTGATGGAGGGTGGTACAAAAATGCATATTCAGAAAGTTTTTAAGAATTCTAAGAAAACAATTTTAAAACTTGTGATGACTTTTAAAAAGTTTCTAGAATTTTGAATAAGGAGTTTCAAATCAATTACGATGCTTTTTGACATAAAATTATGTAAAAAAAATTTAGAAATTGACCAAACAACGTAAAATTTATAGAATTTACATATATTTGTGTATTAATTTTGCTCCTATATTTTTGACCACGGCTACGTATTTTTTGTCGGTCGCTTGAGACATGTTAGTATAATAGTAAGAGTAGTAATTCAGTCATTAATTGATTGTGGTTTTAACGCCATGTCTATTGATTTGAGCGTTTCATGCATGTCTTTCAGCGTATTTAAAATTTCGTTAGTTAATTTTTGTTGCCCATTATTGAACTGTCTTTGTCTTTCATCCTGGTCTTCCATAAACTTTTTTATTTCGGCGTAAGCACTTCCAAAAGTATTATGACCACGTGGGGTCGATTGAGAAGTCGCCCTTGAAGTCACTTTTGGAGTTTCTTTTGTAAGATCCAAAAATTCTATACCTTCTTCTTTTATTTCATTTTTCTGCAAATAAAAACATAAAATCATATATGTAATACTCCTATATTGCTAATAGAAAACGCTCGCAATGTGTTTTGAATTCGAAATCAAAACAAGACAGCCTATAAAATTGTTGTGATTTTAAAAGCATAAGCGTGACAAGAAAAAATTAAAATTTAGGTACATTCGATTATTGAATACAAAAAAAAACGTTTAAACAGCAATATATCGGCACTCTGATGTTTGGGAATGTACCTAGCCTTTTGTAGCAATGTAGGCGTATTATATATATGCATAAAATGTTAGTATATATAAACAAACAGCAATAAAAAATTGTGTTCACGACACAATCCAAAAAAAAAACCAATCTCCTTGCCGATCTTATTTTGAACATTTGGGTTGCGAAGTTTTTCCCGAGAATATTTATGTACATTTACCTCAGTAAATCCCGCTTCCTTTGTTCTGCCATCTCCGTCTATTGAATCTGATGGTAGAAACTCCAAAACTTCCACATCAACTCCCTCGAGTGGAATAGGTCCCTCGCTTGCGGGGAGATTGCCGGTTCTATTTCGGATTTTTTTTATTTTTTGCCTCCTGCTTTTTCACGGCACACTTCCAATCGGATCAACTCTATAAATAAAATAATACAATACAGATATATATTACGTTTAGTTCCATAGTATATACGCACTTTTTTCCACTGTTCGGCTGTCTTGAAAGCTCCCCCCACCGCATTTAGCTCAAGAGCAACGGCTTCCCATACACTGCGACTCAGGTTAGCACTATTGGGACCGCTAAAAGTCCCCATTGCCACTTTTTTATTGGCCTTCATCAATTCCACCAGTTTCACCTTCTGGTTTTTTGCGATTTTTCCACTTCTGGTTTTTTTCTATAAAATAAAAAATTAATTAGAAAACAAAAAATCCAATTCAGTTTCAAACTAACGAACTTCGCTCATTTTCTTTTTATAGTTTGATACTATCACGACCTTCGGAGCTAGTGATATGAATATCGCAAGAAATATCGAAAATGCATACTCACCACTCGTACAGAAACACTACCTTGCGATAACCATGAATTAGGGTTGCATTTTGCGATATATTTCATATCGCAAGGATACAGAAACGGGCTACTGGTAACGATATTCGGCTACATAATGTTCTAGGTACTATTTTACCGGTAACGCTGAGATTCGGGGCGTTAAAGTTTGGTTTCCTCGAAAGCGGTGCCACTATATACCGGCCGCTACATAGCGGAAGAGTACGTTGTCAAAAATAAAAAAGTAATTACGTGGAAACTAAGAAGACGGTGAAGCTCACCTTAACGTAATAAAGTGGTAGGGCATAAAATATGACGGTAGAAACTCTTTCATCAACGTTTTTCACCATCGCTATTCTGAAAGCGGTGAATATTTTTTCAAATATTTCAAAAATAAACAAATATTCAGACTTCAAATTTATTATTGAAAATCTATTTACAAATAGAAAAAGAAAACAAGCAAAAAAAGGACGTGTGGCACTCGGGGACTATCGCGGTAAAGCTATTGCATATTATCAACTTATGCAACATTTTGTTTTCTTTGATATTAATTCAAGTTTTGTCTTAAACTTTAACTTTATTTTTAACTTTATTTTTAATTTTAACTTTAACTTTATTTTTAACTTTAACTTTAACTTTAATTTTAACATTCACTTTAACTTTAACTTTAGCTTTAACTTTAACTTTAACTTTAACTTTAAACTTAACTTTAACTTTAACTTTAACTTGAACTTTAACTTTAACTTAAACATTCACTTTAACTTTAACTTTAACGATTCAAGGTTCGATTTGAGCTCAAGGCCAGAACAATAATTTTTTTTTCTAATGATAATTATTGTTATTTTTTAATTTTTCTAAATTTGAAAAATTGTATTTTGTTTTTGGAATAGTAAGTACAAAATCAATAGGCCGATAAAAACAAAAACAATTGTTAATAAACCATGAGCACTTGGGAATGTCCAACAAAGTAATTGACAATAAACAAAAATCCAGCATTATCAGTGATTTGCACCAGATGGCGCAACACTGAATAAATATAGTTGGTAAAAGGAATAGAAGTAGCAAATTTTCCAGTCAAACAAACCACCGCTGTATAGCTAAATGGTTAGCGCAGCGTGCCTAAAGCGTCCTGATGATGAAGGCTTAGCACCCTTCGAAATGGATCTGCGCAGCTATGGCAGGTTGTCTGAAAAATTTTCTACTTACTATTCCAAAAACAAAATACAATTTTTCAAATTTAGAAAAATTAAAAAATAACAATAATTATCATTAGAAAAAAATTATTGTTCTGGCCTTGGGCTCGAATCGAACCCTGAATTATTTATCAATAGGCCGATAAAAACAAAAACAATCTTTAACTTTAACTTAACCCTAACTTTGACTTTAACCTTAACTTTAACTTTATTTTTAACTTTAACTTTATAACTTTAACTTTAATTTTCACTTTGACTTTAACATTCACTTTAACTTTAACTTTATTTTTAACTTTAACTTTAACTTTCATTTTAACTTTAACTTTCACTTTAACTTTAACTTTATTTTTAACTTTAACTTTCACTTTAACTTTAACATTCACTTTAACTTTAATTTTAACTTTAACTTTAACATTCACTTTAACTTTAACTTTAACATTCACTTTAACTTTAACTTTCACTTTAACTTTAACTTTGACTTTCACTTTAACTTTAACTTTATTTTTAACTTTAACTTTCACTATAACTTTAACATTCACTTTAACTTTAACTTTCACTTTAAATTGAACATTCACTTTAACTTTAACTTTAACTTTAATTTTGACTTTGACTTTAGCTTTAACTTTATGATAGAGATCCAATTTTATGTATTTGGCATGTTGCTAACACCGAACCTTTTTTGACAAACATCCGTTACGGTTTTTTTTTATTACTCGCCAAGCCCGCGATAAAATCTATGCAATAGCTTAAAAACGGGAAAAAGGATTAATTTAATAAAAATATCATGTTGTTGTTGTTGTTGTTGTAGCGATAAGGTTGCTCCCCGAAGGCTTTGGGAAGTGTTATAGATGTGATGGTCCTTTGCCGGATACAAATCCGGTACGCTCCGGTACCATACCTCCATTAAGGTGATAGCCCGACCATCTCGGGAACGATTTATGTGGCCACATTAAACTTTCAGGCCATTCCCTCCCTCCCTACCCGCAAGTTCCATGAGGAGCTTGGGGTCGCCAGAGCCTCGTCTGTTAGTGAAACAGGATTCGCCGCGGATAGGTGAGGTTGACATTTGGGTTTAGAGAAGCTATATATTGCGCTGGCAACCTGAAAGGTTCCGCTACACAGCCCCTTGAATCTGGTATTTTAGTCGCCTCTTACGACAGGCATACCTACCGCGGGTATATTCTGATCCCCTAACCCGATGTAATCGGCTGGACAAGCTCTTCCAGCTTTACAAAGAAGCGGTGCCGCTAATGACGGTGAGTATAGCAACCGTTCTTTAGCGGTCGTAATATAGCGGCACCGTTTTCCGAGGAAACCAAGCCTTTACGTTGCTGTATCATTGGAGTCTTCATTTTCTTGTTGGTGAGAATTTTTATACTCAGTTGAGCAGAGCTCACATAGTATATTAAGTTTGATTGGATAACGGTTGGTTGTACAGGTATAAAGGAATCGAGATAGATATAGACTTCCATATATCAAAATCATCAGGATCGAAAAAAAATTTGATTTAGCCATATTCGTCCGTCCGTCCGTTAACACGATAACTTGACTAAATTTTGAGATATCTTGATGAAATTTGGTATGTAGATTTCTGAGCACACATCTCAGATCGCTATTTAAAATGAACGATATCGGACTATAACCACGCCCACTTTTTCGATATCGAAAATTTCGAAAAACCGAAAAAGTGCAATAATTCATTACCAAAGACAGATAAAGCGATGAAACATGGTAGGTGCATTGAACTTATGACGCAGAATAGAAATTTAGTAAAATTTTGGACAATAGGCGTGGCACCGCCCACTTTTAAAAGAAGGTAATTTAAAAGTTTTACAATCCTTAATTTGGCAGTCGTTGAAGATATTATGATGAAATTTGGCAGGAACGTTACTCCTATTACTATAAGTACATTTAATAAAAATTTGCAAAATCGGAGAAGGACCACGCCCACTTTAAAAAAAAAATTTTTTTTAAAGTAAAATTTAAACAAAAAATTTAATATCTTTACAGTATATAAGTAAATTATATAAAAATTATACTCCAGTAATGATATGGTGCAACAAAATACAAAAATAAAATAAAATTTCAAAATGGGCGTGGCTCCGCCCTTTTTCATTTAATTTGTCTAGGATACTTTTAATGCCATAAGTCGAACAAAAATTTACCAATCCTTTTGAAATTTGGTAGGGGCATATATTTTATGACGCTAACTGTTTTATGTGAAAATGGGCAAAATCGGTTGAAGCCACGCCCAGTTCTTATACACAGTCGTCCGTCTGTCCTTCCGCATGGCGGTTAACACGATAACTTGAGCAAAAATCGACATATCTTTACTGAACTTAGTTCACGTACTTATCTGAACTCACTTTATCTTGGTATAAAAAATGAACGAAATCCAACTATGACACGCCCACTTTTTCGATATTGAAAATTACGAAAAATGAAAAAATGCCATAATTCTATACCAAATACGAAAAAAGGGATGAAACATGGTAATTGGATTGGTTTATTGACGCGAAATATAACTTTAGAAAAACTCTGTAAAATGGTTGTGACACCTACCATATTAAGTAGAAGAAAATGAAAAAATTCTGCAGGGCGAAATAAAAAACCCTTGAAATCTTGGCAGGTATTACATATATAAATAAATTAGCGGTATCCAACAGATGATGTTCTGGGTCACCCTGGTCCACATTTTGGTCGATATCTGAAAAACGCCTTCACATATACAATTACCACCACTCCCTTTTAAAATTCTCATTAATACCTTTAATTTGATACTAATATCGTACAAACAGGTTCTAGAGTCACCCCTGGTCCACCTTTATGGCGATATATCGAAAAGGCGTCCACCTATAGAACTAAGCCCCACGCTATTTTAAAATACTCATTAACACCTTTCATTTGATACCCATATCGTACAAACATATTCTAGAATCAACGCCTGGTTCACCTTTATAGCGATATCTCGAAAAGGCGACCACCTATAGAACGAAGGCCCACTCCCTTTTAAAAATACTTATTAACACCTTTCATTTGATACCCATATCGTACAAACACATTCTAGTCACCCCTGGTCCACCTTTATTGCGATACCTCGAAAAGGCGTCCACCTATAGAACTAAGGCCCACTCCCTTTTAAAATACTCATTAACACCTTTCGTTTGATACCCATATTGTACAAACGTATTCTAGAGTCACGCCTGGTCCACCTTTATGACGATATCTCGAAAAGGCGACCACCTATAGAACCAAGGCGCACTCCCTTTTAAAAATACTTATTAATACCTTTCATTTGATACCCATATCGTACAAACACATTCTAGTCACCCCTGGTCCACCTTTATTGCGATACCTCGAAAAGGCGTCCACCTATAGAACTAAGGCCCACTCCCTTTTAAAATACTCATTAACACCTTTCGTTTGATACCCATATTGTACAAACGTATTCTAGAGTCACGCCTGGTCCACCTTTATGACGATATCTCGAAAAGGCGACCACCTATAGAACCAAGGCCCACTCCCTTTTAAAATACTCATTATCACCTTTCATTTGATACCCATATCGTACAAACATATTCTAGAATCAACGCCTGGTTCACCTTTATAGCGATATCTGGAAAAGGCGACCACCTATAGAACGAAGGCCCACTCCCTTTTAAAAATACTTATTAACACCTTTCATTTGATACCCATATCGTACAAACACATTCTAGTCACCCCTGGTCCACCTTTATTGCGATACCTCGAAAAGGCGTCCACCTATAGAACTAAGGCCCACACCCTTTTAAAATACTCATTATCATCTTTCATTTGATACCCATATCGTACAAACGCATTCTAGAGTCAACCCTGATCCACTTTTATGGCTATATCCCTAAATGGCGTCCACCTATAGAACTATGGCCCACTCCCTCATAAAATACTCTTTAATGCCTTTCGTTTGATACACATGCCATACAAACACATTCCAGGGTTTCCCTCGGTTCATTTTCCTACATGGTTATTTTCCCTTATGTTGTCACCATAGCTCTCAACTGAGTATGTAATGTTCGGTTACACCCGAACTTAACCTTCCTCACTTGTTATACTCAGTTGAGCAGAGCTCACAGAGTATATTAAGTTTGATTGGATAAGGGTTGGTTGTACATATATAAAGGAATCGAGATAGATATAGACTTCCATATATCAAAATAATCAGGATCGAAAAAAAATTTGATTGAGCCATGTCCGTCCGTCCGTCCGTTAACCCGATAACTTGAGTAAATTTTGAGCTATCCTGATGAAATTTGGTATGTGGGTTCTTGAGCACTCATCTCAGATCGCTATTTAAAATGAACGACATCGGACTATAACCACGCCCACTTTTTCGATATCGAAAATTTCGAAAAACCGAAAAATTGCGATAATTCATTACAGAAGAGAGATAAAGCGACGAAACTTGGTAGATGAGTTGAACTTATGACGCAGAATAGAAACTTAGTAAAATTTTGGACAATGGGCGTGGCACCGCCCACTTTTAAAAGAAGGTAATTTAAAATTTTTGCAAGCTGTAATTTAGCAGTCGTTGAAGATATCATGATGAAATTTGGCAGGAACGTTACTCCTATTACGTTATGTACGCTTAATAAAAATTAGCAAAATCGGAGAAGGACCACGCCCACTTAAAAAAAAACATTTTTTTAAAGTAAAATTTTAACAAAAAATTTAATATCTTTACAGTATATAAAAATTCTACTCCAGTAATGATATGGTGCAACAAAATACCAAAATAAAATAAAATTTCAAAATGGGCGTGGCTCCGCCCTTTTCCATTTAATTTGTCTAGGATACTTTTAATGCCATAAGTCGAACAAAAATTTACCAATCCTTTTGAAATTTGGTAGGGGCATAGATTTTACCACGCTAACTGTTTTATGTGAAAATGGGCAAAATCGGTTGAAGCCACGCCCAGTTTTTATACACAGTCGTCCGTCTGTCCTTCCGCGTGGCGGTTAACACGATAACTTGAGCAAAAATCGACATATCTTTACTGAACTTAGTTCACGTACTTATCTGAACTCACTTTATCTTGGTATAAAAAATGAACGAAATCCGACTATGACACGCCCACTTTTTCGATATTGAAAATTACGAAAAATGAAAAAAATGCCATAATTCTATACCAAATACGAAAAAAGGGATGAAACATGGTAATTGGATTGGTTTATTGACGCGAAATATAACTTTAGAAAAACTCTGTAAAATGGTTGTGACACCTACCATATTAAGTAGAAGAAAATGAAAAAGTTCTGCAGGGCGAAATAAAAAACCCTTGAAATCTTGGCAGGTATTACATATATAAATAAATTAGCGGTATCCAACAGATGATGTTCTGGGTCACCCTGGTCCACATTTTGGTCGATATCTGAAAAACGCCTTCACATATACAACTACCACCACTCCCTTTTAAAACTGTCATTAATACCTTTAATTTGATACTGATATCGTACAAACAGGTTCTAGAGTCACCCCTGGTCCACCTTTGTGGCGATATATCGAAAAGGCGTCCACCTATAGAACTAAGCCCCACGCTCTTTTAAAATACTCATTAACATCTTTCATTTGATACCCATATCGTACAAACATATTCTAGAATCAACGCCTGGTCCACCTTTATAGCGATATCTCGAAAAGGCGACCACCTATAGAACGAAGGTCCACTCCCTTTTAAAAATACTTATTAACACCTTTCATTTGATACCCATAACGTACAAACACATTATAGTCACCCCTGGTCCACCTTTATTGCGATACCTCGAAAAGGCGTCCACCTATAGAACTAAGGCCCACTCCCTTTTAAAATACTCATTAACACCTTTCGTTTGATACCCATATTGTACAAACGTATTCTAGAGTCACGCCTGGCCCACCTGAAATATTCGTAATTGAAAGACGTTGCACGTTTGATTGTGCGACATTAAGTCTCTTCTTTATTGAATAAATTATTGTCTTTTATACTAATTTACTTAACCTATACATTCATAAATATCTTAATACTAATAACTAAAAATAAGTACATAGGAAATGGGTTATGCATACATGTACGTTTGTATATAGTCTTTGTATACATGTAGTTTTGTATGCATAACTCCACACATGTAGTTTTGTACAATTTGCAGCGTCAGCAGATCAGTTTGAATATTTTGGTATTTTCCCACAATTAGTTGAATGTTTGTATGTATATTACAATGGGTTGTGTGTTTATATGTATAATTTATTAACTGTGATATGTGTCTCATATTCGGCATTCCGTGCCGTCTGGGTTAGTTCAATAATTGTAATATGATTATTACTAAAATATATTTGAATTTGTTATACGTAAAGCCGCAAGTATGTTACAGTAGGTGTGATATATAATGATACAATACAGTGTGTGACGTATAATACTACACCATCCACCTTAGAAAAAAAGTGTTATATAATTGTTTTGTGAACAATTGTATAAGACTTTTTGTCATATTTTCAATTGTTTTGATATTTTATTGTAGTGAAAGAGGTTGTTTGCTTTGCTTTCGATCTGTTGACCTTGCTATTTTTATTGTTATAATTATTGTTTTGTATATTTTTTGTTTTGTATAAGTCCATTTTTTTTTTTAACATTTTAGACTATTAGATATAGAAAACATTTTTTTTTTTTTTTAAATTTTACTTATATTTTCAAAATTTTAAATGTAGTAATTATTTTTCATATAAAGAATTTTAAAATTTGTTTTGCACAGCCGGTCTTTAAGAGCGTCGACTCACTTAAAAATCGGCATGTTCCTACAAATCGAGTAAATTGGAATATTTATATTTATATTATTTCCAAGAGAAATTAATTCCTTAATAATAATTGCTATTATTATTAATTTCTAAATTATATTTATAGTTCCTACCATTATTTATTCTACCATTACTTATTAATTTACGCAAATCAGTTTCCTATAGAAATAATTTTTATTATTTATTTACCTAAGGTTAGAGAAGAAGAAACCTTGCTATTAATATTTTCTAATCTATTGGGGATTTTGAAATAAGACTATTTCTTACTACTATTCAATTCTATTTAGCGTAAAAATATTTCCTATTACTATTTTATCGGAGTTTTCCTAAGATTATGATTTCTATAAACGTTGTTTTTATGGCTGAAACACTTCATATTTATATACATATTTTTAACACCTTTTCATTGTTATATTATTTTATTAGGGTTACATTTATTTATTCGGAAAATTTTGTAGCTGTAGCTGGTGGAAGAGCGAGGTAATTTGTATTTGTTGTAGTAGTTTAGCTGGTTAATGGAAAGAAGGTACAGTGGATGCAAAATTATTCTATCTTTTAATTTATTTTTCTTATTTTTCCAGCAGATTATTTGATCTTATTTGTCACGCGATTTCTGCGGCGGCCACCAGGACAGAATCGTCATAACTTTTATGAAGAATTAATTTTTATTTTTATACCGGGATTTGTCACGTGCACAACCTCTTTGGTTAATGCATATATTCTATTTTAGAGAACTATCAATTATTGTTTTACATTTGCCTACTAGAGTAAATAATCAATTATTTTTCACCAATTTGTCCCTGAGGACAACTGTGTTTTTCATATAAATACCAAGTCCTGTATTGGCGGCATTTGTACAACGTGTGTACAGCCTGATAAGTAATTGTCCTAAGTCAATTTTATCATCTACAATCAGGTTTCTTGTATTTCTATTTTTCTATCCTAAGATGAAAACTAGCGCGACATGTCTTATTGCAAATTTATATAGCGCTTTAACATATATATTTAATATAGGTTCTCTTTGTGACTTTTCTTCATTTTAGTTGTTAATATTGGCTGGGTAGAAAAATTATTTGTATATATTTTTATTTTTTTTTTTCATTAGGTTTTGCTTACTTCTACTGTCCTAGATTTTCCTATTGCTTCATGACTATTTTGTCAGGAGCCATCAAAGGAATTATGCTAATTTTTTTTGATTTGCTGTTCGCTTTAGGCAGGGTTGCCTTTACTGTCGATTGTGACATTTTGGGTTTGAATTTATCGCTCTGCCACAGTTTTGGTTTGGTACTGGTAATGGGTTAGATACGAGTTGTGGCGGCTTTTACCTGCCTAAATTTGTGCTTATATAGTTTTTGAGCATCATGGCTATTGTGATGATTAATAGCATGAATACGCAACCTATAATTGCTAACCAAACATCCGGGATGTTCGGAGTACTTTCTGTATCTACCCTAGTTGATGGCTCATACTTGATTATTTTGTTATCTCTTGTTTCAGAGCTTTCTTTTCCTATTTCGTAGCCAGCTATGGCTACCATAATGCCTTGGGCTATTTTTGTCCACCAAGACATCTTGAAGGTTTTAATAGGAAGTTAGATATTTTTGTTTTATAAAATTTTTTTTTTTCAGGTGCTACCTAACATTTGGAATTGTTGGGGAACACTTTCCTCATCATTCGCATTATTTCTTCCACCCTGGTAGTGGGGTTTATAATGTCCTCAATTGTGGGTTCCCGTTCCATACCTATTGTCTTCCAAAATTTCTTCAAACTCTCTAGTTCTTTGGGTAGGTCCCTAGTGTGTCGGGTATTTTCATCCCACCAATAGAGAGGAAGGTCTGAGGAGTTTCTTTGCATTTTAATAGTAATGGACAGAGTAATTTAAATTTTTAAATTTTATTAAAATGTTCTATGGGATTTCTCTAGGGGTTATAGAAGTGTCCTAAATATTCCAATTTACTTTTCTTTTACTTTTAAAGTAAATTTTTATATTATATTTTTTTTTTCAAAAGAAATTGTTTCTACACACTTTTTTTTTTCAAAATTAAATAGTGCAGTTTTTCTATATATTTTAAAGGAAATGTTTAAAAAAAGAATTTTCAATTAATTTTATTTCCTACTTAAAGAGAGAAAAAATCCTAGGCAAAAACTTTCGTTTTTGCTAATGGTTTAGCGTCCCTGAGGCCGCTCAATTGATTCTAAAAATGTATATTTAAATATTTATAACTCCTTGTCGGTCTGGATGTAGTTTGCCGTTAATTTGCTGTTGCTGAAGATTTCAAACATTTATTCCACCTCTTTTGCTTATATTTGATCCGTCATTTTTATTCCAATTAGCTTACGTTTTTATTTGATCCGTTCTCCTTATTGCCTTTTTATTCCACTTCGCTTATGCGTTTACTTGATCAGTCATCCTTCGATTCTGATTTGCTCCAATTTTCATAACTGATGATTTTGGTTTTAATTTGTTCAGCTCCTGATGATGTTAGCAAAAAATTTTTGAATCCTCTTTGTAGCGTAAAATATCTTCTTTCTTTGTATCTTGATACGTTCAGGACTACTTTATTTTGGCAGGATCTTTAGTCCTTTCTTTTCAAATTCTTGGCAGTTAGTGAGCTGTTTGTGAGATGGCAGGATCTCTGTCCAGGCAAGATCTAGCGAATTTTGCTTATGATCAAATTTTCATCTAAGTTAAGATCAAGCTGGCAGGATCTTCTACAGTCAGAACGTTTTAGCAGTTGTGCTGATTTTTGTTCTGAGCTGGCAGGATCGCCATGAAATATTCGTAATTGAAAGACGTTGCACGTTTGATTGTACGACATTAAGTCTCTGCTTTATTGAATAAATTATTGTCTTTTATACTAATTTACTTAACCTATACATTCATAAATATCTTAATACTAATAACTAAAAATAAGTACATAGGAAATGGGTTATGCATACATGTACGTTTGTATACAGTCTTTGTATACATGTAGTTTTGTATGCATAACTCCACACATGTAGTTTTGTACAATTTGCAGCGTCAGCAGATCAGTTTGAATATTTTGGTATTTTCCCACAATTAGTTGAATGTTTGTATGTATATTACAATGGGTTGTGTGTTTATATGTATAATTTATTAACTGTGATATGTGTTTCATATTCGGCATTCCGTGCCGTCTGGGTTAGTTCAATAATTGTAATATGATTATTACTAAAATATATTTGAATTTGTTATGCGTAAAGCCGCAAGTATGTTACAGTAGGTGTGGCATATAATGATACAATACAGTGTGTGACGTATAATGCTACACACCTTTATGACGATATCTCGAAAAGGCGACCACCTATACAACTACCACCACTCCATTTTAAAACCCTCATTAATACCTTTAATTTGATACCCAACCCATATCGTACAAACATATTCTATAGTCACCCCTGGTCCACATTTATTACGATACCTCGAAAAGGCGTCCACCTATAGAACTAAGGCCCACTCCCCTTTAAAATACTCATTAACACCTTTCATTTGATACCCATAATGTACAAACACATTCTAGAGTCACCCTTGGTCCACCTTTATGGCGATATTTCGAAACGGCGTCCACCTATAGAGCTAAGGTCCACTCCCTTTTAAAATACTCATTAACACCTTTCGTTTGATACCCATATTGTACAAACGCATTCTAGAGTCACCCCTGGTTCACCTTTATGGCGATATCTCGAAAAGGCGACCACCTATACAACTATCACCACTCCCTTTTAAACCCCTCATTAATACCTTTAATTTGATACCCATATCGTACAAACAAATTCTAGGGTCACCCCTGGTCCACCTTTATGGCGATATCTCGAAACGGCGTCCACCTATGGAACTAAGCATCACTCCCTTTTAAAACCCTCATTAACACCTTTCATTTGATACCCAACCCATATCGTACAAACATATTCTATAGTCACCCCTGGTCCACATTTATTACGATACCTCGAAAAGGCGTCCACCTATAGAACTAAGGCCCACTCCCCTTTAAAATACTCATTAACACCTTTCATTTGATACCCATATCGTACAAACAAATTCTAGAGTCAACCCTGATCCACCTTTATGGCGATATCCCTAAATGGCGTCCACCTATAGAACTATGGCCCACTCCCTCATAAAATACTCTTTAATGCCTTTCATTTGATACACATGTCATACAAACACATTCCAGGGTTTCCCTCGGTTCATTTTCCTACATGGTTATTTTCCCTTATGTTGTCACCATAGCTCTCAACTGAGTATGTAATGTTCGGTTACACCCGAACTTAACCTTCCTTACTTGTTTGATTTAAATGTGACATGTATGTACATATGTATATTCGTTTTGCATACAAATGTGTAAACGTATGTACGTATTTCATGGCTTGCTATTTCGCTAAACTATATTTTAAAAAATAACACGAATTTAGGAAAGTTATATGAGGTAAAAGAAGGCGGATATATTTTCTTCGAAAAATTCAAATTTTTTTTGTACACTCAGACCTGCTTTGCAAAAGACTTCAAGTGTAGTGCTGCATTTTACAAAATTGTACCAAATATGTCAATGTAGTACCAACGTACCTTCGGGAAACGACATGTACCAAAAAAAGTACAAATGTACCATGATTATCATCACTGTTTCCAACGCATCTTACTTTAGTTTGCCAGTAACAGCCTGATTCTAATGCGGTAACATCTTTCTTCACCACGGCAACTTTCTTCATGTGGAAACTTTTGTACCCTTTTGGTATTCTGTCCACGAAAGTAGCCGGATAATTATTTACCCACTAAAATAGGTGGTAACATCGATGTAACCACACAAAAGCTGTTGAGAAACAGGCAATACTGAAAAATAAAGAATTGTGAGGGCAAATAAGTAAAGATAATTGTAAACAAGTAAGGAAGGTTAAGTTCGGGTGTAACCGAACATTACATACTCAGTTGAAAGCTATGGTGACAACATAAGGCAAAATAACCGAGGGAAACCCTGGAATGTGTTTGTATGACATGTCTATCAAATGAAAGGCACTAAAGAGTATTTCATGTGGGAGTGGGCCATAGTTCTATAGGTGGACGCCATTTAGGGATATCGCCATAAAAGTGGATCAGGGTTGACTCTAGAATTTGTTTGCACGATATGGGTATCAAATGAAATGTGTTAATGAGTATTTTAAAAGAGGTAATCCTTAGTTCCATAGGTGGACGACGTTTCGAGATATCGCCATAAATGTGGACCAGGGGTGACACTAGAATTTGTTTGTACGATATGGGTATCAAATTAAAGGTATTAATGAGGGTTTTAAAAGGGAGTGGTGGTAGTTGTATAGGTGGTCGCCTTTTCAGAGATATCGCCCTAAAAAAGTGGACCAGGGGTGACTCTAGAATGCGTTTGTACAATATGGGTATCAAACGAAAAGTGTTAATGGGAATTTTAAAAGGGAGTGGGCCTTAGTTCTATAGGTGGAAGCCGTTTCGAAATATCGCCATAAAGGTGAACCAGGGGTGACTCTAGAATGTGTTTGTACGATATGGGTATCAAATGAAAGGTGTTAATGAGTATTTTAAAAGGGCGTGGGGCTTAGTTCTATAGGTGGACGCCTTTTCGAGATATCGCCATTAAGGTGGACCAGGAGTGACGCTAGAACCTGTTTGTACGATATTGGTATCAAATTAAAGGTATTAATGAGAGTTTTAAAAGGGAGTGGTGGTAGTTGTATATGTGAAGGTGTTTTCCAGATATCGACCAAAATGTGGAACAGGGTGACCCAGAACATCATCTGTTTGATACCGCTAATTTATTTATATATGTAATACCTGCCAAGATTTCAATGGTTTTTTATTTCGCACTGCAGAACTTTTTCATTTTCTTCTACTTAATATGGTAGGTGTCACAACCATTTTACAAAGTTTTTTCTAAAGTTATATTTCGCGTCAATAAACCAATCCAATTACCATGTTTCATCCCTTTTTTCGTATTTGGTATAGAGTTATGGCATTTCTTTCATTTTTCGTAATTTCGATATCGAAAAAGTGGGCGTGGTCATAGTCGGATTTCGTTCATTTTTTATACCAAGATAAAGTGAGTTCAGATAAGTACGTGAAGTAAGTTCAGTAAAGATATGTCGATTTTTGCTCAAGTTATCGTGTTAAGGGCCATGCGGATGGACAGACGGACGACTGTGTATAAAAACTGGGCGTGGCTTCAACCGATTTCGCCCATTTTCACAGAAAACAGTTAGCGTCATAAAATCTATGCCCCTACCAAATTTCAAAAGTATTGGTAAATTTTTGTTCGACTTATGGCATTAAAAGTATCCTAGACAAATTAAATGAAAAGGGGCGGAGCCACGCCCATTTTGAAATTTTCTTTAATTTTTGTATTTTGTTGCACCATATAATTACTGGAGTTGAATGTTGACATAATTTACTTATATGCTGTAAAGATATTAAATTTTTTGTTAAAATTTTTTTTTAAAAGTGGGCGTGGTCCTTCTCCGATTTTGCTAATTTTTATTAAGCGTACATATAGTAATAGGAGTAACGTTCCTGCCAAATTTCATCATGATATCTTCAACGACTGCCAAATTAAGGCTTGTAAAACTTTTAAATTATCTTCTTTTAAAAGTGGGCGGTGCCACGCCCATTTCCAAAAATTTTACTAGTTTTCTATTCTGCGTCATAATTTCAACCCACCTACCAAGTTTCATCGTTTTATCTGTCTTTGGTAATGAATTAACGCACTTTTTCGGTTTTTCGAAATTTTCGATATAAAAAGTGGGCGTGGTTATAGTCCGATATTGTTCATTTTAAATAGCGATCTGAGATGAGTGCTCAGGAACCCACATACCAAATTTCATCAGGATAGCTCAAAATTTACTCAAGTTATCGTGTTAACGGACGGACGGACGGACATGGCTCAATCAAATTTTTTTTTCGATCCTGATTATTTTGATATATGGAAGTCTATATCTATCTCGATTCCTTATACCTGTACAACCAACCGTTATCCAATCAAACTTAATATACTCTGTGAGCTCTGCTCAACTGAGTATAAAAAGTGTTGCCTTTGTTTCCATGTACTTTCACAGTATATATTACAATATAGCTATGTAAAAACTTATGCATGTATGCACATATGTATATACACATCGTCCCGTTTATTCGTTAACATCGTATCTACGAGTGACACATCGTCGGTGAAGCCATGACGGAACCGTACACGGTGGCAGCATGGTGACATACCTACAAACATAAATAAAAATTTAATGTACTTCGTTTTTGTAAATTCGATGGACAAATGTCAAAATCGTACTGCGCCGGAAGTTGATGTATCAAATTAAATAATGTATCAGTTAAATAAATTTTTATTCAGCTGTCCCATGCTGCCACCTTGTATCGTTCCGCCATGGGTAAAACGAAGAAAAACAACTTTTAAATTTCACCACAGACACTGGTGAGTTTTTCGGTGATGACAGCGTTACCACTTTGGCCAGAATCGCGAATAAAACAACTGGTAACGATTTTCGGTTACATATTGTTCTGGATACTATTTTACCGGTAACGCTAAGAATCGGGCCGTAAAAAGGAAAGAAAATTTGTTCATGACGCTCAAAAACTTCCTGACTTAATTCAATCATTGAGGTGATTGTTAAAATCAATCCTTCAATGCATTTAATTTGCCGATTTGGTGAACTTGTTGAGCGTAAAAATCAAGATGCGTCTTTAAACGGTTTACTTTGGCTGTGCTATCTCGGCGAAAAGAAGATAGCTGTACCCGACGCGCGTTGCTACGCTAACAACTAAAATAAATTTAAGAAAAATAATTTTAAAGAAAAATCAGTACACAAATATTTAATTCATTCTAAACCATTTTATTGATTTTTGTTATTTCTAAAAAATTATAAAGTTTAGTTTCAATTCGATGTTTATTGAAGTGCTGTGGGATACACAATATTTTTTGTTTTTCCATCTGGTGCGTAGACGAATAAATCAGAAGGTTTTCCGACACGTGAGCAAGCCACATAGAGCTGTCCATGTGAGAAGCATGGATTCTCCAAATTTAATCCACACACTTGTAAGGATTGTCCTTGTGCTTTGTTAATAGTCTTTGCGAAAGCGAGTAGCACCGGGAACTGTACACGTTTGAATTCGAATGGCATATCAGTCGGGATCGTTGGGCAACAGTACGTCTTCACCTTTGAATTTCCCAGTCAAAATTGTTTCCTCGATAACATTGTTCATCATTTTCTTGACTGAGAGTCTGGTGCCGTTGCAAAGTAGTGGTGGATTTATGTTTCGAAGAAGAATGATGGTTACACCAATTTTCAATGTAAGAACGTGCGTTTCCATGCCTGGAAAATCAAGCGAATTCAAGAATTCAGTTGGAAAGTTGAAAACCTCGTCTTGATTCACCACAGTTTCAATGGACTTATATGTTGTCGTTTCACTGGGTATTCCATACTGAATGGTGAAGTTGATGGTATTGACATCGATGTTTTTGGCTGCTAATATAGCACGCGTACTGAGCCACTGATGGTTTTTTTAGTTTTGTGCAATGTTTGGGAAAACTTTTTGCACCAATTCGTCGATGCTTTCTGTGATCTTACAGAAGTTTGCTGGCAGGGTGATACATAGATGCATCAATTTCCATTCGCCCATTTCCAATATCCACTAATTGTTTTGCAAAATTTCCAGCCGATGCATCCCGTTGTAGTTATACACGCATGTTTGTTTTCAAAGTCAAATTCTGTAAATGACGCCATAGAAGTGATGATTTAAGACACGCATTAAGTTCATCAGCAGGTGTTGAACGTGGTATAATGGTAGGGTTGCCAAATTTCTTTTGGGGAAATTCAGTACATTCGCCTATTTCAGCGCTAAAAAATCAGGACCATTCAGTACACTTTTGTTAAACGCAAAATATCTACAATTCACAGCGAGTTTTTTAAGCATACATTTAAAAACAAAAATTACATTCACTTTTAAATATTTAGGTACATACTATACATTAGACTGGGTCGAAAAAAAGTTGCTAATGTCCGCCCCTAAATTTAAAGATTATGCTGAGGGTTTCGAAAAATTTTATTTTTTATTTTTTTTTTTGATCCTTCGAAATTCAGCCGAAAAGTTTTTTTCGTTGTAATTTGGTTATTTGACGTCCGATTTTTAAAATTGATATGTCATTATTTTGCCGTTGAGAAACTTCACGTTATCGTTTAATGCCCTTTTATGTTATGAAGTCGTTTTCACATGATTAGGTCAGCTAATACGCCAATTACACGGCTCAAGTATCCTTGTGCCAATTACCAATTTGCACAAGGATTTTCCGGGTGTGTGCACTGGTTGCGCTATTTGCGTAGGGAACTGCGCTAAAATCAAAACGATTTTGATATTTACGCATGTCTACAAATATTGCACATGCTTTTTTCTTCGTGTGTGGTGAATCTTCACAGTTTACCTGTGGTTCCTGATAATATAACATCAGTAATTATTGCTTAAAAATGTTAATATCGAAGGCGTAAGGACCATCTCTAGCTTGTAACAGGAATTCACACAAATTCAATAATACATAATAATTTTTTATACAACTGGAACACATGTTTCACTTGTTGCGCTAGTTGAAAAATGAATAATGCGCAGTGCTGCAATGAGTTGAGCTGGTCTTGCAACTAAAATATAAAAATTATAAATACAATGGAAAATAAACGCTTCTGGTGCGAGTTTTTCGACTTATACTGTGAATTACCAGCACTGTGGAAAATAAATAGTGTTTTTTTTATACAATTATTGCCTTTTTTATACAATTAAAACACGTTTCATTTGTTGCGCTACATTAAAAATGAATATTGCGCAGTGTTTTTGAGCCGTGTATGTCAAAATTTTCATTTGCACAAATTCCGTCGTTTTATATTTGCGCATGACTTTTGTGTCATGTATGGGCCGTTTAACAAAATTTTACCCATCCCCGCACCTAATGTATGTTTTTTCCTTACCAAACGAAAGTACTTGAAAATTCAAGAAAATGTTGCTTTGAAACCATATTACTGAAATAATAAACAAAGAAGTTATATCACCTTCAATATTTATTGCAACGGTTATTTTACGACTCTGATCATGAAAATTAAAATTTTTTTTAATCATGTGAAATAACTTCAGAAGGTTTGCGATTAAATATGTCGAGATAGAAAAATCATTACAAATCAGGACATTTGCCTACTGAATTTGGAATTGTGAAAATTCAGGACAGCGAGTGAAAAATCAGTACTGTCCTGCCTAAATCAGTACGTCTGGCAACCCTATATAATGGGAAGTATTTGTCGCAAATCAACAGAAAATAAAATGAGTGCGCCACCAAAGATCCGTCTGTTTCCTCTCAAATCTCGCAGTGTACGATCAAGCGCTTCTAATGCTTTCTTGTGAGACATTAGCCGTGTTTTTTAACACGTGTATATCCGTTTACGCTTACACTTTATATGGACTGCTAAGCGACAAACTTTAAATACACCTCTGAAATTGCTGCGCATAAATTTTGTCCTACTAAATTTCAATACGCATTATACTCAGATGTAACTGAAATATGTGTCTTTGTTTCACCCTCTACACTAATTCTATGTATTCTATGTGTGTCCACAATTCATCGCAACCGATTCAGCTATATGTTATACCCTATGGCCATCAGAGGGTTGTGTCTCCGCTTTTCGGTACACCCTGTTGCTGTAGCTAGTTGTTTAACCACAGCCGCTAGGTGGGTCTCCTAAGCATTATCTAAGCGAGGATAGGCGTTTTTTTCACGCGAAAACGAAACGTATACGCGTGTAAAAAAACACGGCTATTGTACATTCATCCCATATGATAATTTGACACGTTTGGAGTACTTTTCCCATTCCAGAGTTTTTGCTGATGTTACATGTTGGTGCCTCAGTGTTTTGCAAATTCAGCGGCAGTTTCAATGCTGAATGCGCTGTTCGGCCACCATCCAAAAGAGTTGCCGCAATCCCAGATGATGCAATAGCCAGTAAAATATTATTTTGTGATCGTATGGTTGCCAAAATTAGTGAAAGAAGAAAGGTCTTGCCTGTACCACCGGGCGCATCTATGAAAAACAGTCCACCGCTTTGTTCTGTGATTGCACGCAAAATTCTGTCATATGCAATGCGTTGATCTGGAATCAACTTTGGACGATTTGTGCTAACGAATGTCCCCAGTTCGTCAGAATCATAGTGTGTTTCTCGTTGCAAATCACGATCGAAAAGATTGTTTGCAGGTCGGTTCGAAGCAGGCATTCCCAGTTGCACCAGTGCCTCGTTAGCGATTCTCAAACATATGTCTTCAATCAAAATCAATGCTTATTATACATGTTTTGTGTGAATTGAATGTCCGGATTTAGATTCGCAGCGCGCAAACGATGTAAAATATCATCACTTATGTTGTCCTTGTATTTTTCCCAAAGATCTTTTGGATTAGATGGGAAGCAGGTTGTCAATATTATGGCAAATAGCTTGCATATGCGAACAGTATGCTAGTGCAGTGTCCCATTGTGCAACATTCTCAAGAAGATTTAGTTCCTGGCAAGCTTGGCTATAAGTGGCGCAAAGCTGACCGTTGATTGTTCTTAAATCTTGGAAGGATATTGGTCCACGTATATTGATCAACAGCAATCCTAGATAGAAACATTCTGTATTGTTCGGATGAACAGTGCACAGACGATCCAAGGCATCACTGGAATATAAATTGGGATGTCCTTCAATTGCTTTACCTTGTTTGCGACGTTGAAATTTTTTAACCGATGCATTCCATGTGTAGAATTTCATTACCTCAGAATAAAGCAAAGTCTTAGCAAAAATATCATCCTGGCACAATGAGTAAAATAGTTAAAGTTGTTGCCGGTGGAACCAATGCTCTTGCACGTACAATATCTGCTGAAAAGTACACGCGCTGTCCATTCTCGAGATGCACCGCCAAGTGTACTACTGTTGGATATCGTTCATGGATTGGAAATGATAAGATGCGTCATACTGCTTCATTGCTGCTTATGGAGCGTCCAAGTTGGTATTGGTTGATTTCATCGAGCGGTGCAGCTACATTCCCTACTCCGTAGACTGCCACGTCGCTTCCTTTGTTGACATATTTGCAAATGTATTTGATCGACTTCACTGAATTGCGATACCCAACATGAATGTGTGCTTTGAAGGTCTTTGAAAGCAATGGTGAATATGGCACAATCCAACGATTATCTACTTCAGTATCAATGTTTCGTACTTTCACAACGTCATTGCCAGTGATGGTATCCGAAAACAATTTTCTTGGGTATCGTTTCGTACATTTCCCATCAAACATGCATGGTGAATTGTTATTAACTGCGCCACATGGGCCATGGATCATAGTTTTGGGGACGACGTCCAATAAGCCTGGATCAATATGTTTATCTGGTATTTCCGCTAAGATGATTTGATCAATTTGATCTGGCATAATTTTGTTGATCAACCAAACCAAAATATGTGCATGCCATTCAGTGGAATACATGCAGCAGCGTATCTCTCCAAAAACATTATGCTTGATAATAAAATCCATCAAACATTTAAATTTTTGTTTAAATACGCGTGCGGTCATGGCCCGAAGATGATTACCCAACTAATAGAAGTTCTTTAATTTCATCCCATGTTGGATTGCATGTAAAGGTGACGAACAAATCTGGACAACTATATGCGCGAACGTATGTCATCGCATCTTGTGCGTATTCATTCATGGACTCCCCGTGAATATAGACGGTAATATGACCATTCTTCCCAATTCGTTTGCATTGACGTTGCCAACATTAACGATTGCGTCACGTAAATGTATGTACTCTTCAGAACACAACTTAGTTTGATTCAGCCGTTCGGTTTCAATCTTCGCATACATATCGACGATATATTGCTGGAACAATTGTCTACATTTCAGAATGTAGTTTTCAGCGTTTTGATGAATCATCAATCGATACGAATAATAATTCATGGCACTGACTTTCTTATTCGTTTCCTCATCTGTTCAGATTTATCATTTTGATGTTAAAATTATATCCATCATCTCCTCGCCAAAACAGAATCGGATACTGCAATCCGTCGTATGAGCGATGAGTTTCGGAGACTCGCTGAATATCACCACTTCTGTGATGGAGAATTATGTCCCGCGATGTTCGCCAACTATTACGATCGCCACTTCATCGATTCTTGGTGCATTAAACTGTCTCTCGTGTTGGCCAACGGGTCTTTTGTCTGCTCGAATCACAACTCTGCAGTCATCGGCTGGCATTCGTTGAATGGCGGTTTTAAACAACCGAATTAATTCATTGTGTTGATCGAAAAAGCCTTGTAACGCAGCCACAATTTCTCGTCTAGTGCCCGCATTGTAATGGCATCGTTGTTCAATTTGTTCATCACTATTCGCCATAAAATAAATTTGAAGGAACTTTTGATCTGCGTCCGGCAATGGTAGAAGCGATCCGGCATGATGATAAGTTTGCCCTTGGACTTTGAATGTTGGCATGGAATGTTCGTTGCACCGAATGATGTCATTTGGAAACATGAATTGTGCTTGCGGATTTTTTCTAAGAAATGCTTCCATACAGGTGTAACACTAGATAGAAACGTTGACAATGGTTCGGGGGTGAATGTAATTCTGGTTTAAATTTGAGTGCACTACAATACATGCAAATTTTATCAATTTTTCCAATGACGACATTTGGATGAAGACTGTAATAATGGAATGCACTACGACTCAAATCAGTGGACAGTGTTCGTCTTGATCGAGAAGTGCTTAATTGAACATTTTGCAGCCTTGATGCTAGTTGTTCAGACGATTCAGATGAACGGGTCCTAGCGATCTGTACACGAAGATTTTGCAGCCTTGTTTCCCGTTGTTCAGAGAATTCAGACGAACGGGTCCCAGCGGCGTGTGCTCGAAGATTTTCCAGCCTTGATTATCGTTGCTCGATTGATTCTGAGGCTCGCAATGCTCTTCTGTTTCGTGCCTGAGGTGTAGATCAGCCAATTGCTCGTCGCTTTAGAGGCATAATTAAACAGTAACGACGTGATAATTAAACAGGAACGTGTGATGATGAATTTATAAGATGTCGCCAAATCGCCGATGGTATACGATTCTATCAAAAAATGTGATATTTTTTGATCTCCTTCAATTTTTTTGATCTCTTTGGTATATTTCGAAACTACTTGTAAAACTTTTATTTCTCACTTGTTCACTTCATTCAATACTTCTTAAATCTAATTAAAAACTGCCCTGCTTAAGTACTTTTTTAGTGATGACTTGTTCAGCTACATCGTGCGTTCGCTTCGGCTTCGGTTATCACGAAGCGTCGGCACGAAGAAAAAGTATTTAAGCAAAGTGTTTGTGAATCGCTACGCTCGCTTTTTTGAATGAATGTTCATATACGTATGTTTGTTTATTAATTGAACTCGATACAGGCATACATACCGGTGTGTTAACTTACACATTCGATGATCTTCGGAAATTCACTGTAGAAAATTAATATAATCAGCTCACGAAAACTGCAAATATTCAATCCGATTACAGTATTTATCTAAATTAATTTAGCCTACACTGAAAATAAACTTTTGTAAATAGAACGAAAAATGTCGTACATTGTACGAAATCTTTCGTAATTTTGAAGAACGAAAGATTTCGTATAATGTGCGAAAGTGCTTTCGTACATATTACGAAAGAATGAGACATCAGATCCTTAGTATATTTACGAAAAATTTCGTAGTATTTACAAAAGAGTTTCGTATACTGAAAATAAAATTTGAATTCGTACTATTTACGAATAATTTCGTAGTATTTACGAAAGAGTTTGGTAGTATTCACGAATTAGCAATTAGAAAACTCCATTCCACCTTGACCGGGCATCTAACCGGAGATTTCATGATTATAATTCGCAGCTGCATATTGTTATGCCGTCACTGCCTGCTAAGTCATAGTCTTCACATACATGTTTGTTTATTACAATGTACGAAATTTTTCGTACATTGTACGAAAACGGAATTATAGATTTCGTTAGACTTCAAACCCATTTGTAAATACTACGAAAGCTTTCGTACAATGTACGAAATTTTTCGTAGGGGAAATCTACGAATGTATTTTGTAAACTACATGAAATATTTCGTAATATGTACGAAAGAAATGTCTTACAAAAGCCCTTTCGTAATATTTACGAAAGGTTCGTAAAATCTTTATTTATTGTTTAAACTCTTTCGTTATATGTACGAAATTTTCGTACATTGTCCGAAAGTCTTTCGTACCACTTTTACGAAATTTTATTTTCAGTGTACGATGAAATGTACAAAATTATTCGAAATACACTCCCCTTGTATAAACACGCTCTAGGGTTACCCGGATCCACGTTTTGGCCTATATCTTCGAGACCATAGTCGCCAATAGGTATGAAAATTATCCTGTACTATAGTACTCATCAGCAGCTTCCATTTCATATCTGAATTGTATAAACACATTCTAGAGGTACCCGGGTCCACGTTTTGTCCTATATCTTAATACCCTAGTCACAAATCACAATCACAAATAGTTATAAAAATTACCCTGTACTAAAGTACTCATCAACAGCTTCCATTTGATATCCATATTGTACAAACACATGCTGGAGTTACCCGGGTCCATGTTTTGGTCTATATCTCGAGACTCTAGTCACACATCGGCATGAAAAATACTCTGTACAAAAGCATTCATCAAAAGCTTCCATTTGATATCCATATTGTACAACAACGTCCTGGAGTTATTCGGGTCCATGTTTTGCTCTATATCTAGAGACCTTAGTCACGCATCGGCATGAAAAGTACCCTGTACTAAAGTATCCATCAACAGCTTACATTTGATACCCATATTGTACAAACACATCCTGGAATCAATGTGTGCGTCTGTGTACATGTACATAACACATTTGTGTGTGTATTGTTTAGAGCAAAGCACTGTTGCCATTGACCAGTTTGCATACATGCTTATGCAAACATCAACTTTTGGAATTACAATTTTTCATGGTGCAAATGGCAGAAACAAATATTGAATAAGAATTTCTAGTTCATTTATTTGTACCCTCCAATTTTATATAACAATTTTAGGATATTTCAACAAAATTTTAAACAATCTTTAGGCCTTTTTGTATAATAACTGCAAACGGTCAAAAATTAGCCCACAAAAGTTTACTAGGCAACTCTGTCTATTGAGAGAGCGATCAGCTGACACGTTCTTACGGAAAAAATCTAAATTGTTTTGATTTCTACGTTCCGGGCTACGTACTTACGGGCGTTACACGTCCGTGAGTTTTCGCTTAAGCGCCACGACACGAACATTTCTGCGAACAATCCCGTTATGTCATGTTTCTGCGACCTTTTCTGTCGTGTATGGTGGTGTTTGCCAGTTCGCGCAAATGTTCGCCAAAAATCAAAATATTTTAATTTTTGGCGAACATTTGCGCGAACTGTTCGTGCGTGTATGGCGAAATAGCTCATAATCGTAGTAATTTCTGAACGGAACAGACGTGCGCGGAAAAGTAAAATGGACAATAAAAAATTTCTGAGTGAATTTATTGAAATGTATAAATCTTTGCCATCATTGAGAGATTTCCCCGAAATTATAGATCTGAGACGTAGTCTGGCGAAGATGGCTACCCAACATACCGTAGACAGTGTCCTGAAAACGGAGGTAATACTGCCGACCTTGATGTACGTGGAACTATGACCAGGATAGACAATAGATGAGTTGTTCCTTATTTCCCTGTACTCCTGCAATGTTTTTCGGCACATATTAACATTGAATGCTGTCATTCCGTTAAAGCTATTAAATACATTTGCAAATATGTTAATAAGGGCATAGGGCTACATATTTTTTTCAAAATACTTCGGATGAGATTCAAAAATATCTCAGCGGCCGGTATATAAGCACTTCAGAGTCTTTCTGGCTTTTTTTTTTTGATTTTCTCATCCATTAGCGATATCCAACTGTTGTACACTTAGCAGTAAATTTAGAAAATGGGCAACGAGAGTACTTCTCGGAAGATAATGCACACCGAATTCTGGAAAACCCCCGTAAAACTACGTTGATGATATTTTTTGAACTATGCGCTACCGATTCTTTTGCAAAAACACTTCTTTATCATGAAGTGCCGTCTTATTGTACGTGGAGCAAGATAACCCAGGGATTAAAAAGGATTCGGCGCTTGGTAGAGTTTGCTATGTACACCCCAATCAAACGTAATGTTTTATATACGTTTATTTCTTCACAATATTCGAGGTCCTACCTCTTTTGAAAGCTTGAGGACTCTAAATGGTGTAGTTTTCCCAACTTTTCAAGCCGCTTGCAGAGAACTTCAACTTTTGGAAAACGACGACCATTGGAAAAATGCCATTGCTGAGGCAGATCTTTTACATTCGCCGCCAAGGCTAAGAGAGTTATTTTCTATTTTTATATTCTTTTGTCAGCCGTCAAATGCTGAGTTTTTATGGAACACGTTCAAGGATGACTTCTGCGAAAACTTCCTTTTCAATGAACGAAGAAGGCGTAACGATCCCAATCTACAAATTTCTGAAGATTTAATAAATCAAGGTTTGAAAAAATTGTACAACTATTATGATGATGATTGAGTAAGTAGTTAACATTTTTATAAGGTTTGATTGACATCGAGGGCAAAGCAGTAGGCCTTTGCGAAAAAGATTTATCCAGTTTTGGGTTGCCTTCCCCAAATCGTGATATTCAATGACCGGAATGCTCTTTTGAGATAATCCTGAGGCACCCATGTGACTTAAATTATTTAAATGACTACCTTCAAGCTAATATATCGGAAATGGTTTCAGATCAGTAGCTGACATACGATAAAGTCGTTGACAGCAGTTAAAACAAAAGAGGTCAAGCATTTTTCTTAGATGCTCCTGGTGGTTGTGTCGTGCTCCCAATCATCGTTATTATGAATTCGCCTCGAAAAATTTTGTCTGCGAACAAACATGAGAGCGCATCTTAACGGAATTATAAGTAAATTTCCCCAGGATTTATTAGATATTGGAGATGGTAAAATTTTCACTGAGAACGGATCCAAAACTAGGGAATGTGGTACAAAACGTGAGGAAATTAATATCAGAAGTTTACCCAAATATTGAGGAGCTATCCAGCAATCCATATACTTGGCTATGCGAACGGGCTATCATTTCACCAAGGAATAAGACTGTAGACGAAATAAATAACATAATTCTAGATAAGAGTTCCTGGCTAAGTTAAAGAGTATATATCAAATGAAACTGTTCTTAATAATGAAGATGCCGTACACTATCCAATTGAATTATTAAATTCGCTCAATACCTGGCGGTATGCCAGCCCCATAATTTGAAGTTAAGAAACGATATTCGAATTATTTTGCTGCGTAACCTTAAGCCACCAACTCTATGCAATGGAACGAGATTACAAATAAAACGAATGCATAACAATATCCTCGAGGCAATTATCCTCACGTGTCTTGCGGCCGGAGAGATATCGTTCATACCCCCTAATACCTATGATGCGGCACGCCAAGCTAACAGAGGAACAGAAATTAGACCGCATCTATCGAAACAATCGTAGTGAGTATCAACTTTATGCCAAACGTAACGAGTTCATTACGCTCGACGAGCTGGTAGGTCTAGTCGAAGATCTCGAGATTATAATTACAGAGAGAGAACAACAACGGCCAGTAGTGCGACCAAATCCACCGCGGCGCACCCAGGATCGCTACCCCCACACTCAAAGTTGTACACCTGCACACACAGATGCAACGAGAAGAGACGCTCACAACGGATATGCCTTTCAAATATAAACGGTTACAATATCCTATTAAGGTTTCCTTTGCAGTCACAATCAACAAATCACAAGGCCAAACTTTCCACAATGTTGGTATTGACTTGCGTGCAGAATGTTTCACTCATGGGCAGTTGTATGTTGCAATATCGAGAACTGGGAACCCTCAGAATCAAACTATACTACAATCTCAGATAATTAGACTAAACATGTAGCGCATTCGGAAGTACTTTAAGTTATAGAATTAAGTAAATACCACGTATGTATATTTAGAGTAATTCTCTTTTCTAATATCAATAACATATCTTACGTATAATTTGTTATTATTTTGTACAACAATAAACATCCGTTTTGCGAGCAACGTCGCACACGGGATGCTAGTTTAATATAATATAACTTGTAAAATATACATTTTACAAAAATAACAAACTTGGTTTGAAGACAAAAAATTAATATAATTAAATTGTTTCTATGATTTCCAATATAAAATGTGATTAAAGCATGCTACACACGTTGAATAGATCTTGTGAATTGCCTAATTACGAAAGTTCTTTGACAACATGCGGAATATTGCGACCGCTATTTGGTTAACTTCCCGTAGAGCTACATTCTTGAAACTAATAACATATTTCAGAAACCCATGACAATGGCTTGGAACCACGTCCTCTCCAACCTCGCACTCGTATCACCAGCTCCAGTAATTTTGCGCGGGCGGCTTGGAATCGCGTCCTTTTCGACCTCCAACACACCGAAGTCCTACTTATTGTGTGTTAAATATACATCAGCTGCTCGAATCTGTAATCCGCAACTACATTTAGTCTGATTAATTGTTAAATTTGTACACTAAAAATAAATAAATAAATGCAACATATGGAAACAAATTTCGTTAGGTGATCCAGGGATCGGGCAAATTAAAAAACTTTGAAATTTTGCTAGCGAGATTTAAAGATCCTCCCGATAACCTACAAATTTTTAACTTTGTATATAGCTTGGAACTGTATTAAGTTCTATTTAATAAACAAAATATTTGTTAAACTGTTTACAATTGCTACAGTCAAAATTTCAAAATCAAAGTTCATCAACATTATGTGTATATTTAAGGACACATAAATAAAATATTGAAAACAATAATTCGGTTTTGATGTGTTTTTGTTTATTTTTTAAATTTAATTTTGCTTCGAAATTTTTCGCATTAAAGCAATGCAAATAAACGTTTCTATTCGACAGGTATTTGTAATTCTAATAATTATTAGAAATTTTGATTCCTTTATTCGAATAATATTATTCTCTTATGTGGTAACAACATTCTTCACCACGGCAACTTTCTTCATGTGGTAGCTTTTGTACCCTTTTGGTATTCTGCCCACGAAAGTAGCCGGATAATTGTTTACCCACTAAAATAGGTGGTAACATCGATGTAACCACACAAAAGCTATTGCTTAGAAAAAGGCAATACTGAAAAATAAAGAATTGTGAGCGCAAATAAGTAAACATAATAGTAAAAAAGTGTTGCCTCTTGCTATACATATTTCTTTCCATGTACTTTCACAGTATATATTACAATATAGCTATATAAAAACGTACGCATGTATGCACATATGTATATACACATCGTCCCCTTTATTCGTTAACATCGTATCTACGAGTGACACATTTTCGGTAAAGCCATGTCGGAACCATACACGGTGGCAGCATGGTCACATACCTACAAACAAATAAAAATTCCATGTACTTCGTTTTTGTAAATTCGATGGACAAATGTCAAAATCGTACTGCGTCGGAAGTTGATGTATCAAATTAAATACAAAAAGTTTATATTCAGCTGTCCCATGCTGCCACCTTGTATCGTTCTGCCATGGGTAAAGCGAAGAAAACCAACTTTTCAATTTCACCACAGACACTGGTGAGTTTTTCGGTGATGACAGCGTCACCACTTTGGCCAGAAACGTGGATAAAAGGACTGGTAACGATTTTCGGTTACATAATGTTCTGGGTAGTATTTTACCGGTAACGCTAAGAATCGGGCCGTTAATAAATGAAAATGAAATTAAAATATCTTGTATTACTATTCGAATACCTTATTCGAAAATAAAGATTTTGGGTAAATTTACCTTTTTTTTTTAAATAATGGACTCCAATTGCGCCATGCTTTAATGGACTGCCATCGTTTATTATTATTCGACGATTTTTTGGTGGCGCATGGCGTATTGGCTGGGTCCATGGCATGCGGCCAGTGCTCCAACCCATATAGGCTGGTAGGCGACATGTGGGTATGCACTCGGCAGATGACCATGACCTCAACCACAAATAAAAAACGCAAGGTCGTTTGCTCTTTTAAAAAGAGCCGAAATGCCAACACCTTCTTTTCGGGAGCCAGGCTCAGCACAATAACTATATGCAAGCTTGTGGTGCTTTTCATAACGTCGCACTATCCGAAGGTAAGCTCAATCATGGAAGACCTTGGTATATCCAAGCAAAGCTGGAGCGACTGGGTAAGCTTCCTTAGAGAGGTCTTGGTAGACTGGAGCATACACAACGGGGATAGTACGATAGGCGGTCCCGAAAAACCATCGAAATAGACGAGGCCAAAATGGGCCGCAGAAAATATAATCGCGGCCGAATAATAGAGGGCCAATGGGTGCTTGGTGGCATAGAGAGAGGGTCGCGCAAAATGTTTGTCTCGGCTGTCGCAGACAGGACCAGGGAAACACTTCCCCAGACCTACACATTATCTTCGACACTTAGAGCCCCAAAACTTATGTGACATTTCTCAAATAAACTTAAGTCTGTCAAGTATGCTAAAAGTAAAGTATGAGTACGGGGCGCTGAACCCTGGGGTAATGATGAAATACCAAACTAGTGGATAATGCTTTTCGGGGTATAGAACCCATTTTTGGTTAACTAAAAAAACTTTTCATTAATGGCATTTATATCTTTTATTGCTGTGGTCGTGAGACTGCAAGACACGTGCGGTACCAATATCGAGTTTTTTTGGAAAATTTTTTAGGCGTTTAGAATTAACTAAATAATTAAAATAAATAAAAATGATTTATAATGATGATTTATCATGAGGTACTAAAAAACGCCGGTTCGGTGGCAACGGTGGCAATTTCATGTCAAAAATTTTTCGGTCATAACAAAAGTGGAGTGTGCTAAAAAATAAAGAAACTAATAAAAATAAAACCATTTTCATGGTATATTTATGTAAAAAAAAAGGGAAAAGATATTAACAAAAGGAATAAAAGTGGTAAAGTGAGTGATCAGTGCTCAGTGAGTGTTTGAGTGGGGTTTAAACATAGGGCATTTTGTGTGGGGCGGGTTTCGCAAATATCTCGAGAGGTATCAGAGATACAAGATTTCCGCCACCGGATATGAGATCCTGGGGCCGAAACGCGTCTCTGGGTACCACTCTATAATTTTTGCGTAGCGTATTAGCAATCGACCCCCGAACTAGACTTTTACCCGATGTGGTTCATATTTGGAACACATAATACATACATGAATAGAAAGCGACCTATGAAAAAAATTGCCGCTAGGTGGCGCAAGGATCGAGATATTAAAAAAATCGTATTTGTGGTCCGATTTGGCTCATATTTGGAACACATAATACATCAGGGATGCACCTTAACGTTAAGTTAATCGTTTATCAAAAAATTTCCACCGTTTCCGTTGAAACACTTCGAAATTGTATCGATAAAGAAATTGTCCAGATAAATTATATCTCGTTTTTAACCGAAACGAAAGCTTTCGTTAACGTTAAAAACGTTGACAAAAACGTGATACTTTATGTTTGAATTGTGCTGGCAATGCTATAGCCATGGTGAAGCCGTAAGGTGCTAACAGCGAGCGGACATACACAGACAAACTCCATGTAATTTGTTTCTATAACTCGTTGGTGGTAATGTCAAAAATACTCTGAGAAATGTTCGTACTGTCAAAATTCACGAGAAAAGTTGCAATCAGCTTTGCCAGCATAGTTTGAAATTAATAATCAACATAAACGATTTGATTTCGTTTTGATATGGCAGAAAACGAAACAAAATCATTTCGTTAATTTGACGTTCTTAACGTTAATAAACGAAACGAAATGACTTTGTTTCGTTTATTAACGTTAATTATCGTAACGAAATGATATCGGTTCGTTGGTTAAGCATGCCTGTAATACATACATGAATAGAAAGCGACATATGAAAAAAATCGCCGCTAGGTGGCGCGGGTATCGAGATATTAGAAAAAGGTATGTGTGCTCCGATTAGGCTCATATTTGGAACACATATTACATACATGAATAGAAAGTGACATATGAAAAAAATCGCCGCCAGGTGGCGCAAGGATTGAGATATTAAAAATGCTCGTATTTATGGTCCGATTTGGCTCATATTTGGAACAAATATTACATACAGTCATATAGAAGTGACATCAAAATACTTTGGAGTTCGAGGAGGGACAAACATACGTGGCGCAAGGTCAATAAAATCTTTGGAAGGATTATGTATTGAGAACTTAGATTGTAATAAATAGTTAGGAAAGAGTCCTTGTAATAATGAGTCACTAAATGAACTAAATAGGATGAGAAATAATAGACAATTAAATAAAGACTAAAAAGTTGAAAATAAAATAATTAAAAATAAATTTTTAAGTTAAACGGTTTTATTGAAAACAATACTTGCATCAAGTAACAATAGCCGTGTTTTTTTTTCACACGCGTATACGTTTACGTTTGCGGGTAAAAAAACACGCTTATCCTCGCTTAGATAATGCTTAGGAGACCCATCTAGCGGCAATGGTTAAACAACTAGCTAAGCACAGGGTGTACCGAAAAGCGGAGACACAACGCTCTGATGGCCATAGGGTATAACATATAGCTGAATCAGTTGCGAAGGATTGTGGACACACATAGAAAACATAGAATTAGTGTAGGGGGTGAAACAAAGACACATATTTTAGTTACATCTGAGTATAATGCGTATTGAAATTTAGTAGCAGAAATTTTATGCGCAGCGATTTCAGAGGTGTATTTAAAGTTTGTCGCTTAGCAGCCGATATAAAGTTTCACCGTAAACGTATATAGAAGTAAAAAAAAAACACAGCTAATAATAGCCGTGTTTTTTTTTACACGCGTATACGTTTCGTTTGCGCGTTAAAAAAAAACGCCTATCCTCGCTTAGAAAATGTTTAGGAGACCCATCCAGCGGCTGTGGTTAAACAACTAGTTACAGCAACAGGGTGTACCGAAAAGCGGAGACGCAACGCTCTGGTGGCCATAGGATATAACATATAGCTGAATCAGTTGCGATTAATTGTGGACACACATAGAATACATAGAATTAGTATAGAGGGTGAAACAAAGACACATATTTCTGAGTATAATGCGTATTGAAATTTAGTAGGACAAAATTTATGCGCAGCAATTTCAGAGGTGTATTTATAGTTTGTCGCTTAGCAGTCAATATAAACTTAAGCGTAAACGGATATACGCGTGTTAAAAAACACGGCTAATACTAAAAGCTAGAAAATAATTAGGTAGGTCCTAGGTACTAGTCATCACACTCCTCATCAATCTAGGGCGTTGATCAGACAATTAAATAAAAGCGTTGGGCGCGTGAAATTTCTAAAAATGTGAGGCGTAGCATAACCTGATTAAGGTTCAGTTGATCTTACTTATGACTATCAATAGAAATGTGACGCGTCCAACGCTTTTATTTAATTGTGTAATCAACGCCCTAGATTGATAAGGAGTGTGATGACTAGTACTTAGGACCTACCTAATTATTTTCTAGCTTTTGATATTATTATTACTTCATGCAAGTATTGTTTTCAATAAAACCGTTTAACTTAAAATTTTTTTTTATTATTTTATTTATGCGCTGCATCGAATCATATGTCCGGCTGTTTTTTTAGCGCTCCTAAATTTTTTTGACCTGACAACCCTGGATTTTTATACCCAGCTGTATTTGTACACAGGGTATTATAACACTGATTGGATAACGGTTGGTTATACAGGTATAAAAGAATCGAGATAGATATAGGCTTCCATATATCAAAATCATCGGCATCAAAAAAAATTTATTGAGCCATGTCCGTCCGTTCGTCCGTCCGTCTTTCCGTACGCCCGTCTGTCCGTTAACACGATGCCTTGAGTAAATATTGAAATATCTTAACCAAATTTGGTACACCAACTTATCTGAACCCAGAATAGATTGGTATTGAAAATGAGGGAAATCGGATGATAACCACGCCCACTTTTCCATATAAAAATTTGGAAAACACAAAAATTCTGGTTATTTAGTAAATAATATACCTAGAATGTTGAAATTTGACGTGTGGACTGATATTGAGACTCTTGATAAAAATTTTTTTTAAAATGGACGTGGCACCGTTATTAATCATAAATCAAAAATCGTTAAACCTATCGTAACAAAATTCGGCAGAGAGGTTGCCTTTACTATAAGGAGCTTTGAAGAAAAAATAACGAAAACGGTTAAGGACCACGCCCACTTTTATATACAAGATTTTTAAGAGGGTCATGGACGAATAAAATAAGCTATTAAGCACACAAAACAAACAACAGCATTTCAAGTGTACAGCTGGGTATGTAATATCCGGTGTCACCCGAACTTAGACCTCCTTACTTGTTTTTATTATTATTACTATAAGGCCTGGAAGAACGACCTTTGCGTATATGTACATGACTTTTCAGCCTAATATGTGCTCTTGTGAGTCCACAGAAGGTCTCTGGACTATAGAATGCTGCTGTAGCACCCTGCTTGGCTAGGTTATCTGCATGTTCATTACCTTCATGTCCCTGATGTCTGGGAACCCATCCTAACAAAACCTTGTTTTTGGCTCCCATGTCATTAAGGATTTCAATGCAGTAGTCTATGACTTAAATGTAATTGTGTAGGATTTAAGTCACGGAGAGCCGCCTGGCTGTCCTACATAATGTAGATGCTCTTCGGAGATGAACCTCTCCGTAGACATTCTCTACCATAAACTTCTATTGCATGGAATATGGTGGGGTAGCATCCCATTGGTATCGATTTCGAAGTTCGGCCCATAGATGCCAGCTCCCGCTCTTCTGTCATCGAATTTCGATCCATCTGTGAACCGGACCTCTAAGTCAGGGTCGTTAAGAGGATTCCCTGTTTCCCAGTATGTTCTGTCCACAATGGACACTTAAAAGTTCCGTGAGATTCTGGGCTCAGGTGACATTACGTCACGTAGTTGTAACATGGGATTTCCTATGAATTTTCTTATAACTTTCATATGCCCTATTATGTTTCTTAGCTACAACTCCGAAATGTTTTGAAGTCTCAGTGCGCCTTTATCTATCAGAAAAGGGAAGGGAGGTATTCCCACTAAAGCACTAAGTGCAACAGCAGAGGACGCTCGCATCGCATCCGTCATGCTAATGCAAACTAGTCGATGCAGTTTGCTTAGTATTGCTGCTGCCGTTCCTGGATTTTACTCAATAGAGATGAGTATCTTCGTCACTAGTTCTGGATCACGAGTTTTCCCTTTTACAATATTATTTTTGGCTGTTTCTACGCCCTGGTTCTTTTATATCGCTTTTTACTTCCTTTATATTAGGTCGGTTGAATGTTTGTCCGTTTTTCATACACATCTTGCAATCGATTTAAGTAACTTCTCATTGAGCTACAAACGTGAATCTTTACACATAGGTTAGAACTCCGTGGCAATGCAACAAAAGGAAAAAATACGTTAGGTGGCGCACGGCTCGAAATAATTAGATAAGAATTTGAAAATTTTCAAACCAGCATTTAACCCTAGAAAGATACTATGCGTAAAACTTACGCATGCACTTTCGAAAAATAGCCTTTTCTCTGTAAATAGCGGCAGTTCGCTGCTGTTCGCTTTGTTTGTCCCAGTCATTGAGTAGGCCTTTCGTGCGGCACATACGTTGCTGCTATAAGTATCACCAATTTTGATTTATAACGTTCCGGTGAGTCAAATTGACGCATGATTATCTTTTAAGAGACTTTTATGAACTTTATTTTTACGAAAATTGACTTTGTTGTTTAATTTGATCTCCACAGTTCTACATATTATTTCGGTGTTTTATATCATATTTTGTATTTTATATTTATATAGTTTTATATTTGTTGATATGCTGACTGAAAACACGATGGTGCGTCGGAAGTTAGACAAAGACTGTATCCTGGCCACTCTTTTAGAAACCGATGATGAGATGTCTTGTGAGGAAACGGATAGCGAGGTAGAAAGCCATGAGAGCGAAGATGACGTGCAAAGTGACGCAGAGGAAACTTTCGAAAACGAAGAGAGAGAACTTTCGACACCTACCGGCAATGGAGACAGTATTGTACAACCAGCTACCGACAACGGAGAAAGTGTCGAACAACCAGCTTCTCAGCGAATAATTACTTTGCAGCAGATAAATATAAGAGGGAAGAATAGACCTTCGAGGCCGAGTGCCAGCAATGAATATTGTTAGATCCCGAAGAGGCCCCCAACCAGTTTGTCGTAATCTATATGATCCTCTTTTATGTTTCAATAGTTTTTTCACGGCAGAAATAATAACCGAAATGGTGAAGTGGACTAATGTCGACATAAATTTGAAACGAAACATATCTATGACTGGTGCTACATTTCGCGATACCAACGAAGCTGAAATTCGTGCCTTGATTGGGATTCTAGTGATGACAGCAGTAATAAAGGATAACCACATGTCTACAGATGAGTTATTTGGCCGGCCTTCGTCAATGGTGTATGTGTCTGTGATAAGTCGTGAAAGGTTTGATTTTTTGATAAGATGTCTACGAATGGATGATAAAAGTTTCCGTCCCACATTACGAGAGAGTGATGTATTTACTCCTTTTAGGAAAATATGGGATATTTTTGTAAACCAATGTATCGCTAGCTATACTCCGAGAGCTCACTTAACTATAGATGAGCAATTAATTGGCTTTCGCAGACGCTGTCCATTTAGGATGTATACTCCAAATAAGCCAAGAAAATATGGAATAAAAATTGTAATGATGTGTGACAGTGGTACAAAATACATGATAAATGGAATGCCTTATTTGAGAAAAGGCACCCAAACCAATGGAACTCCACTTGCTGAATATTACGTGAATGAGTTGTCAAAGCCCATTCATGGCAGTTGCCGTTGTATTACATGCGACAATTGGTTCACTTCAATCCCATTGGCAAAGAACTTGCTTCAGGAACATTACAAGCTGACTATGGTAGGAACGGTCCGTTCAAACAAACGCGAAATTCCAGAAGAGGAGAAAAACAGTCGCTCTAGGTCAGTGGGAACATCAATGTTTTTTCTTGACGGACTTCTTACACTGGTCTCTTATAAACCAAAGTCAGCTAAATTGTTTACTTGTTATCAGCTTGCGATGAAGACGCCAATGTCATTGAAACTACCGGAAAGCTTGAAATGATTATGTATTATAATCAAACTAAGGGCGGAGTAGATACCTTTGATCAAATGTGTGCAGTGATGTCCTGTAATATGAAGACGAACAGATGGCCCATGGCTGTTTTCTACGGGATGATTGATATTGCGTGCATTAATGCGTATATTATATATTCCCACAATGTCATCAGCAATGGGGATAAGGTTTTAAGCGGCAAGAGCTTCATGAAAAATCTTAGCACGGAACTTACATACATCGCCATATATGCGTAAGAGGTTAGAACAACCTACTTTGAAGAGCTACTTGCGGGAAAGTATAACTAATATGTTACCAAAAGAAACTGTTAATTCATCCGAAGATAATGCTGCCTGAACCAAAAAAGCGAACTTACTGCACATACTGTCCCTCAAAAATAAGGCGCAAAGCAAATGCAATGTGCATTAAATGCAAAAAAGTTATTTGCCGTGAGCTTAATATTGATGTGTGGTAAAGCTGTGTCCGACTGATTTTATAAACCTATGAATTTTTATCTTACAAAATATTTCTTTTATATTTAGTTTAAAGTCAAAATGGCTAATAATAACCTGACAATAAATTATTTTTACCCTAAAAAAAAATTCCCCTTCTTCAATTTTCAACAAAGCTTAGGTAACATATTTCACCTAAGCTTTGTTGAAAATTGAAGAAGTGGAATTGTTTTTGTTTTTTTCGCATTAAATAAATAAACAAAAATTCTAAATGATGATATTTGTATTTCATTTGTATGTAAGATTGTAACCCATATCAGTTTATTCGATTTTAGTAAGTAAAATATGATAATAGCCGTGTTTTTTTTTTACTTCTATATACGTTTACGCTTAAACTTTGTATGGACTGCTAAGCGACAAACTTTAAATACACCTCTGAAATTGCTGCGCATAAATTTTGTCCTACTAAATTTTAATACGCATTATACTCAGATATAACTGAAATATGTGTCTTTGTTTCACCCTCTACATTAATTCTATGTATTCTATGTGTGTCCACAATTCATCGCAACTGATTCGGCTATATGTTATACCCTATGGCCATCCGAGCGTTGTGTCTCCGCTTTTCGGTACACCCAGTTGCTGTAGCTAGTTGTTTAACCACAGCCGTTAGATGGGTCTCCTAAGCATTATCTAAGCGAGGATAGGCATTTTTTTCACGCGCAAACAAAACGTATACGCGTGTAAAAAAAAACACGGCTAATATATCTGACTAGAATTCATGCGTAAATTTTACGCATGATTATCCTTTACGTATCTCAGAATATGATTATCTTTCAAGGGTTATACTATTTTCACACAGGCGGCTTATTGAATAATAAAGGCAATTTTCTACATTAAGACGCTTATTGAGCTCAATCTTCCCTACAAAATTCGAATCTATTATTATTTCATTAGTAGCTAATCGAATGCCTAATGAAGTCAAAAGCACAATGCAACTCTGTTGGCAGCGTTCCGATTCCTAGTTTTTGGTGTGTTCAGTGCTTAAAAATGTCATTTGTCAAAGCAAATGTCATTGTCTGTATTGTAATTATATATAATCGCAGTGAAATTTATTTAGTTATAATTGTGTTCGATACAAAGTTCAGAAAAGAATCAATTTAATTTTCACAAAATGTCTGAAATATTTAACAAACTGATATGTGATTGCTATAACATAAAATTACAAGTATATAAAAAACAAGTACAAACAACACCCCCTCTCAATCACATAAGTTTAGACTTTTACACAATTGTGTAAATCTTCTGTAATCCAAAGACTTCGTAAATATATCAGCTATTTGATTTTGAGTGTTAATATATTCTAATTTGACATTTCCTTTGGTAATGTGGTCACGAATGAAATGATGTTTTATGTCAATATGCTTTGATCTTTTACTTTCTGAATTTTTAGCCATCGCAATACAGCCTGCGTTATCTTCATACATCAGTACTGGTGATTGCGCAGTTATAATATTTAAATCGATCAAAACACCTCGAATCCATAACCCTTCTGCAATTGCTTGACTCAAGGCAATGTATTCAGCTTCACTTGATGATGTTGCAACTATTGCTTGCTTTCGGCTTCCCCAAGATATCGGACAGCCATATACGAAAAATACAAAACCACTTACTGATTTTCTGTCTAATGTGTCTGATGCCCAATCAGCATCTGCATAGCCTGTAAGTTCTGAACAATTAGCTTTCTTGTAAACCAAGTCTAAGTTCTTTGTTCCCTTGAGATATCTGACAATTCGTTTCAATACCTGCCACTGGGTTTCACTACGTTGTTGTTGGAATCTACCCATGTAACCTACATGATAGCATATGTCTGGACGTACACTTAACATCAGATACATTAAACTGCCTAAGAGTTCACGATATGGTTTTTCAGTTCGTTTTCCATTATCTAACGACATCTGCAAACCTTTCTCCATTGGTGTTTTTGCAGGATTACAATCTATCATTCCAAATTTTTCCAATATTCTATCAATATGGCTTCTTTGACTCATCTTGAGAACACCGCTCTTCTGCTCATAATCAATTTTTTGTCCCAAGATAGTATCGTAAGGGACCACAATCAGACATCTTAAAAATTTTGCCAAGCTCTTTTTTCAGTTGTTCAATTACTTCCAAATTACTTCCAGAAATGAGTATGTCATCAACATATAAAATTAGATATAATACGTTAGTAGCAGAAATTTTAAAATACAAACAGTAATCATGCTTAGAACGTTCGAAACCATTTGCCAACAAAAATGAATTAAATTTCTCATTCCAACATTTAGGACTTTGCTTTAAACCATAAAGCGATTTTCGAAGTTTACATACCAATCCCTCCGATGCTTCCAAACCTTCGGGAACTGCCATAAAAATGTCTTCTTTTAAAGTGCCGTACAAAAATGCTGTTTTTACATCTAGTTGGTGTAAATAGTAACCCTTTTGCACACTGATCGCCAACACAATGCGGACAGTTGTCAACTTTGCCACAGGAGCGTATGTTTCCTCGTAATCAACACCAGCCTTCTGTAAGAAACCTTTCGCAACCAATCTCGCTTTGTGACGCACTGGATTTCCATCAGCATCCTCCTTCACACGAAAGATCCATTTTGATTTTAGTAACTTAACATTAGGTGGATGTGGAACTAATTCCCAAACACGGTTTTCGTTCATTGAGTTTAGTTCTTCATTGATAGCCTTCATCCACAATTCTTTGTCAGACCTATTTTCGATATCTGCGTATGTAAGTGGTTCACATGGTGCATCGAAAATTGCTGAATACCCAGAAATATATTGCATAAATCTATTTTTGATTCTCTCACTTCGGCGAGATTGTGATTCGTCTTCTTGAATATTGGAAATACCGTTTTCACTATCATAATAAGATTCACCAACATCAGAATCTTCCACATCATCTTCAGAACAGCCACTCCCGTCATCTCTATTGTGATTTTTGTTAATTTTGTCAGGAGAGGAACCAGCATAAATTTCACCTTCCTCCCCCTCTTGCTGATGACATACGTCAATGAGCAAATAGTTCCTGTCCTCATCAGATGATTTGTTTGGTAGTTTGAATGGATACATGAGTTCGTTAAAACGAACATCCCTTGCTATTACAATTTTTTCTTTATTTATATCCCACAGTCTATAACCGTTAGGAGCATACCCCATCATAGCAACCTCAATGGATTTAACATCGAGTTTCTTCCGTTTTTGTTGAGGGATCCATGCAAATGCCTTGCAACCGAAAACCCTTAGTTTGGATACATCAGGCTTTTGATTATACCATAATTCAGCTGGAGTTTTTTTTAAATTAAGACTTCGACAAGGATTTCTATTTAGAATATAATTTGCGGCAAGCGCTGCTTCGCCCCAAAACATCTTTGGAATACCGCTTTCGATTAGCATGGCCCTTATTCTTTCAACAAGTGTTCTATTGAATCGTTCAGCGACCCCATTTTGCTGTGGCGAATAAGCTATAGTGCATTGAATTTGAATACCCTTCTGTTTCAAGAAGGATAAAGCTTGTTTAGACATATACTCACGCCCTTGGTCGACAGTTATCATTGCAATAGAGATATTATGCATTGACGATACCATAGGTTCGTACTCAACTAGCTTTTCATAAACTTCCGATTTCTTTTTAATTAAATATATAACCGCGAAATGACTAAAATCGTCTATGAAACTTACAAAATATTTGTACCCATCCCATGTCATCGGATCAAAAGGACCACATATATCTGTATGAATCCTTTCTAGCAAACGTGATGATGTTGGACGACTACCGTTAAATGGACTTCGGCACTGCTTTCCTTGAATACATACATCACAGAAACCAACGGGCATATATGTTTCCAAGCCACGAACCATTTGATTTTGAACAAGATCTTGAACTGAACTATCACTCGCGTGACCCATTCGTTTATGCCATAAGTTACTTTCATCAATTTTACTTAAATGAGACTCCCTTTTACAATCCAGATGCATTTCATAGAGATTTCCATTTTTATATGCCTTCAGTATTGTTACGCCTCCCTTTTGAAAAAACGCAACATCACCAGAAAATGTTATTGTTATTCCTACAGACGTCAGTTTTGGAACTGACAGTAAGCTATCTCGAAGATTTGGGACAAATAAAACTTCCTTAATGGTAACAAAAAAAACCGTTTGACCAACCATTAATACAACCCACCGAACTAGCTTGGATACATTGCTTCTCTTTTGCTACACTAATAATAACCGGATTCTGTAAATCTTCCAATGTAGAAAAGCACGACTTAGAATTGCACATATGATCAGTCGCCCCGGAGTCAATCTTAAAAACAACAGTATTTCTCAAAGATTCCCGCTTAGTAGATGATAGAAGTGAAGTCATAAAACATACTGATTTGAAGCTCGATGCCGCGCTGGCTTTGCTTTGCGGCAATTTAACACGGCAGTCCTTTTTCATATGGCCCCGCTTCTTGCATCTATGGCAAACCCCAGTGAATTTCTTATATTCTCCAGAAAATGCTGTAACTTTATCAACATCACATTGCCCATCTTCCCGATCTATACGTTTAGCTTCCTCTGCTAAAAGCCGCTGCTTCACCAGATCAACATTAAGTTCTGCTTCGCTCATATTCTCAAGAGCTGTAACAACAGGATCATAAACCTCGGGTAAGGTTGCAAATAATTGCGCAACAACATCATTCTCTGTAACAGTTGCTCCGGACGATTTCAGTTTACGTATGTATAAGCTCAACAAAAACCAGAAAATGTTTGCGTAAATTATCACTTTTCTTCATTTTTAAATTGGCTAACTGTTTACGTACCAATGTCTGACTCGAAACAGACTTCTTCGCAAAAGTGCATTCCAACGCTGCCCACATCTCTTTGCATGTTTCCTTCTCTCGAACATACTCCAGGTATTCATCAGCAATTAAGCTGACCAAAACTGATTTCGCTTTCTTATCCTTTTTGCTGAACTACTCTGCCAAGTTCTGCTCTGCTGGAGGAGCCTCCTTTATGACTTCAAGAAGGTCCAGTGCATCTAAATGTAGTTGCGCAGTGGAAGCGTGCTGGGCCCATAACCTATTGTAATTATATATAATCGCAGTAAAATTTATTTAGTTATAATTGTGTTCGATACAAAGTTCAGAAAAGAATCAATTTAATTTTCACAAAATGTCTGACATATTTAACAAACTGATATGTGATTGCTATAACATAAAATTACAAGTATATAAAAAACAAGTACAAACAACAGTCTGCATGGCGGAACGATACAAGGTGGCCGCATCGAACAGCTGATTATAACCTTTTTTATTTGATTTGATACATCAACTACCGGCGCAGTACGATTTTGAAATTTGTATATCGAATTTACAAGTACATGGAATTTTTTTTGTTTGTAGGTATGTCACCATGCTCCCACCTTGTATCGTTCCGCCATGATTGTCTGTCTCATCCTTCATACTAATCGAGCAGTTACTTCTGTGTGAAAGCAAAAAATTTACGATTTCATTAGCAGGTGAAATGGGATCATTACGTTTCTGTGTGAAAACAGTATTAAGTAACTTCTCGATGAGCTAGAGATTTGAAATTTCAAACTTAACTCAGAGGTCGATGACAGCCGATGACACTATAACCGCACTGTGTTACCCAGCCTTAACGCACTGAACACACCTCTGAGTGCAACTGGCATCGCTGTCAGCTGTTGCTGAACAGCAGTGCCAATTGCATTCAGCAATTAAAAATAATGGCCACTGAGCGTTGGTAGAAACGAGCGCGACCGAGTTCCATTTTTGACTTTTGTGGTAACCGGCCAACCCATCGGCACGCGCAAATTATAAAAATCGTAAAACCAAAAGACTAATAAGAACTATGTGGTGTATGAGTGTTTTACACTGAAAAGTAAAAGACTAAGTAACTAAGTTGTAAATCAAAAGACAAATAAAAAAAAACGAAACGCATAAGTTGTAAATTAAAGGATAAGTGAGTGAATCTATTGTACAAATTATAAAAAACTAAAGTTACCCTTAAATAAAAACTAACTTAAAAAGTGGACTAAGTATACTCAATTGAACTAAAAGGAAAATTAAAGAGTTGTGTGTGCAGGTATGCAAGTGGGCCGCATACCCACAAGCGTGAGTATAAATTACCCAAAAATGATTGGCGGTGAAAAGCCAACCTTTCAACACGATACAAAAAGATTCGCTAGGGGCGCACGGGATGAGATATTTAGAAAAATCGTAAGAAACGGAGGGAATTTTGGGATTGATTTTTATGTAAGTTCTCATTGAGCTACAACTGTAAAACTTCACAGATAGAATAAGACGCCGAAAAAATTTAAGAAAAATCGTACGGAACGGGGGAATCATGCGATCAAACTGTAAGAGACTTCCCATTACGCTACAATCATGTAACTTCGTACATAGTTAAGAAGTCGGTGGCCATAAATGAAAGGGGAGAAAAACTCCGGTAAGTGGTGCACGGATCGAGATATTTAAAAATCTTGTCCGAATTTGGAAAATTTTGCGGTTGAATTTTAAGTAACTATAGACCTGAAACTTTGAGCCAAGCTTAGAGGCCAATGAAGATTCAGTGTTGAGTTATAGAGTTGATTCCGAGCAGACATCTGTATTTCGGTAATCGAAAGATTCTTCTAGTCAACAATTCCAATCAATGCCGCTATGCGGGGTGATACCCTACACACACACTACTAAGCCAATAGTAGCCGTGTTTTTTTACACGCGTATACGTTTCATTTGCGTTTGAAAAAAACGCTTATCCTCGCTTAGATAATGCTTAGGAGACCCATCTAGCGGCAGTGGTTAAACAACTAGCTACAGCTACAGGGTGTACCGAAAAGCGGAGACACAACCCTCTGTTGTATTTCTGTGTATAACATATAGCTGTTGTCAATTGTGTTAGATAGTGGACGCGCATAGAATACATGGAATTAGTGCTGAGGGTGAAACATGGACACATATTTCAGTTACATCTGAGTATAATTGCCGTGTTTTTTTTACACGCGTATATGTTTCGTTTTCGCGTGAAAAAAAGGCCTATCCTCGCTTAGATAAAGCTTAGGAGACCCATCTAGCCGTAGTGGCTAAATAACTAACATCCGCGTTTTTTTTTTTTACACGCGTATACGTCTCGTTTGCGCGTGAAAAAAACGCCTATCCTCGCTTAGATAATGCTTGGGAGACCCATCTAGCGGCAGTGGTTAAATAACTTACATAATAGTACAGGGTGAATCGAAAAGCGAGAAACAACCCTCTAATGGCCATAGGGTATAACATATAGCTGAATCAGTTGCGATGAATTGTGGGCACTTATAGAATACATAGAATTAATTTAGAGGGTGAAACAAAAACACATATTTCAGTTACATCTAAGTATATTGCGTATTGAAATTTAGTAGGACAAATTTTATGCGTAGCAATTTCAGAGGTGTATTTATAGCAGGCATTGGCATTTAGTGGCACAATTGTGCACACTCAATTCACACGTATTCTTAAGCGGCAATTACCCACCTACGTGTGCCGTACGTACGGACGTTTGTCGTACGAAAGACGTCTGACCGTACCCTCAAGCCCGTAGGAATCAATGTGTACGTCTGTGTACATGTACATAACATATTTGTGTGTGTATTGTTTACAGATAAGCACTGTTGCCATTGACCATTACGCATGCATGCTTATGGAAACATCAACTTTTTCCAATTTAATTTTTGATGTTGTAAAACGCTGGAATTAATATTAAATAAATATAAATAGATTACATATTTATAATCTGCACTTTTACATAATTATTTAGAATTATTTTCACAATTTTTCAAACTTTAATTAGGTGTTTTTGCATAAAAACGGCAAACGGTCAAAAATTAGCGCACAAAAGTTTACTAGTCAACTCTCTCTAGTGAGAGAGCGATCAGCTGACACGTTCTTACGGAAAAAATCAAAATTGTTTCGATTTCTACATTCCCGGCTACGTACGTACCGGCGTTGCACGTCGGTGAGTTTTCGTTTACATTGCACACTCATAAGATAGGTCGTGTCAGCTGACCGTTTTTGGTACGTACGTTCGTGAGTAACTGCCGCATTATTCTCTTTAGTTTATTAGTCACTGAGCATTTAGCGCAGCAACATCGATTGTGTGCGTCTCTCGCAATGTTAACAATGTTATAGCAAGCAACAAGCAAAGATCGTTTGTTAATTTTTTCAATGCGCACAAGCGAAAAATATTTAATGTTTACCAACCCTTTTGGGCAAATACAATGTATTTAATTGTATAAACCTTTTGCTTCCCATTGTGCGTATTAAAAATATAATAGGGGGACTCATGAAAGCATATAAACTTGTAAGGTGTAAAATTATATCCATTTACACACGCTGTTATATGAACGCACCTAGTAATACTCTTGATAAACTTGATTGTTTATCAGCTGTATTATTGCCGACCAACATTTTTTCGATTGTTATACAAATTAAAAAATGCCAAGACTAAGTGAAAAATCACTACTAAAGTGCATTTACTTGCTGATGTTGGAGATTTCTGATGAAAATGCCTGCTGTAATGTCTGCAAGGTTGTATTCCTTTGAGTTTACCGCGTTTACACAATGAAATGTGCGCGTAAATTTATAAAAATTGTGTAAATGGTTTTTCGTACAAAATTTGACAGCTCGTTTACGCACTAGATAAATTTATACGTTTACACATTTTATAAGGCATTTATAAGGTTACATGAGTCCTCCTAATGTTTTAAATTTACGACACAGTTTTACCTTACTGAATTTCGACTTAGCAAAAAATTAGGGCATATTTAAACCAATTTTTAATGATTTTACAACATCAAATACAACAAAAAATATTTGGCCATTTCAAAGCGCCCAAATTTTGGCCTAACGCTCAATTTACCAATGCTAAATCGAGGTGTAAATTTAGAACTTTGTCGAAAAATTTGGGGTAAAATTTGTAAACATACTTACTTTTAGTTCAAATGGCACTTGAAACTGCTGCGCAAAAGAAGAGGTGTTTATTAAATAAACAGCAGAAAAATCAGGAAAGGCTGGAGATTGTAATGCCGAAGTAGGTGAGAGTTTAGGTATGATTTATATTACAATTGAGAAAAAAAAAAAAATAAAATAAAAATGCAAGGGTGTACGGTGAATAACGCAGGGTTTATCTAGGGTCTGCACTTTTCGCCAAAGGCCAGGCATACGTGGCATTGAGCCGAGTAAAATCTTTGAATGGTCTTCGTATAGAAGAGTTCGATTGTGCCAAACTAATGGAAAAAATACCATGCCCGACAAGGCTTTGGACGAAACGGAGCTTGACGCATTTCTTCAATATGTACTTTATTGTACACATACAAGTCTTGTACGCATTCTGAACTAATAAAAGTAAGTTTTTCACCTTGTAAATCATAAGGCAGTACTCTTTTCCACCTAGAACTGAAAAGGAGAAAATAAAAATAAAAAAATTTTAAGCTCTTCCTTTATATAAAAAATAAAAAAAAAAAAAAAAAAAAAAAAAATATAAATGGGTAAAAATCAGCGAAAAATGTCTCCTTATATAAAGACAGATTCTTGGTAAACTTCGATTTTTAAATTTTGACACAGAAATTGCAAAAATATTTATGAGAAGTAAGCGTGCTTTTACATTTATACAATTATTGAATTCAATTCTGCCGGCGTTCTCTTTTGTGTTTTCTATTCGTGTTTGCACTTGTCAATTTTTCTTGAAAGCAAGTTTATGGCTTTGTTCTTCGATTTTGACATTTACATACTTTCTAAAGAACCAAAATGGATGCTGGCAAAGAAATTATTTTAAGGGACCTATTGAATTTAACCAAACAAGCTCTCGAAGAAGATAGCGACGACGAAATTATTTTTGGTAAGTGGTTGAAATCCAGAAGATACACAATCACATGTACTAAATATTTTTAATGAACAGGATTAGTTGATTTATGTGAAAAAACTGTTGCGCTGCCGATAAAAAAACGAAAACGCATGTGGGTGAAAGACTGGCGATCTGAGAAGTGGCAGAAAGGTTCCTTCGCCTTTTTAACTAAGGAGCTCCTCCTTTCAGATCCTGAAGGATTCAAAAACTATTTAAGGTTGGAAAAAAGCCAATTTAACTATTTACTGAATATCGCAGAACCTGAGTTAGAGCGTGGCAATACATTATTTAGAGAAAGTATTTCTACGGCGGAGAAGTTGCCATAACTCTGCGATTTCTTGCCACTGGTAAATCTCGTGCATCAGTAATTGTGTTACATTATTTGTATATCAAATATCTTAAATGTTTATTATAGGTGAATCATTTGTGAGCTTAAATTACCAATCGCGTCTGTCAACATCCTCGATTAGTAAGTTCATACCCGAAGTGTGCGCAATAATATTTACAAAATTGAAAGATGTACATCTACGAGTACGTAAATGGGCTGGTAGCGATTTATTCGTATAAACTCATAAATGCATCATAACTGAGTCGATACATATCCAAGTCGCTTAAGTCCACAGTCAGCAAACAAATAACTTAATTTTTTTTAAATTACTTTATACATATACATATTAAATCTGCCTAAGTCCTTCAAAATATAGTTATCGCAAATTTGAGATATTTGTTTTATCTCTATGAACTTAAGCGACTTTAATATGTATCGACTAAACTATACAAACCTCACAAAGGTTAAAGAAGTTTACGAGCTTAAAGCCCCCATTACTGATACTTAGCATAGACTTGACTTGACTTTGCGTAAACTTGGCAACTTAGCCACAATTATACTCCACTTGGCGCATAAAACCTGGCATCATAATCAGCGTTGAAATTTATTTTTAAATAAATGTTAATTTGTATGAAAATATGTCAAAATGAAATGCAAACAAACAAATGGCATCTCAAAATGTAAATGTCACTTAGAACTTACATAGAAAATCAAAATTCAACAGACTTCTAAGTCAAGTTAAGTTTTGAGTAATCAGTAACATGCAATGTTCATTTAACAGAACTGTAAGTGACAGTTCGCAAGCCAAGTCAAGTCTATGCTAAGTATCAGTAATGGAGCCTTAAAACAGTTTAAAGTTTATATGAATTGCTATGGTATTTTCTGTAAATAGAATTTATAATTTTTGTTTATTTAAAGATGCCGAGGAATGCTGCGGAATGGGAATCTATAGCAAAAGAATTCGCAATGAGGTGGCAATTTCCTAATTGTTTGGGTGCTTTAGACGGCAAGCACATTAGCTTTCGGTCGGCGCGGAAGGACGGTGCATTTTACCATAATTATAAAGGAACTAATAGTATTATTCTCTTGGCCTTAGTTGATGCCAATTATTATTTTTCTCATTACAAAAATAAACAAGTTGTGTTGATAAAAATTGAAATTCTATCATACTCTTATATATTACTCCTTTAAGATTAACTGAAGAAAATGTCGTTTATATATTTGTTTCCAGTTGCAGTTTTCCTTTTATTCCAAATAATATTTATCGGAGTGTAAGTAGTTATTATAGAGCAAATAAGCCAGACACCAAATGCGTTCTTACTTAGGACTTCTAATGAAGAAAAATATACGATCGAATTTATTGAATTGTTATTGTTCTCTTAAATTGGGTGTAATATTGGTAGTAGTGCAGTTTACGGTACGCACCCTAAAGTTGGGCCAAGATTTTCGAGTGAGGACGCGTATTAATCTCGAGAACAATAATCCGAAGGCGGAAAAGAAAAATTTTATCTCTGTCCGGAGATATTTGCAGTTTAAGTTGGCGATTTTAATGTGGTTGTTGTTGTTGTACCCACAAAAAAAATTGTGCATCACCGTGGCGGTAGCCACGGTTATACCACACACCCGGACTTGGCATGGCGTAGCCCAGAGTTATTTTTTATAAGCGCGGCCGAAGGCCGCCAACGCAGAAAGGTGTTCTGCGCAAAAATACTATGGATCCCTCCCCCGGTTTCGGAGGGACCCGCGGGTTTCTCGGTTTTTCGTTAATATCTTTTGAACGGGTAAAAAAAAGTTAACTTCCGCTTTCGGATTCTGGATCTAGACGTGAATACGCGTCCCTCGAAAATGTTGGCCCAAATTTCGGTGGGTACCGTAAACTGCACTATTACCGTAATATTTTGTGAAAATCACAAATTCATTAGTCACGTAAAAACTAATTCAATTACCAATTAGGTCTCCCACTTTAGGTGTTGGCTTATCACTGCATGTCTGGACAATACAATCCAGTGTTTTATATATTTACTTATTTAGTTTATCCAGCGTCCACAGCATGATAACATCCCACCCCCGCTCACTGATTTCGCGTGAAGTAATCTTCATGCAATTTAACATGCAGCCGATCCATATGATTATGGCTAGATGTACTTCAATGTAATTAAACCAAAGCCGGCCAAAAGTTGAACATTGTGCAATTTGAGTTCGTATTTTCACGCCGGCACTAACGATGTGTGATCACGATCGTTTGCTTTCGCTTGTCACTCACTGAAATCAACAGTGAATGCAAAAGGAAAAGTCCATGCTACTTTTTGGGCACATAATAAAAACAATATGCTGCAATGTTAAAGTGACTATTAATAAGTTTTAATTAGTATTATTAAGTTCCTTTGAACATGCATATTAATATTGACAATTTAAATATTAATAATTAATAATAATTAATTAATTATTAATAAATATTGACAATTTAATATAAATATATTTTTATATGTTCTACTTAGTTTTATTAATTTTCATAAATTTTTTTATTGAATAACTTTATGTTTTGAAAATATATATTTCTATCTTTACATTTGCTTTGTTTTGTAGTTATTTCTTAATGAAAAGGAGAATTTTTTTAAGTAAATTTTGCATTGAATGAACACAAAAGTTTTATCTGACCAGCTCGACCTTTGCGTTCTTAGTTATACGAATATAAGTAAATATAGTCAGGATTAGCTTGAAATCAAATAACAAAAGTCCTTTTTAATTTCAAACTTCACAGTCCACATTTTCTTTTAGCACACTGTGGGGAGTTGTCACTCAATTTATACACACACTTATGCAATTGTTTTAGTATTTGTGTGGCCGGCTCTGAATTAAACCATCCATCAAGCATTGCTCGAATAATGAATAACATGTTATTGTTATTCAAAATATTCTGAGTGATGATAACCGGCCTTTCTTATTTTTGCAGATTTTGAGTAAAGGATTGAGTTATTATTCATTATTTAAAAAAAAAAAAATGAAATAACAATAAAACCTCAATTTTTATTCAGCCATTTAAGAATGAAAGAATAAATCCTGGAGATGCTCTGAAAATATACTCATATATCGTATGTAGTTCTGAAGCTTCTAAGGGTAATATTGAGATGATTTTGGTGAGTATTTCGAAATCCTCCCGGGGGTGATTTGGGGGTAATTTCGCGAACCCTTCGGGGTTCTTCTGGGATCATTTCGGGGACCCCTGGATTATTTTGGAGGTCACATTGGGGTTAATTCGGGGAATCATTCGGGATCCTCCCGACGTCCTTTTGTGGTCATTTCGGGGACCCCCTTGGGGTCCTCCCAAAGACATTTCAGGGAAATTTCTCGGTATTTTGGAGAACACTCCTGGTATACTCCCGGGGACATTTGTGGATAATTTCGCATTGATTTGGGACTATCTATACAATTCTTAGTTGTGGGCGTGACGTTCCCAGTTCATTGAAGAATCTTTTCATCAGATTTCGGTTGCTATATCTTAAGAACCGTTAAAGGTACAATGATGAAATTTTGTACGCGTCTTTCATTCACAAAGAAGATTCGGTTAATGGCCACCACAGCGGGTCTAGGGGCTTAGATTGTCGTAGGGGATTGATTGTCGTAAGAGCCGACTGAAATACCAAACCGATTCAAGGGTTTCTAGCGTAATTTGAAGCTTATCCAACCCAATTGTCAACGTCACCTACCCGTGGCGAATCCTGTTTTTTTAACAGCCGCGGCTATGGCGACACCAAGTTCCTCATAGATCTAGGGGTGGGAGGGCAGGATGACCTAGAAGGTTTCATGTGGTCATACTAAATCGTTCCCGATATGGTCAGGTAGTACCTTAATGGTGCTTGTTAACGGCATGTACCGGATCTGCATCCGGCAAGGGACCATCAACATCGGGGGGTGTCCTTATCCTTATCGCTCCAACAACCGCACCCACTTTGTGCATAATAATATAAGAATACGAGTTTCGGGAACACAAATCAGGATAAAACCTTAGAAAAACAATCTTGTTATAATGAGTCCAAATACCTGTTCGCAAATTTCGAAAAAGTAGTGTGCTAACGCCTGCCTAACCGGAAGCGTTAACATTTTATATTGGCAAATACTTACATACTTACTTAATTGGCGCTCAAGCGTTTAAACGGTTACGGGCGCCCAACAAGCCGCGCCAGTCGCTCCTTCTCTCTGCCAACCGGCGCCAATTGGTCACACCTAGGAAGTTTAAATTGTTTTCCACCTGGTCCTTCCAACGGAGTGGCGGCCGCCCTCTACCTCTGCTTCCATAGGAGTGTTCCGATAGAAAGACTTTCTTGGCCGGAGTTTCATCTTTCATTCGCATAACATGTCCTATCCAGCGCAGCCGCTGCGTTTTAATTCGCTGGACTATGTTGATGTCTGCGTATAGGTCGTACAGCTCATCGTTAAATCTTCGATACTAACCATCGCTAACGTTTAGAGATCCATAAATCTTTCGGAGAATTTTTGTCCCGAACACTCCCAGAGCAGCTTCATCTGCTGTTTACATGGTCCATGCTTCTGTCCCATATAGCAGGACGGGTGCGATAAGTGACTTGTAGGATACGATTTTGTTTTGCCGAGAGAGGACTTTACTTTTCAATTGCCTACCTAGTATAAAGTATCATTTAGTGGCAAGAGTGATTCTTCGCTGGATTTCAGAGCTGATGTTGTTGCTAGTGTTGATGCTGGTTCCCAAATGAACGAAGGGTTTACTATTTCGAAATTATGGCTGCCAACAGTAGCATGGTTGTCAAAGCGCATACTCTTTGCTAGATGACAGCAGGTACTTCGTTTTGTCCTCATTCACCATCAAACCCATCCATCCGCTGTAGAGTGCGAGCTGCAGTAAATGGAGTGAAATGATGAAATATATCAAGCAACGCCAACGCCACGTTTCTCAATATTTTCCCGTTCGATTACTTGATTCCTTTTCTTTGTGACGGTCAGCACCCGTGCACAAATTTTTAGCTTTTGAAAAGCAGTTTTGAGACGCGAAAAACATCGCGAACCTCTCGCGGCTATGTGTCCCGCTGTGGAAAAATCCTGACTATACACTAAGTTTCGGTTACTAATATGCATCCCATTCTGAAAATATCAGCCTGTAGAAAACTCTTTCATTTTTTGCATGGTGGCTCCCCGACTATGAAACGTGATAGCGTAACTAAACTAAAGACCATAAATATATTCAGATTACCTGGAGTTTAATATTCAATTTCTTTTATTTACATACGTACTTTCCAAAAATAAATATTTAAATTAATTTTCTTCAGCCCCACATGCTCAACAGAAAGTTATTTTTAACTCAAAGTTAATTTGCAAAAATTATATTATTCAACCCCTCATGTAAAGTTAACTCGGGTAATAGTCTAGTTGAGGGGTCGACTGCTAATACGCTACCAAAAATATCGAGAGAGGTGTCAAACGACGCGCCTTGACATCAGTATTAATAATCCGAAGGCGGAAAATAAAAATATTAACTCGTTCAAAAGATATTAACGAGAAACCGAAAAAAGACCCGCGGGTACCTCCGAAACCAGGGGTGGGATCCATAGTATAGCAGAACACCTTTCTGAGTTGGCGGCCTTTGGCCGCGCTTATAAAAAATAACCCTGGACTATGCCGTGCCAAGTCCGGGTGTGTGGTATAACCGTGGCTACCGCCACGGTGATGCACAATTTTTTTTGTGGGTACACACAACAACAAACACATCAAAATCGCCAACTTCAACTGCAAATATCTCCGGACAGAGATAAAATTTTTCTTTTCCGCCATCGGGTTATTGTTCTCGAGATTAATACGCGTTTTTTGACACCTCTCTCGATATTTATGGTAGCGTATTAGCAGTCGACCCCTCAACTAGACTATTACCTTAACTCGGAGTTACAAATTTAACTTGCAGTCGAGCAAGTGGACCATCGAAGGTCGTTCTATTGCGGACCATATTTACAAAAAATAGCAATTCATTTTTCAAATTTTGAGAAAAAGCAATTGCTTATTTTTTTTTAAATATGGCGCAATATGACGTAAGCTTATAAATAAAACTCAGTTCAGAATATAAGGTAACGTATATGAGTTAAACTAGATCACATTAACACAGTGGGTCATTTAAAAAAAACGAACAAAACAAATTTAAAATTCAGTTCATTGTTAAACTTTTATAAATATATGGAAACTTAAATCACTAACGCGAAACCACCACCGCACTATAGGGTATTTTGATAAAACTTGCTTTTTAACGTTTAACGTTAAGACAAGTTTTTCATAAATACCACATAATGCGCCACTAAAAACGTATTATTATTTTATATTTGTACTTTTAATTCCATGCTTGAATTAGTCTCGGATAATTCGTTTATCTTTACAAACTCTCAAACTCTTCATCACTGAAAATTCCTACCATATATTCCTCCAAAATATTTCGGTAAGGGATTGGAGATGGTGATGGTGGCAGTGAAGTTGCATTCATAGCAACTTCTTCGAAATAAACCGGATCCGTTGATGTTAAGGAATTTTTTTTCATTATTGTCTCTTGCCAATATATGTTGATGACATCTTGCACCTCCATCACTGCTTGCGGCTGATACTGCGTTTCATTTCCGATTGGGTTCAGTTATACATAAACAAATTCACTCACATTTACATTATTATTCGCAACTGAACATGACTTTGTAAAAACTTCAGCTGATCAAAGCACCAAAGCCTCGGACGATAAATATCATCACGGCCTGCACCACTTTTTTGTGAATTTTCCACCGACCTGCATTCTTGCAAATATTGCGTTCGTAAACCCTTCCATTTTTTCTTCAGATCGTTAATTGTTATGCGTCCATCAATTTCTTGCATTTTTTGTAGAATTTCATGTAGAGCTATCGCTGTTTTGGCGATCTAAATAGTCTGCAGAACTCACAGAATAAAGCCAATCATGCTCCTCGTACAAATATATACATTTTTCAATATTTTCCCTTGTCCACGTAAAAGCCATTGCCTGAATAACACAATATATGATATTGAAATTTATGACAATTTGAACGTAAAAGTTACCACAATTTTGCAAATTTATTATTATTTATCAAAGCTGCTTCGTTTTGCCACCGAAATTGTAAAAAATATATAAAAAGAAATGTCAAACGCAACGAAAATGCCAAAAGCAATTCAAGGAAACTTGAAACGAGTTGGCGGTACGCAATCAGGTGTACTCTTCCCCTCTCTCCTCACCTCCTTCGCCCATGTCGAGGCAGACTTGCAAGCAAGACTTGACTAATGTAAAAGTACGCTAAAAATATAAAGGTGGAGCGCAATTGATTGACTACTAATAGCGTTTTTTTTTTTACATCTATTTATACGGACTGCTAAGCGACAAACTTTAAATACACCTCTGAAATTGCTGCGAATAAAATTAGTACTGCTAATTTCAATACGCACTATACTCATGTGTAACTGAAATATGTGTCTATGTTTCACCCTCTACACTAATTCTATGTATTCTATGCGCGTCCACTATTCATCGCAACTGATTCAGATATATGTCATACACAGACATATAACAGAGGGTTGTGTCTCCTAAGCATTATCTAAGCGAGGATAGGCGCTTTTTTACGCGCAAACGTAAACGTATACGCGTGTAAAAAAAACACGGCTAATATCTATTTTCCTACCAACTTTCCAATCCAAGTAATGTGCGCTCCACTTTTATATTTTTACTTCTTATAAATATTTTTGCAATCTCTATGTCAAAATTTAAAAATAAAAGTTTAGCAATAATATGTCTTTATAGAAGGAGACATTTTTCGCTGATTTTTGTCCATTTATATAAAGGAAGTGCTGAAAGTTTTTTATTTTATTTTTATTTAACCTAAAATTGTTGCTTTTGATAAGCGCCCGATCAAAGAACTCATTGTTGAAAAACACTTTTCACTAATTGCAACTGCAACGTTATCTGCATTCGCTGTAAATTTGGCGAGACATTCAGCGAACCGTCTGAGCAGTTGGTTGATAACCAGCGTCTACAGCAGAGGTAATAATACTCCGCCCTGCGGCGTGCCCCTGTCCACCGATTTTCTGGGCTTGTAAAGTCATCGCTGCAAAGAATAATACCGTTAATTAAGCATGCAGCTGATCCATCTAGTAAGGGCTGGATGTTCTTCAATGTAATTAAGACGATGGTCTTCGTCTGTTTAGAGACTTAAATGAAAGTCCCGGTAATCTCTAAGAATACTCCTAATGCGTACTCATCATATTCCTTGGTGTACCCCCTAAAGACGGTAGAGAAGGTGGTAACCGTAACCCTAGGTCAACGGACTGAACAAAATTTCAGGAACAGTTAGATACAAAACTGGGAAACCCCAAAGAAGCTACACTGCAGAATAACTGGAGGAATCCAATAACTTCTTTTCAAAGACACTTATCACTGAGTACAACAGAGCTTGCCCCTTAAAAAATCCAATCAGTCGATCATACATATCCATATGTGTAAGTGGTGACTTTGTTTTGAATATGTTCTTAAGTATATATTAAATTAATTATTATTATTGTTTTGCTTTGTCCCCAGTCCTGATGATGACTTCAGATTGAAGTTGAAAAATCGACCAAATAAATTTATAAATGAATATAAAAAAAAAAAATAAGTTTTATTCATCTTGAAGCCTTTTAGCTCAATAAATATAACAATTCAGAAGAAAAGAAAATTTCCCACGGTGGAGCCATGAGCTTTCTCCTTCTTAGAAGAGAGGTAAAGGAAATGGGCAGGGATGAGTATAGGGACTGTTGAGGATCTTCAAACGCAAAATTCACAGAGAGATGTTCATGGAAAAATATTTGTCTAGACATCCAGTGCTCCAGCTAAACAGCGCGTTTGAGAAGAGTCCTAGTTTGGAGAAATATATTCCTAACTACTAACTAATGAAGAAAGAGAACGGGAAATGGCCACGTAGTAAAGAATAGCCAGCAGACAGCACTTACACATCGATAACGGAGCGGGTTGTGTCGGGCTTGGTGATTGATACAAAGATCGATTGGGCGGTGAAGGCTTTTTCGAAGTTTAAATCGCTAGGCCCAGATTATATATTCCCTGCCTTGCTACAAATCTCGAATGGAGCGATCGTGGAATAGCTTAAAATAATATTCGACAAGTACATAAGACTGAATCATGTACCCAATTAGTAGAAGAGAAGTTTGGCCTACATTTCCTCGGAGGTAAACGCGACCAAGTATTAGATATTGTTACTAGTTATAGATATATGTACATAGATATGTATGTAAATAGTATATACTTGGGTATGTATGTATGTAGTCACAATAATGTTGTCTCACAAAGATTATATCAGCAAACATTATAAAATGTCAATAAGCCAATATTTGCATTATGGGCATTCATCTTTTAAATCTAAAATTAAATTTTTTTCATCTTTTTTCTGATGAGAGCGACTGTACTAATTTTAAGGATCAACATTCAGTTGACATTTCCAATTGTTATATAGCGACTAATAGCTATAGTTAACGATCAACTTTATTGGTAGAAACTTATTGATTTAATCTAGAGCAGTAGAACAGTTTCGCAGATTAGCTCGTTTAGATAACTTCTACATATCCGGAGAAAATACGTTAAAATTTAGTATAAGTTCCCACATAAATCTCGTCCTAAAAATGAATTCAAGCCAAGTAAATGGCGAGGCGGATGAAACCGATAAGTCGTTTAGTTTTCGAACAATTGATGATAATACTTCAACAACAGATACAAATACAGTCAATTCAAATGCACTCTCTTTTTTTAAAACAAACATCAACGCGACGACTACAAACAAATTTACTCCGCCATCCACACCCGTACCAATCGATATCGTTCAACAAGTTTGCGGCAATTTTGGACGTTGGCAGCTGCGTACAATCCTACTGATATTCTTATGTAAAGTTCCTTCGGCCTGGTTTATGGCTTGCATTATTTACACCGCCCCTACCCCACAAAAAGGCGACTACTATTGTCGTCCTCCGCGAGCCCTTATGAATAATTTCAGCGCGGGACACCAAATAACTACTGGCGATACTACACCGAACTGGATTCGCATATCACCGTCCGTCTCTGATGAGCGTGATACCGATCGTCGTTTCTATGTGGATGCCTGTAATATTTACGAAGAACAATTACAAAGTGATTTTGTTGCGAACTATGGCAACTATACGAATCCCTTCGAGGAACCGGATGCAGTGCGTTTGGCAAATGGTTCACTCAGCGTGAAAGTGAATGTTTTGCCTTGTGATCATTTTGAGCATAATTCGGAATATCATTCACTTGTGTCACAATTCGATTTGGTTTGTTCGCGTCAGCTATTAATATCGGTGACACAGTCTTTTCATGGTTTGGGTGCATTTTTTGGCGAAATTTTCGCGAAATACGCTCTCAACGAGTTAAGTGTTGATAATGATTTATCTGTTTTTTGATTATTTGACTGTAATTTGTGGAAAAATATGCATATGAAGTGTTAATTGATCATTGTCATTGACCGTAACTACCGACTTTGCTCTGACATGCTAAATATGACAGAATTTTTGATTGATATGCATACTGCACATGGTGTTTCAGTTTCAGTTGGACAACTTTTTGAGATATGAAGCGCTGTTTTAAATGGACATATGTGTCAATTATTTTTCAATAAGGCTTTTCAAGATTTGGTGCATAATACAAATAGTCAATTCAAGGGTTTGGTAACAACACTAATTTTTCCCTTGATTTTTCATTTGTTTACATCAATTTCCTGTATTTTGATTATTTTTGGATGCAAACATACCTAAGGGCCATTTCCTCACATGAACTTTGTAATTTATCTGCCCTATAAATAAAAATATTGTTAAAAAAAAACGTTTTTATGGGACAGAAACATTTAAGATTTGAGAAAAGGTTTATAGGTACTAAATTTAAATTTTAAATTTCTTTCCTTCACAGAACAGGGCTACCCCACGTGGATCAGCGAGAACAGAGTATCTTTCGCCTAAAATGATCTTTGGCAAAGGCTTTAAGGTTTATATATGTAAGGAGGGTGTCACCTCATTCTATCGAAAATGGACTGCGTTGTTGGTACAGGTGTCTTCTCCGAACTACTTGAAGCTCCACTGCTATCCGTCTTCCATACTCAGCTAGCATCTTCAAGGCAGAGCTACTAGGAATTGAGGGCCCTGTTGCTTCCTGTTGGAGAATTTTGTAATCGGTTAGAGACATGCAAACTAAGCGTCCTTTACACTCACAATGGTACGAGGCAAGGTTTTTATTTGTACTGAACTCCATGCTCCTACACAGGGCTGTTCAACCCTTATACACTTATAGCACTTTTGTTTTTTTTTTTCATAGCACTCCCATATGCCGTCACATGTAAATTCGATTCATATGAAAGTGCATAGAAAAAGTATGATATTCAAATTTACACTAGCAAATTGATAACAAAAACTTTTTCAAAAATATTGTAGCACTGAGAAAAATTTTAATTCAAAATGTATTCATTAAGGGAACCATCAAAATGCTTTAAACATTTAAAATAATTTTTTTTTTTTTTCAATTTAAAAAAGTTTCATTGTAGATATAATTTTGTATATGTATTGTGATTTGCACTTCAATATACAAATTTTTGAACAGCCCTGCTCATACCCATGAGCTCTGCAATATTAAACAAATATTGAGCACACAACTCGTGTGTGTGCCATATAAAATATTAGCAAGTACCCGGCTTACTTCGTTACCCCGCAAAAAGTTAATCTATTGAGTTTTTGCTATTTGGGTATAGTTTAAAAGAAGAGATACACACACATATGTCATGTATTTTTTCTGCTACGAAGGTACTAGTGTAATACCCTCTGTTGTATGAAATGCAAACATTTTTAAATTCGTTACCGTTACAAACGATTTATTAATGAACAACTTTGAAAGAAAGATAACAATTCAAATAACATTAGGTACTTAAGTAAATCGACTGCTGAGTCTAATATCACTCTATTTCATAACGCTTTTCAAAAACGCCCCACCTCAATACTCTTTTTAAAAACACCAGACATCAGAATTTTTTTTCGAAAACGCCCTATCTCAGAATTGATTGAAGAACGCCCCATCTCAGAATGTATCTCAGCTCAAAATGTATTGAATTTATACCGAGATGAAACAAATTTTGAAATAGAGCGTTCTTCAATCAAATTTTGCAGTAGGGCATTTTTGAGTCAAATTCTCAGGTAGGACGTTTCTGAAAAGAATTTTGAATAGGGTGCAATTCCACTCAGCAGTCGAAATTTGATTGTAGAACGTAAAAAATTAATAGATAAAATAAGGTACATTTATTTCAAACACTTCACTACGAAGGTCTACGCCAACATAACTAAATGTTTGTCTTGCGACTTATTAATTGAAATTGTATTAGTCCAAGTGTAATAGGCGGGTACTTCCGAGTAAAGCAAAGTCTTTGCAAAATCGTCAACTGAAAAAAGGTGAAAAAATGCTGTCAAAGTGGTTTGTAGTGGTTCCTGCAGTAACATAGACCCTTTGTCCATTTTCTAACTGAACAGATAGATGTACAACCGCTGAGAAGTGCTTATGAATCGAAAATCCCAGTAATCACCAAATACCTTCTGATGTGCCTAAATATCTACCATTCAACAAATTTTGCACTTCGTCCTTATTATCTTGAACGGAAAATCTCGCTACCTTTATTGACATACTTACAAATATATTTTATTGCTTGCACTGAATGACAGTACTCTACATTTATGTGAGCGGAGAAACATCTGGAAAGAACGGGACAATATGGAACGATCCATCGGCTGTCGACGTTGTCCCATTAGAAAGTACATGGACATAGTCACCCTCCGCTGAAGACCTTCGCCTATATTTTGGTTATGCACATTACCCGGTCTGCGTATGCTGTTCGAGCACGCATGGGTATCGTTTTGAGCATCGTCCATTCAACATGCAGGGTGATGATAAATTATCAACCCCACATGGGCGGTGGATCCTATTTTTAGTAATTATATCATACAACATCGGATCTTCGTCTTTATTTGGAATTTCCGCTCATATAATGCGATCCATGTCATCGGGAAAAATTTTATCTATTAGCCAAATTAAAATACATATGCGCGTGAGGTAAACCTCGCTTTTGCCATTCAACAGTAAACATATGGCATCTAACATTTACAAAAATATCTTGTTTTGTAATTAAACTCATTAGTTTGTGTAGTTTGATTGGGAAACAATTCGTTTTTGATTTCACTCCAATCTGGATTGCATGTGAATGTTATACATAAGTCAGGCCTTCCATAATGATGGACATATAAGAGGACGTTTTGTGTACGTTCATGCAAATAGCGATCCAGTAAATGAAGACGGCAAAATTACTAACTGACCAATATTTTCAGGATTGCAATCCTCGTTAACAACATCCCTTAGATATATATAACTATTTGCACGCAACGTCTTTTGGTATGCTTTTATAAAATTCTACCTTTTGGTCATCAGTTTGGCAGCCATGTCCACACAGTATCGGTTAAAGAGATATCCATATCTATGAAGCGCATTAAAGCTATTTGCTCTAATCATAATTTTATATGCATAAAATTGCATACATGAAACTGTTTTTTGTGGGTTAGGTGCCCCACTGCTTGGAGAAGTTTGCGGTATATTTATGCTGTAACCGTCATTCATTTAAAAATATGATAGGGTATTGCAAGGGGTCATATGAAGGATGAATGGAGAGTGTTATCGTGGGATTGTAGCACAATATGGCGGAGACCAACATTTTCGTCAACTATCAATACTGCAACCTCGCCTGTAGTCGGGGCATTTATGTCTACCACGGTGTTTAATTTGGCCATTTCCTAGCCTTACAAAAACACAAATTTATTTATGCAACCAATGAAAAGTGGAGAATTTATTATATAACTCAGATGTCGTCTGTATTTAAATACTGACTTCCGACCAATCGCCCTTTGCCTGTTGTTCAATGCTCGTAACCTTTCATTTTAACTGCCCCCTTTGTTCCAAAAGCATCATACTTCGCTAATAAATATAAGAATTGAAAATACCGAAAGGGGAGGAAAAGACAGGAGGAAAATAGCAAAACAATATCAAAGCAAATCATATTTTCGATTTGCATATAATTTGTACTTTACTACATGCATAAGTACACATGTGTGGCTTTGTACGAATTGACTGTTTTATGCGGCAGTTACTCACGAACGTACGTACCAAAAACGTGTCAGCTGACACGACCAATCTTATGAGTGTGCAATGTAAACGAAAACTCACCGACGTGCAACGCCCGTACGTACGTAGCACGGAACGTAGAAATCAAAACAATTTTGATTTTTTCCGTAAGAACGTGTCAGCTGATCGCTCTCTCACTAGACAGAGTTGCCTAGTAAACTTTTGTGCGCTAATTTTTGACCGTTTGCAGTTTTATGCAAAAACACCTAATTAAAGTTTGAAAAATTGTGAAAGTAATTCGAAATAATTATGTAAAGGTGCAGATTATAAATATGTAATCTATTTATATTTATTTAATATTAATTCCAGCCTTTTACAACATCAAAAATTAAATTGGAAAAAGTTGATGTTTCCATAAGCATGCATGCAAAATGGGCAATGGCAACAGTGCTTATCTGTAAACAATATACACACAAATATGTTATGTACATGTACACAAACGCACACAATGATTCGTACGGGCTTGAGGGTTCGGTCAAACGCGTTTCGTACGACAAACGTCCGTACGTCCGGCACACGTCGGTGGGTAACTGTCGCATTAATTTTCAGTGGTTGTAGCAACACAATAACAAAGCAAAAAACTCTAGCATCTGCCAAGAGCGAAATGACGCACTCTCTTTGGCTGTGAGTATATGTATCTCTTTACAAACACAAAGTTTTTTTTTGTTGGCTCGTTGTAGCTTGGGTTTGGCCATCGAAAAGTTGTATGCTTGCATTACTTGGGGGTTGTTATCAATTTTATCCTAAAAATAGCTGCCTTTAGTTTGTGAAAATGGAAAAAATAAAAAGCGCGGGGTGTTTATTTGGGTCAATACTTTCTTTAAAAAAAAAATTCATAAAAATCGGTTTGGTGCTTCTTGAGATTAGTCGTTCCAAACATTTCCCAAATATGCATTTTTGAACGGTTTTATTTAGCTTGAGTTGACAGGCTGGTTGGCACGAATTTGTAATTGAAATTTAAGTAACTTCGCGATAAGCTACAAGCTTTAAACTTGGAATATGGTTCATAGCCCCATGACAATGCAATAATACGAAAAAAATTGCCGCTAGGTAGCGCAAGGATCGAGATATTCACAAAAATCATATTTGTGGTCCGATTTGGCTCATAGTTGGCACACATAACTATACATTGGCATCATCTCTAAGCCGATGTTAAGCAGTGACTGGTATGCACATCAATAATTCAATCATTATGTACGTACACGCAGCGGAGAGGCAACGCACAAACACATGCAGATATCTTATCTGAGATGCTCCCAAAAGTATGCAATTATAATTGTGGAAGTGTCGCTCACAAATACACGCGCATGTGAGAAGCTATACACGTGCATCTGTAGTTATATTTTTATAGCAGTAACTAAGTAAATTCTGGAAGCGCCTAGAAGATGCAACGAGAAATCACAGAGTATAAAAGGCCGCAACAGTAGAGGTGCGACAATCAGTTTGATGTAAGACGCTATATCTGGCGAGCGATAGTAGTGTTATTTTGGAAGTACTTTTATAAAGGGCCATTTTGTATTATTGAATAGTGGAGTTATCTATTTAACAGTTTAGTGATTCGAACGTTAGCAGAAGATTGCAAATAAGGGGAATCGCACTAAATTCGTTGCAATTGGTGAAAGAAGAGAAATTGTTGAAAAAATTCCGAAGACTTCGAGTACAACTTGGACATGGCAAAGTGGAGTGAATTGAAGATCCAGCAACTGAAGAGGGAGTTGGAGAGCCGTGGATTGAATACAAACGGCAATAAACTCAAACTTCAGGCACGACTACGAAAGGCAATGGAATTAGAGGGAATTAACGTGGAAGAGTATGTCTTTCATCTTGATGACGAGGATACAACAAAAATTGAAGAGAAAAATTAAACATCGCAGACAGTTACGAGCACAGACCTGAACATGATATTGGCTGCAATATCGGCACAAATGTCGGAAATGTCATTACAAATATCCACCAACATGTCATCACAATTGGAATCACAGGAGACACGTATAACATCCAAGAGTGAAACACAACTAGAATCCAAGGAGAACAGTATAACATTCAAGATGAAGCACAAGAAAGGCGTATTTCAGAAATGTCGACACAGATAACATCTAAGATGGAAACACAGTTAGAAGAACAGAAGACATATATGGCTGAGCAGTTGAAAGCCCAAGAATCTCGCATATCTTCGCAACTGTCAGAACAGGAAGCAAGGGTATCATCAAAACTGGAAGCGCAGTATGCCAAAATCGCTCAATTTCAGGCAGAAGTCGATGATTTGAAGGACCGTATGGAGGAGTTGCAATTAAATCGCCCAGCTGTTTCAGCAAGCAATCCAAAGGTAAAAACACCATCCTTTGACGGTTCTGTTCCTTTCCAGGCCTTTAAGCTACAGTTTGAGAAGATCACAGCAGGGAACAACTGGAATGCTGAAGATAAAGTTGCTGCACTGTTAATGGCGTTGAAATGGCCTGCAGCTGAGATTTTACAAACCATTCCAGAGGGCGAACGGAACTGTTATGAAGCATTGATGGGTGCTCTAGAGAGACGATACAGAACTGAGCATAGGAGACAGATATACCAAATGGAGTTACTGAAGCGCTTCCAGAGACCTGGTGAAACATTGCAAGAGTTTGCGTCGGATGTTGAAAGGCTGGAACATTTAGCGAATGCGGACGCAACCGTGGAATACACTGAAAGGATAAAGATTCAGAGCTTTATAAATGGCATACGGGACGTTGAAACAAAGCGAGCTACATACGCAAACCCAAAGCCAACATTCGCAGAAACGGTTTCACAGGCTCTGATTCAGAAAACAGCGTCGCATCTGTGTAAGCCAGTTTTTAAAGCACGCCGTGTGTAAGTAGAAAGGCCAGAGTGGGTAGACGCAATATTGGAGGCGCTGAAATGGGGTGAATGAGGACAAAACGAAGTACCTTCTGTCATCGAGCAAAAAGTCAGCGCATACGCGCCTTGGCAACCACGCTACTGTTGGCAGCCATAATTTCGAAATAGTAAAAGACTTCGTTTATTTGGGAACCAGCATCAACACTAGCAACAATATCAGCACTGAAATCCAGTGAAGAATCAATTTTGCCAATAAATGCTGCTTTGGACTAGGTAGGCAATTGAGAAGTAAAGTCCTCTCTCGACGAACGAAAATCATACTCTACAAGTCACTTATCGTACCCGTCCTGCTATATGGGGCAGAAGCATGGACCATGACATCAGCAGATGAAGCAGCTTTGGGAGTGTTCGAGAGAAAAGTTCTTCGAAAGATTTATGGACCTCTACGCGTTGGCGAAGGTGAGGACCGAAGAAGATTTAATGATGAGCTGTACGAGCTATACGCAGACATCAACATAGTCCAGCGAATTAAAACGCAGCGGCTGCGCTGGCTAGGCCATATTATGCGTATGAAAGATGATGCTCCGGCCAAAAAAGTGTTTCTATCGGAACCGGCCTATGGAAGCAGAGGTAGAGGGCGGCCCCCACTCCGTGTGAAGGAACAGGTAGAAAACAATTTAAACTCCCTTGGTGCGACCAATTGGCGCCGGTTGGCGGAGCGAGGGAGCGACTGGCGCGCCTTGTTGGACGGCCATATCCGTTTAGACGGTTAAGCGCCAATTAAGTAAGTAAGTCAGTGAACGGATCGCAAAAGCGGATTGAGAGAGTTATCAAATGCGGGAAGTCCGGTCACATTGCACGTCATTGCGATCTTGATCCTAGTGGGTGCAACAGCATGAGTGGTTTTAAAAACAAAGCTGGAGGGGATGAGCAAGAGCGAGTAAGATGTAGAGATCGAGAGCTATATCCAGCTAATGTCCTGTGATATCTGTGTCGCAAATTGGAAGGAAATCAAGCAGTCTTACCGTCAGAGGGAATGTCGATGGCAAGGAGCGTGTACTGACTGCAGATATGGGCGCATCTCATTCCTTAATCCGATCTGACTTGGTCAACAGCAGAATAAAACCGTTACCTGGAGCAAGGTTACGTATGGTCAATGGCGAGTATAACCAAGTACAGGGAGAAGTGATATGTGAAGTCTTAATTGGGAAGGTCATGGTTCTACACAAATTCATTGTGACAGGGATTGTTGATGAAGTCATATTGGGAGTGGACTTCTTGGTTGACCATGACATCAAGATCGATATGCAGAGAAGGGTGATGCGTTATGAGAACCAGGATATACCACTTAACTTCAGTTTGGAGAAAGGGTTCAGTAGTAATTGAGTAATGGTGGAGAAGACTCGACAAAGACCACGAAAGTCAAAGGAAAAAGTTGATGGATCGAATCGACCAAAAAAGCGAAATCAAAAGTATCTGCGAGAAAAACACCGGCATTGACAAACCCTAATGGACGCACTAAAACGACTGAAAGAATTTTTCAGAAAGAATGCAAGGGTGGTTTCAAGCCAGCGCGCACTACTGTTGTGAAACGTCAAGACGACACAGATGATGCAAATTCAATCCGTCAAGCGAAAGCTCTACGAAGTAGTTCATTGGCCAAACAACAGAGTGTGAGGGAACGAACCAGGGTAATGAGTAGTACGATGAAACACAGGTACGAAGAGAACAAGAATTTGGAAGGTTTCTTGAAGGGAGATTTGGTACTACTATACAACCCTCACCGGCGGAAAGGTGTTCCATCCGAATTTTGGTGCAGTTGGGAAGGCCCGTATAGAGTTGTGAAGAGGATCAGTGATGTCATCTACTGCATACAAACAATTGGGAAACCAGGAAATAGAAGGGTGGCTCAATTGGAGAGGCTAGCAGCGCTTAGATCGAGAGATTTGTCTGATCGGGACGATCAGACTTAGGTGGAGGGCAGTGTAACGAATATTAGCAGCACTAAGGGATACCATCATCTCTAAACAAATTCTAAGCAGTGACTAGTATGTACATCAATAATTCAATCATTATGTGCGTACACGCAGCGGAGAAGCAACGCACAAACACATACAGATATCTTATCTGAGATGCTCCCAAAAGTATGCAATTATAATTGTGGGAGTGTCGCTCATAAATACACGCGTATATGAGAAGCTATACACGTGCATCTGTAGTTATAATTTTATAGCAGTAACTAAGTAAATTCTGGAAGCGCCTAGAAGATGCAACGAGAAATCACAGAGTATAAAAGGCCGCAACAGTAGAGGCGCGACAATCAGTTTGATGTAAGACGCTATCTGGCGAGCAATCGTAGTATTATTTTGGAAGTACTTTAGTAGAGGCCATTTTGCATTTTTGAATAGTGGAGTTATTTATTCAACAGTTTAGTGATTCGAACGTTAGCAGAAGATTGCAAATAACAAATGTACAATTGTAACAAATTCTCAGGAAAGAGTCCTTGTAATAATGAGTCACTAAATGAACTAAATAGAATGAGAAATAATAGGCAATTAAAAAAAGACTAAACACTTTAAAATAAAATAATTAAAAAAAAAAATTTTAAGTTAAACGGTTTTATTGAAAACAATACTTACATGAAGTAATAATAATACTAGGCTAGGATAGGTTAGGTGGTAGCTGCCCTGATAAGGATAGCTCACTTGGACAACACGAAGGTCCGTTGTGATACCACATACACCAAAAATAACGGTGACTTAGATCTAGCTACTTAGAGAATCGTTGGGTAGCAACGATAAAGCTCCGAATGATACCGATCTCAACTTTGGATATATCCTCGGGAGATCCAAGTGAGTCGCGACCGAAGTACTTTCGCCTAGTTCTGGCAAAAGCTGGACAATCAAGCATAAAGTGATTTGGTGATTCCACCTCATCATCCTTCTACACAGCTGCAGCAGGATGGAGTTTCCAGTATATTGAGACGTACCGCATGGATACCCATGGGACAGTGCCGTGTCAAAACCCCAATGACCATTGATAGGTGAGCCTTAGTGAACCCAATTGTTTCAGCAGACCTCCTGCCATCCACTTTTGGCCAGAAATATCTTGCTACCCTGCAAGACGTGGTATCCGCCCAACGTTTCCTGAGCTGATTCGAGGCCCAGCTATAGAGGAGCAATCCACAGGTGGCCAGCTGTATCCTGAAATACTAAAAGCTAGAAAATAATTAGGTAGGTCCTAGGTACTCGTCATTATACCCCTCATCAATCTAGGGCATTGATCAGACAATTAAATAAAATTTCAGAAGAGCAGATAAAGTTTAACGCATAGCAGTCCATATAAAGTTTAAGCGTAAACGTATATAGATGTAAAAAAAAAAAACAGCTAATGCCTCGATTTTAAAACGGATTTCTTGCAGTAAACTTTGAATTATTTACTTTCGTTACTTATTAAGACGTTGTACTTATGTAAGATTGGTATGATGTATGGGGAAATATAGAATGTAAGCAAAATATAGCAAAGCAAAGCAGGGCATGGAAAGGGAGAGATTGGAACGGAAAGTAAAGAATAGAAAAGAAAAGAAAAGAAAAGAAAAGAAAAGAAAAGAAAAAAGGAAGCGGAAGATAGAGAAAAGGAAGATTTGGTATATTCTTTTTTCATCGAGGTGTAGACGAGCTATCGATTTGTTATCGAAGTGTTACGCATTTGATATCGATAACGATTTATTATCGAAGACGGTTTGATTATTTTTCGAAAAACTGTCCATATGTTATCAAAATGCTGTCGATTTATTTCGGAGTGCTATCAATTTTTTATTTATGTGTTATCGATTTATTATCGAAAAGGCATCGAATATTTATCGAAAACTTAACTATTACTAATCGAAAATTTATCGATGTGCTATCAAAAATTAATCGATATGTTATCAAAAAGTTTCCAATTTGTTATAGACATGTTTTCGATACGTTATCTAAAAGTTATTGTTTCGTGATCGAAAAAAAATCTATTTGCTATCAAGAAGTTATCGATTTGCTATCGAAAATTATTCGATTTCTTATCAGTTCGTTATCAGCGTGCTATCAATTTCCTAACGACGACTCGTCGGTTTCTTATATAACAAACTAGCAGACCCGGCATACGTTGTTCTGCCCTAATTTTGGTATATCTGCATGAGTTTTAAGCAGTTTTTACCTCGTGCTCTCATTCTCACAATAACACTTATACTTCGCAACTGATAGCTTGCTTAAATCAAACTGATTTTCGTGCCATACTGTTTGATTTCCTCGTTGACATATTTCTAGGCGCTTCTATTTCTAAAATTTACTAGCTAATTATCAGCTATAAAATTACCGGCTATAACTACGTTTATAACTTCTCATATGCGCGTGTACATGTGAGTGATGCTTGCACAATTATTGCCTACTTTTGGGAGTATCTCAGATATATGCATGTGTTTGTGCGTTGCTCTCCGCTGCTTGTATGGACATATGTATAGACATAATGATTGAATTATTGATGTGCATACAAGTAACTGCTTAGTGTTGAATTAGAGATGATAGTATCCCTTAGTGTTGCTAATATTCGTCACACTGCCCTCCACCTAAGTCTAATCGTCCCGATCAGACAAATTTCCTGATCTAAACGCCGCTAGAATCTCCAAATGTACCACTCTTCTATTTCGTGGTTTCCCAATGGTTTGTATGCGGTAGATGATATCACTGATCCTCTTCACAACTTTGTACGGGCCTTCCCAACTGCACCGAAATTTGGAGGGAGCAACTTTCCGCCGGTGAGGGTTGTATAACAGTACCAAATCTCCCTCCAAGAAACCTTCCGAATTATTGTTCTCATCGTACATGCGTTTCATCTTACTACTCATTATCCTGGATCGTTCCCTCGCACTCTGTTGTTTGGCCAATGAACCCAGGGCCGGCTCTACCACATACGCCACCACCTAGGGCGCCAAGTTCTAGGGGGCACCAAATTCGATAAACACTTTTGTACTAAAAATCCTTTTTTCAAAAAAAAAAAAAAAAAATTTATAGGGGTTCTATATTTAGTTTCATTAAAAAAAATTTATTTTCACCTTAGTTATATTTTTCAACACAACTTGTCTGGTCTCATGCCCAATTTAGTATTTTGTTGACGATACCAATGTCGGTTGCGAGTGGCGAGCGTTGCTTTTCGAAACTGAAATTAATCAAAACGTACTTGCGTTCGGCCATGACTCAAGAAAGGCTTGTCGGTTTAGCATTGCTATCAATAGAGCAGGAAATTGCGCAAAAATTAGATTTATGTAAAATTATATCAACTTTCTCTGAGTTGAAGGCGCAGATAATGAAGTTTTAGTAAACTCTAAGATAAGTAAAAATACTTTTGTGTGGTATATTTTCGTTCTTTTGTTGAAAAAATAAAACCGTTTAAAAAAATATATTTAATATGCAAAAGAAATATTTTTTTTGTTTTATTGACACTAAGTTTGAATTTAATATTTCTAATCTCTAATTTTCTGATCTTCAATTTCTTTCTATAAATACGGGAGAAAGGGGCCGCAAATAATAACTCGCCTAGGGCCCCAAATTCTCTTGAGCCGGCCCTGAATGAACTACTTTGTAGAGCTTGCTCTTGACGGATTAGCTTTACATAATCAGTATCGTTTCGACGTTTCCCAACAGTAGTGCGCCCTGGCTTGAAACCACCCATGCATTCTTTCTGGCAAATTATTTTGTTCGTTTTAGTGCGTCCATTAGGGTTCTTCAGTGCCAGTGTTTCTCTCGCAGGTACCTTCGGTTTTGATATGTTTGGCCCATTCGTTCCATCAACCTTTGTCCGATCTACTTTCCTTAACTTTTGTGGTCTCTGTCGAATATCCTCCACCAGCACTTGCTTACTGCTGAAACCTTTCTCCAAACTGAAGTTAAGTAACACATCCTTGTTTTTATAGCGTATATTCCTTCTTTGCATGTCGATCCTGATGTCATGGCCAACTAAGAAGTCCACTCCCAATATGACTTCATCAACAATCTCCGCCACAACGAATTTGTGTAGAACTGTGACCTTCCCAATTAAGACTTCACAGATCACTTCTCCCTGGACCTGGTTATACTCGCCAGTGACCGTACGCAACCTTGCTTCAGGGAATGGCTTTACTCTCCTATTGACCAAATCAGATCGGATTAAGGAATGAGATGCGCCCGTATCTAACATCAGTATAAGCTCCTTGCCATCCACATTTCCTTTGGCGGTAAGACTGCTCTAGTTTCTTCCAATTTGCGAGATAGATATCACAGGACTTTCAATATCTGGGACAAGTTTTCGTTCTTTACATCTGACTCGCTCTTACTTATCTCCTCCAGCTTTACGTTTACGATTAGCCAAGTTGGAACTACTAGGACCAAGATCGCAATGACGTTCAATGTGACCGGGTTTCCAGTCTTTGAAGCATTTGAAAACTCTTTCACTCCGCTTTTGCGATCCTTATATTGCGTCTACCCACTCTGACCTTTCTACTTTAACGGCGTTAAAACTGGCTTACACAGAAGCGAAACTGTTTCCTGAATCAGAGCATGTGATACCGTTTCTGTGAATGTTGGCTTTGCGTATGTCGCTCGCCTCGTTTCCATGTCCCGTATGCCATTTATAAAGCTCTGGATTTTAATCCTTTCAGCGTATTCCACGGGTGCGTCCGCATTTGCTAAATGTGCCAGCCTTTCAAAATCCGACGCAAACTCTTGCAATGTTTCGCCAGGCCTCTGGAAGCGGTTCAATAACTCCATTTGGTATATCTGTCTCCTATGCTCAGTTCCGTGTCGTCTCTCTAGAGCGTTCATCAATGCTTCATAACAGTTTCGTTCGCCCTCTGGAATGGTTTGTAAAATCTCAGCTGCAGGCCATTTCAACGCCATTAACAGTGCAGCAACTTTATCTTCCGCCTTCCAGGTGTTCACTGCTGACGTCTTAGCAAATTAAATCTTAAATACCTGGAAAGAAACAGAGCCGTCAAAAGATGGAGTTTTTACCTTCGGATTGCTTGCTGAAACAGCTGGGCGATTTAGTTGTAATTGCTCCATCGACCTTTTAAATCATCGACTTCTGCCTGAAATTGTGCGATTTTTGCATCCTGCGATTCAAGTTTTGATGATACCCTTGCTTCCTGTGCCTTCAGCTGCGAGGATATGCGAGTTTCTTGTGCTTTCAACTGCTCAGCCATATATGTCTTCTGTTCTTCTAACTGAGTTTCCATCTTGGTTGTTATACGAGTCTCCTGCGATTCTAGTTGGGATACCATTTGTGACGTCATATATGTCTTCTGTTCCTCCAGTTGAGCTGACATATAACTTCTGTTCCTCCAGTTGAGATGACATATATATCTTCTGTTCTGCCAGTTGAGATGGCACTGTCGATGTTTGTGCAGATATTGCAGCCAATATCATGTTCTAGTCTGTGCTGGGAACTGCCTACGATGTTTCGTTTTTCTCTTAAATTTTTGTTGTTGTCTCGTCCCCATCAGGATGAAAGATATCATCGTCCACGTTAATTCCTTCCGACTCCATAGCATCTCGTAGTCGTGCCTGAAGCTCGAGTTTATTACCGGTTGTATTCAATCCACGGCTCTCCAACTCCTTCTTCAGTTGCTGGATCCTCAATTCACTCAACTTTGCTATGTCCAAGTTGTATTCGCAATCTTGGGAACTTATTCAACAATTCTTCTTCTGACACCAATCGTAACGAATTTATTGAAATTCCGCTTATTCCCAAACCTTCTGCTAACGTTCGAATCACTAAACTGTTGAATACATAACCCCAATATTGAATAATGCAAAATCGCCTTTATTAAAGTACTTCACAATAACACTTATACTTCGCAACTGATAGCTTGCTTAAATCAAACTGATTTTTCGTGCCTCAACTGTTGCTGCTTTTATACTGTTTGATTTCCTCGTTGACATATTTCTAGGCGCTTCTATTTCTAGAGTTTACAGCTTCTCATATGCGCGTGTATATGTGAGTGATGCTTGCACAAATTATTGCCTACTTTTGGGAGTATCTCAGATATATGCATGTGTTTGTGCGTTGCTCTCCTCTGCTTGTATATACATAATGATTGATTTATTGATGTGCATACAAGTCACAGTTTGGTGTTGGCTTAGAGATGATAGTATCCCTTAGTGTTGCTAATATTCATTACAATATGGATAGAGATAGATAGATTAAATCTCCTTAGTGCACAAACATTAGCATGTATGTACAAACATACCAAAAAATGGGACTTTTGTTCAAGAATTTGAACGAAATGTTTGAAATTTTTAAAGAAAGAGGTTTTTTCACTTGTGCTGTCCCACTCAATACAAGTTTGTTCCCCAGTTCACAGCGAACAAGCACACGCACTGCACCAGCGGGTTAGGGGATCAGAATATACCCGCGGTAGGTATGCCTGTCGTAAGAGGCGACTAAAATACCAGATTCAAGGGGCTGTGTGGCGCAACCCTTCAGGTTGTCAGCGCAATATACAGCTTCTCCAAACCCAATTGTCGACCTCACCTAACCGCGGCGAATCCTGTTTCACGACATACGAGGCTCTGGCGACCCAAGCTCCTCATGGAACTTGGGGGTAGGGAGGGAGGGAATGGCCTGAAGGTTTAACGTGGCCACATAAATCGTTCCCGAGATGGTCGGGCTAGCACCTTAATGGTACCGGAGCGTACCGGATTTGTATCCGGCAAAGGACCATCACAGCGATAACACTCCCCAAAGCCTTTGGGTGAGCAACCTTATCGCTACAACAACAACAACAACACGCACTGCCTTTTTTGAAAAAAATTTTACTTTTGTTTAAAAAATTTTGCTCACATTATAAAGGAATTGTATTATTTTTTATTTTTTTTGTGATGCAGAACTAAATATTTTATTTATTTGATTAAGAACTAAATATTTTATTTATTTAGTTCTGTCCCATAAACCTACTTATTTATATCCATTAATTTGACATTTTTTACCCTCTGGCAAGTGGAAAACAGATTTTACCACTGCCTTTTTTATGATATTGAAATAATTATATTTTCGGGGTCACATACATTTGGCTTCGGTTTTGTGGTTTTTCAACTTTTAACAAATTTTTGTTTTTTGTTTAATCACAGAATCAGCCCTCATCGCCTTATGCTAATCGGGATGATTTTTCAAATCTTTTTCGGCTGCATGACTGGTTTGGTAACAAATTTTCCATTGCATGTTTTCTTTCGTTGTCTGACTTCGATTGCCTGTACTCTTATGATGTCTGCTGGTCAAGTTATATGTAAGTTACAACAATTTTAAATAAGAATAGGGGTGTTCTGCATTTCGACTTGGATTGGAATTTTTTCGATTTGGCAACTTTGGTATTCTGTATTCCAATCTCTTTCGATCCAACTTTGAATCGTTCGATTTTGTGTATTCTGCATTTCGACCGTAGTTCCGCTTTTCTAAGTTGCAAATTTTTTGGTGGAAAAATATTTTATTTTTATTTCTTTAATTAATTTATAACAGAATTTTAACAAAAATGTAAGTAAAACTTGTTGAGAAACGTAAAAGGCTTGAGATGGTGATTGTTTTTTATATGTTTCCAACACAAGTGCAGTATGAGACGTTGGCTAATTTAATGGCAACAAAGCGGGAAGCCAGCCTTCGCATAAAATTCTTATTTTCTCCTCTCCACTTTGTTCAAATGTTATCCACTGAGGGCATATTTTTGGTTGCATTACATCCAGAAACGTAGACAGTGACCTTGACACTGTTGACTGTCCCATTCCTACATTATAATCCGCCCCTATGCTGGTAACTGCCATCTGCAAAAAATTTCAAAGCAGCTACTACAGTATTAAGGGCAGATGTCGATGTCGAAGTCCTTGGATGAATGTGCCCCGCAAAAGTATCTAACACATACTTGAAAGCATCCTTATTAAGTCGAAATTTTTTTTACCACTTTTAAGTCCAATTTCTTACAATCCATCACTTATCTCAAATGGATTACACAAATCTCGCAATATTTGCCTTTCCATTCTCGCCTGGCCATTTTCATATGCGTTGTTTTCCAACTCCACATATAATGCCGCGGCTATTGATTCCATTATAATAGACAGCTATAATTTGTGTCTGTTCGTTGGGTCCAGTTATATGCCAAAGCAAGGTGCCGTAGTAGAGGAAGGTAAAGCGAAAACGTAAACAATCCTTGCGGAAAGAATAAATAAACCTTTATAAAGTATTTTAGGCCAGTGCAATGAAATTAGCATCCATAAAATTCAGGAAATGTCAACTATATTCGTGCAGGAATCCGTTTTAACAAAACTTGGTGGCCACGGCAGGGAATTGGCCAAAAGAATGACAAAAACAGACTTACAATTATGAAAGCACTTCACTCAAAAAAATATAACACTGCGGCAATATATTCTATTGCTTTTTTTTTTGTACAAGATGGCGTGGATAATAAAATATAAACGTTTTTCAGTGTTTTTTTACAAATTTTCTTTAATATATTTTGTTCCAATGTTCACACATTACGTACAAACAGCTGATTTCGAAAAATCATTTGCTCTTCCTCTTCTCGTTACAATTCAGTCGTAATGCAGAATACCCAACTTCGACTAAAGCGGAGCGTAGAACGGGAATGTAATCGAAATGCACAATAGGGGTGTATATTTATGTTCGTACAATATTTTAATTCTTATTCTAGTGATGGACATTACTGGCGGACGAGCAAAGATTATTGTGACTACGCTTTCTGAGCTATTTTGGGGCATTGGACTGATTCTTTTACCAGGGATATCAATATTTTTTGATAGTTGGTGCTACTTATATGTGGCTATATCGTCATTTGTGGTAATTTTGATATTCATGCACAGGTAAGTCGATTATAGATAAAAATATCGTCAAGGAGAAGGAAGGGTAATAGTCTAGTTGAGGGGTCGACTGCTAATACGCTACCAAAAATATCGAGAGAGGTGTCAAAAAACGCGTATTAATCTCGAGAACGGCGGAAAAGAAACATTTTATCTCTGTCCTGAGATATTTGCAGTTGAAGTTGGCGATTTACAAGTGGTTGTTGTTGTGTTCGTACCCACAAAAAAAATTGTGCATCACCGTGGCGGTAGCGCGGTCGAAGGCCGCCAACGCAGAAAGGTGTTCTGCGCAAAAATAATATGGATCCCACCCCCGGTTTCGGAGGTACCCGCGGGTCTTTTTCCGGTTTTTCGTTAATATCTTTTGAACGAGTTAAAATTTTTATTCTCCGCCTTCGGATTATTAATACTGGTGTCAAGACGCGTCGTTTGACGCCTCTCTCGATTTTGGTAGCGTATTAGCAGTCGACCCCTCAACTAGACTATTACCGAAGGAAGTGCCACGAGCATACTATTGGGGTGGGATGTTCCTCGGGAGCTAAAGGGTCTATTGTGTCATCGCAACTGGCCAAAGGGGGGTACCACTCTTACCTGTTCTCTCACAACCAAGGTGTTGATGCTAAAACACCTTGGCTGTGTGGGATCCACTTACATACTATAATGCCGTGGAGGTCTATGGCTTTGAAGGCTTCAGCATCGTTGGTATTCGTTTGTGCGCCTGCCTCCTGATCCCGTCTTCCGAAGTATGCAATATTAATTGTCGGCAAAAGGATCATTGTCACCAAAGGCAATAGTTACATTGTCATTATGTTTCGTCATGTTAGATGGGAATTTCATGGTTCCTCATAACATCGGCATAAAAACAATGACCTTGCAAATCCTAATGTGCATCTTTTGTTGGAGTCGTACATACTGCTGGACCAGTCGCTCGATTTCCATATTGAGGTACCTAATCTGGGTTTCCCACTTGATCACGCTCAGCTTCCTTGGAGTGCTGCTTAATTGTGAATTCGGGACGAATTTCCTATATTCTGCCAGTTTTAAGCGAGATGAAGCCGAATCCTCTCGTCGCACATCAAATGGAATGGTGAATACAGTGAAAGACCTCTCTCTAAATTACCGGAGGCCTACCCACTTTGCCTCTTAAAATTGACATGGGTTCAGAGTATGAATAAGCCATCAGTTTAGGCTAGACAATGTAACTAATGTTATGTTATATTAATATAGTTTATAACTAATGGACGGTAGTTAATAAGTATTGGAGTGAAAACGGAAGCATCGTATATTGAGACTGTACAATGTCGGCCATCTGGTTACAGGGCATAACCTGACTGGACAACCACACACTTCCATTTGTCATCTAGGTAGATATGAGACGGGGATTTAAGGTTACTCTAGGTACCTTCTACTGCTACGTATGCCTTAGTACAGGTGGGCTAGGTCGCATGATTTGTCACAGCCCTGAAGATTGTCATCCCTTTTCACTCTTCACGTTTATTGGGTTTGCCATTGTCGTTGGCTGTGTAAATCGTCAGCGTACGCGCCAAACCAAGCTCGAGCCAACAAGCGCATTTAAGAAAGTAGGTTAGGGAAAGGCAAGAGTTCAATTATGGCGTCATTAAGTCCGAGCGGTAGCGGGCGGTGTCATGCTTCACAGGATCATATCTTTGACGACGTTCATAGCAGTGGAGTCGCGCTGGAAGGAGTTGCTCCGAGTATAATGAATGTGAATTGGGGCGTGATCTGTCGAACAGGCTTATGCTTAATAAATCGGATAACCAACGATTATGGGAATACACACAAAACTGCAAATTACAAATACACGCCTTAGTGGCTGAAACTGGCTTGGGACAAAACCATGACCAAAGAGTTCCAGCGACGATATTTGACAGATGGCTTTTTGGTTCGAAGATGTGATAATAAGCTCACCCTGTTGTTGTTGTAGTGATAAATACACTCCCGGATGGTTTTTGGGAGTGTTATCGATGTTGATGGTTCTTTGCCGGATATAGATCCGGTACGTTCCGGTAACAAGCACCTTTAAGGTATAAGCCCGACCAACTCGGGAACGATTTGATATGACCACATTTTAACCTTTCAGGCCATCCCGCCCACATATCCCAGGTTCAGAATGTGTAAATTAGAGAATCTGTAAATTACGCATGGTAACCCTTAACACGGTCGCGCTACACAATTACTTGAATTCCTGAGATCATCTCGTCACTATCTCCGCCGCATCTCTGTCCTGATCATACGGAGGGTATGCTTCGATTTTGGGGACGTATATTTTTGGAAAGCGTGTCCGATTCCGTTTTAGTCACGTTTGACCAGATATAACACACTGAGTTTAGGTCGCTTTTCAATAAACCAATAGTCCTAATTGTGTCCCTTTGCTTTGTTGTGCGACAGGCACCTTCATTGAGGTTAAATATCGAACCGGCGTTTGTGTCATCTCTCACTGGTCAACATGTTATGTACTCAACGAACCTACTTTAGACGTCCCAATGCGCCTGAGAGAAATCAGGAGTTGCATACGATCGAACAAACAGAAAATGCGTGGATAGAAGTGCGGGTCTGTAAAATGTTTAAGATCATGTGCAAATCTTATGAAATTAGACTTACAACGTTGCTCATCTCTAATGAGAGAAAACTTAAGCCTTGTAATGGCTATACTTACTTGACACTGCCTTCTGGCTTCACATGGCTATAAACTAGGCCTCGTCAGTAACAGCAGGTGTGGGAAGTATGGACCCTAGGAAGAAACGGTTGACCACATTCTGTGTTCGGGGCCTGCACCCCCAAGGTCAAGGTTGCAGCTATTAGGGTCGGGAGGATTACTAGATCGCGAGCACAAATTAAGCTGGGTCTTAGAAATGTTCTAGTATTTGCCAAAATAACATAGTAATTTCACAACATAAGACTTGATACCTGATTGTGTTTTTTGTTTGTTCACCAAACCAATTCTGGTAGCACTATGGACAAATTCACTATATGTGAGGTCTCTATTGAACCGCCAGTGCAACCTAACCTAATCTGTGACTGGCTTGTTTATAAATACCATGTTCTTTATCATTAATATTTATCTGCTAGTTTTCACTTCATTTGGATTTTCTGGACGTATAGCTACAACTTCCTTCGACGACAGTGATTGGGTATCCTGAAAATGAGGTCGCACGATTTTTATAGAAAAAAAGAAAGATTTTTATAGGGTGTAACTAATATCGTATTTTTAAACGGTTTTATTTAGCTTCTCGATAACCTACAAGCTTGAAACTTGGAATATAGTTCAGAACCCGATGACAATGCAATAATAAGAAAAAAACTCCGACAGGCGGCGCAAGGATCGAAATATTTAAAAAAATCATATTTGTGGTCTAATTTGGCTTACATTTGGAATATAAAATAGCTGACGTGTTTGCTCTGGCTTTCTTTCACGAATAATAAAATGAAGCATACATACATGATAAGAAAAGAAATAGGAGGTAGAGAAAGAAAGATAAGTGTGACAGAGCTGCTACCAAGCAGCGTCGTTACATAAAGTTGCCACTCAGAGTAAAAGTTACAAGTGTTAACAAAAATAATATAATTAAAAAATTTTTTTTATATTAAACGGTTTTATTGAAAACAATACTTACTTTAAGTAATAATAATACTAAAAGCTAGAAAATAATTAGGTAGGTCCTAGGTACTGGTCATCACACTCCTCATCAATCTAGGGTGTTGACCAGACAATTAAATAAAAGCGTTGGACGCGTCAAATTTCTATTGATAGTCATAAGTAAGACCAACTGAGCCTTAATCAGATTATGCTACGCTTTACATTTTTAGAAATATGACGCGCACAAGGTTTTTTTTAATTGTCTGATCAACGCCCTGGATTGATGAGGAGTGTGATGACTAGTACCTAGGACCTATGTTATTATTTTCTAGCTTTTGGTATTATTATTACTTAATGTAAGTATTGTTTTCAATAAAACCGTTTAACTTAAATTTTTTTTAATTATTTTATTTATTATCCCCTTAGATGCATTGCAGACTCGCCGCGCTGGCTTCTTCATCACAACAAGTTAGATAAAGCTTTAGAGCAACTACTTAACTCGGCAGCCTTCAATAATCGCACGATACCATTAAATCTCGAAGAGAAATTAGTGATCTATGCAAAACAAATACAACAAAAGTCAACGAATGCACCAGTATATTGGTCAATTTGGGAAAAAACCACCGAACTCAAATATATCTATTGTATACACCTTTCCTGGGTGGGTGTCATCATTATACACAACGTAATGCTGCTGATGATAAGATCACTGGGAAAGGAATACATTCACGTCAATACAGTTTGCCTGGGTTAGCGAAGACATTTTTATTTAACTTTTTCAAAAAATATACAATAATAACAACTTCTTTTTCCATTTAGGTTTATCTGAGATTTTAGGTATCTATTTGGGTTTATATTTTATACTCTACACCAGACGCCGCTGGCTGTGGTGCGGTGAATTGATGATTGGTTCGGGTGCTGTTACATTTCTCATTTGGTGTGTGCCGAGCTCATGTGAGATCCGCTGAAACTACTCTTTCTCTAAGTAACATTTTCTCTTATTTTGTTTTATTTCAATTTCAGTAAAGTCAAGTCGTCGGGTTGGTTTTGAAATGATCTTCTGGATATTTTTGAAGTTTTCAAATGCCGTCACATTTGCAGTACTTGCCACTTGCACTGGTGAAATCGTTGCTTCTGAGAAGCGTGACACATTAATGTTTTCTGTATTGACGCATAGTCGCTTTTGGCTTATTTTCGGTCCATACATAGCTACAACAATTCAGATACACCATTTGATTCCAATTACCATCTTTGCATCGTTGGCCGTGTTGACGGGCTTGTTGCTTTGCTTTCTTAATCGCGCGTTTTGGAATACGGAGCAACCTCGCAGTGTTAAGGTGCCCACACCAAATACATATCGGCGCAACTCCTCTTTGGAGCTACTTCGACGTTTCTCCGCAAGTTCGGCTTCAAGTGGTGGTAATGTCAATCCAGGTTTCTATGAAAATGGTCTGGCGATAAGCATTTCTGATTTGTGGCTTGTGAACGCTCAATTCGAAACCATAGCGGAACAAGACATTTCAGCTGCAGAATCTTATAGTGTCAGTGGAGACAAAGTAAATTAAGAAGAGTTTTTGGATAAAATATAAAATTTGTATTATACCTAGTAGTGTAGTTTCTAGTCAGATATAAAGTAATAAATTATTTTAAACTAATTAGTGGACCTAAAATTGGTATGTGAAGAGAGAGAGAGAGGGGTTAAAAAAGTAGGTTTTAGAAGAGTTGCAACGTATTAAATGCATCGAGCAGCGTGTACGGAAAACCTGCCCTGGTTTCTACACCTATAACTCGATGTTCGGTAATAAAAGGGATGCCGGACCATATAAGTTCTGTGCTGTGTAAGGCAACGGTGCGTTCGGTGCTGATGTATGGCTCTGTAGTGTATAGCGAATCTCTTCATAAGAACTCCAATCTCACCTGCCTACAGAAAGTAGGTCCCATTTTAAACCTGCTTCCGATTGGCTCGAAGCCGCATTGATACTTTGGGAATATGGGAGCTCGAAGAATATTCAGATAGGGCATAGCACTATCCTTAATATACATACATACTTTTGGCGGGAATATTGAGGGTTGAGTCTACACGAATTCTGTAGAGATTTATACATCATTCAATTATTCTCGATTTGGACAGCCTGCATATCGTTCCAAGCTCGTAACATAACTGGCAATTTAGTGGAATGCAAGCAAATTTTAGCTGCGTTAACCAACTCTCTACAAATATCCACTATCTGAGCTCCGGCTTATGAGGGAATCGAAGAAAATGAGATAGCCGATAAGCTGGCACGTAGGGTATCAGCGGAAGTAAGTTATGGAATAAGCAGAGTCGAAGTGAGCATACGCCAGGACCATCCCGGAGGGAAATTCAAATTTTTAAAGGAATAAAGTTCTGCAAAGGTGGAAGGGAACCTGAAATGAGAAAGAGACAAGGAGTACTTATACTGGAAAAGATGAGTATTTCTCATAATGACCACTGCTGGGGCTGTAAAGACCCAACCCTAGTTATAACACGTCTAAGATCTTTCGGAACGTTATCGGAAATAGGGACTCCAAAGATTCTTGATTTTATAAACATTTCCGATAGGTTCGATCCAGCATTCGGTAGGTTCGTACGAGTTTAGGGCAACAAAACGGCCTTTCAATAGCTACTTGGGCGACATAGGACATAACTAATTAGCAGAGCCGGATACCGTGCTATCACACCAAATTGACGTTATCTTTTTGTCTGGCCCAGACGGTGAGAGCTCAAGAAAAGGTGATTGCTAAAAATATTGTTGTGCTCTACCGCCCTGCCTCACTTCAGCCAACAGAAATCAGGGGTAACAGATTTGAGATCGTATTATTGTCAGCGGTTTTCTACCTGTATTTTCACTTATGTAAGTGGTGTTGGTGAAAGACTCAAGACAATCAGTTACATAGTGAAGTCGACGTGAATATATAATGGTGCGGCTCCTAGTAGAAACTGGGTCTAGGAGAAGTGTACCCATCGATATGGCCGCTTCAACACGAAGATTAGTTCCCTGGTCAACTTTCCTGCAGCAATGCAGCTCATTTGCTGTTGTCAGCATCGCATCCATTATTTTCGTGCCTAATAAGGTTTATCGGTATGGTATTGAAAAACCAGCCGGAAAACTAACGCACTTTATGGCGCTATTCTGCGCTGGATCAAAGTTATAGATGTTCGGTTCTTACAGAAAGCAGCTTACTTAGACACGGCAACCAGCCTGGATATTGTAATCGCAGTCTCCTCGAAGCGCTTTGAGAAGTTGGCAAGCGGAATTAGCCTCTGCCAAGGTATTCTGGGCAGCTGCGGTTTCTACTTGTTGGTTTCAAATCATCATATTGATGAAGGTGTGCCTTTTTCTCGTCATGAGGATCAGGAAATCAGTTATGTCGCCAGCTGAATACCGTAATCATTTACCGAACTATTTGTACTACGCATTACTTGGTTTGATTTAAGCTCTGCATGCTCCGCAATTGTGTGCAGATATCAGCTACGTGATCTACAATATAAACCAAATGAAAGAAAAGTGGTTTCTTGCATATGTAAGTGGAGTATGTTGTCTTTAGTGCAGCCCAGAAGTCGGAAACCACCACTGATACCTTTCTCGGTCCTTGAATGGTTTCGTATGTGGGCAAGTGATCGTTTAAGAAGCACCTCAATATGTCCAGTTTTAACCAGATCGTTAGGGCTTTTCTTAAAGCGTGTGTTTTTCGGATATGGCTTCTATGTTGAGATATGTATCTTGAAGCCATGCTGTTGGTGGTAGTTTTGATAGGGATTTTGTCTTGTCGGGGCTATGTATGGTCGTGTTTGGATTATTATTGGTCGGGATATGGGCATTCCGGGCTTATGACTTTCGGGGTTCTGTGTTGGAGGATTGTGTAACTCCTAATAATGTTATACACCCGGAAAAACCAGATTTTTGTTTCATTGCTGGTATCAGTCGGTGTTTAATGAAACTTTCTAAAACTTTTCTATCCGTGGCAGAATCACATTAACTTCCGTGAGTTCAATATAACTTACCTCAAATGTTGGTAACACAAATTCAAAAATACCAAGTAAAATAATTTTTCAATTTGTAATTTGTATTATTATTTTTTATTTAAGTTTTAAATATTAAATATTATTTTGTATATAATATTCTGATGTTGATTTTTGGTTGGAGATTTATCTCAATAATCATTAACATAAGTGACATTTTTACAAATTGAAATATGCATTAATATTTATTATTTAAAATTTTGATAGTTTTAATATAAATGAAAAATTAGTCATCAAAGTATAAAATTTTTTTAAATTATGGCGCGAAATTTTTATTTTTCAAATATTTATTTTTAGAAGTACAAAATTTTGCCTCAGCGAAAATTGGAAATACTGAATGCCTTTATTAAGATCAAAATTGTAATGTAATATTTTTATACATAGTTTTTTGTGATTTTTACATTCATTTTGGTCACTGGTTATTGCTAGAGAATTGCTATAATTTTTATTAATTAAACTTTATCTAATATGCTAAGATTCATTTAAACTTGCAGGAGTTTTATATATAATTAAATTATTACCTGGAATTGCTTAAATTGTTTAATTACACTGGTTTATACATTTCGATTGGTTTTTTTTTTGCAGAAGATATGTATGTTACCATCCAAGTCCTATCTTTGAGCGCTCACTGATTTTAAAAGCCATTTTTTAGTTTGAAAAAAAAAAACCGGTACAAAACCCCCAGTTCCAATTGATAGTGATCCAGATACCGATAAAAATTTAGCATGCAATTGTTGTTGCATTTGCATGTTAAATGTCTATCGGGATCTGGATCCCTGTTCATTGGAATTTCGGGATTGCTACCGGTTCCTCTCGCTGGTTTGTCAAATAAATAAATTCATTCAAACCCTTTAATTTTCTTTCGCATTCTATTCGATCCTATGTTACGATCTACTAATTTATTGACTTGGGGCCGAGATCGAAGCTACAGAGTTTGCTATCGAAGATACGTTAGTGTCCCCTTTTGGGTGCAAAAGGAAAGCGTTTCGGTGAAATTGAATCAAATAATGGCAAGATCAATATCAAAAGATATTCCCTAGAAGTTAATAAGTGGAGATTTTATGAAGTTTCTTTTAATTCAAGAATTTGTTGCAGATTTTTGGACTACTTCCTCTGGCGAAGCTGCTCTTTAAATTCTTAAATTTTTATTATTAGTTGTATTTGGTAAAAAATGTAGATAAAAAATGTGAGAAATATAAAAAAGATCGATAGACACTACACCTTTTCCAGTTTAAGTTCAGAAATTTACTATTCAAATTCAGAAATTTATAAGTAGGGTGTTATTTTTCAAAAGTTTTTCCAATTTATATCATATATTTAACACTTCTATATCACTACTACTGAATTGTGCAGCCTGTCAAACATTACAGTACAGATATATAACGAGAGGAGGAGACAAAATCTCAAGGCTGTCATTAAATTTTTGTAAAAAAGGCGCTTAAATATATGTATATTTCAACAAGCCGTCTTGTTTCTATCAATATTGTACATTAGGCTATTTCGTTCAAAAAAGGAAAATGAAGGTACAAAAGAAAATAAAATGTTCCACATATCAAGGGTAATTGATAGGTGAAGAAATGCATTTACTTTCAGCGCACAAAAATAAAGGTCCGTTTGTCGCACCATCTGTGGACGTATGTAATATTTGTATAGTGTCAGAGAAAGCTTTAAGACCAGTTCTCAAGGCATGCCCAATTGGAAATGCAAAATTAAGTTTAATAAATACAAATTTTCAAAATACAAGTGATGCATTCTCCAATAGTATCATGAACGATCACATAACCATCGAAAATTTATTTAGCAACGACATCTTTAATAATCACCGGACACAGCTATGTAAGGAAGTAATAAGTTTTTATTTGGATATTCGTTTGTTTTTTCAAACGAAAAAAAGCACGGACGAAAAAGAGTATGTTAGAAAAAAATTTACAAATTGATATTATTTCAACACCCATAGCAGCCAGTGAGCACTAGACTTATATTTTGTTTACTTCAATTATTTACATCATTAAAAAACTCAAAACGTTTAAAGAAATGCTTGTTGAGATATATGTATTCTTCGCCTTTTTTTTACTATTTATGTACTTTGTATGGCTTCAGCCCATGTTTAAATAATAAATACATCAAGCCTTGTATTGTATTTGTTGGCCTTTTCATTGTTTAATCGACTAAACTGAGATTTTATAACAATTAGTATGCAGAAGTTGGGGAAAGGGGATAGTGACCCGTTGTCACCCTCCTAATACTTTTTTTACACACGCTACTACAATTCACTAACACCAACAAAGCCCGCGCATGCGCAGAACACACATTTGCACAGTTTCAGAAAATAATCAGCCCTCTTCTCCATTTTGACTTGGTTTGGAATTATTTCGTTTTGGCAATTTTGGTATTCTGTGTTCCAATCTCTTTCGATCCAACTTCGAATCGTTCGATTTTGTGTATTCTGCATTTCGATCGTAGTTCCGTTTTTCTAAGTGGCAAATTTGTTGGCGGAAAAATATTTTATTTTTATTTTTTTCTTAATTTATAACAGAATTTTAACAAAAATGTAGTAAAAGTTGTTGAGAAACGTAAAAGGCTTCATGATGATTGTTTTTTATATGTTTCCAACACAAGTGCAGTATGAGACGTTGGCTAATTTAATGGCAACAAAGCGGGATATGATGACTCTTGGGAAGCTAGCCTTCACATAAAATTCTTGCTTCGCTTGTATATTCTCCTCTTGACTTTGTTCAAATGTTATCCACTGAGGGCATAATTTGGGTTGCATAACATCCAGAAACATAGACAGTGACTTTGACACTGTTGACTCTCCCCTTCCTACATTATAATCCGCCCCTATTTCATGCTGGTGGCCACCGTGGTGTGATGGTAGCGTATTCCGCCTACCACACCGTATGCCCTGGGTTCACACCCCGGGCAAAGTAACATCAAAATTTTAGAAATATCTAAGGTTTTTCAATTAGAAGAAAATTTGTCTAAGCGGGGTCGCCCCTCGGCAGTGTTTGGCAAGCGCTCCGAGTGTATTTCTGCGATGAAAAGCTCTTAGTAAAAACTCATCTGCCTTGGAGATGCCGTTCGGAGTCGGCATAAAACATGTAGGTCCCGTCCGGCCAATTTGTAGGGAAAACCAAGAGGAGCACGACGGAAATTGGAAGAGAAGCTCGGCCTAAGATCTCTTCGGAGGTTATCGCGACTTACATTTATTTTTATTTTATTCCATGCTGGTAACTGCCTTCTGCAAAAAATCTCAAAGCAGTTACTACAATATTAAGGGCAGATGTCGATGCCGAAGTCCTTGGACGAATTTGCCCCGCAAAAGTATCAAACACATACTTGAAAGCATCCTTATTAAGTCGAAAGTTTTTTTTTGAACCTAAATAAGAAAATAAGTCATTAAACTTGACCACTTTTAAGTCGAATTTCTTACAATGCGTCACTCATCTCAAATGGATTACACAAATCTCGCAATATTTGCCTTTCCATTCTCGCCTGGCCATTTTCGTATGCGTTGTTTTCCAACTCCACAAATAATGCCGCGGCTATTGATTCCATTATAATAGACAGCTATAATTTGTGTCTGTTCGTTGGGTCCAGTTATATGCCAAAGCAAGGTGCCGTAGTAGAGGAAGGTAAAGCGAAAACGTAAACAGTCCTTGCGGAAAGAATAAATAAACCTTTATAAAGTATTTTAGGCCACTGCAATGAAATTAGCATCCATAAAATTCAGAAAATGTCAACTATATTCGTGCAGGAATCCGTTTTAACAAAACTTGGTGGCCACGGCAGGGAATTGGCCAAAAGAATGACAAAAACAGACTTACAATTATGAAAGCACTTCACTCAAAAAAATATAACACTGCGGCAATATATTCTATTGCTTTTTTTTAGTACAAAATGGCGTGGATAATGAAATATAAACGTTTTTCAGTGTTTTTTGTAAATTTTCTTTAATTTATTTTGTTCCAATGTTCACACATTCTCTACAAACATCTGATTTCGAAAAATCATTTGCTCTTCCTCTTCTCGTTACAATTCCGTCGCAATGCAGAATACCCACCTTCGATTAAAGCGGAGCGTAGAACGGGAACGTAATCGAAATGCAGAATAGGGGTGAATGATTGCCAGAAAATTTGCACATTAGGAAGATAGGAAGGTATTGATATAGAAGTATTCACCCCTATTCTGCATTTCGATTACGTTCCCGTTCTACGCTCCGCTTTAATCGAAGTTGGGTATTACGACGGAATTGTAACGAGAAGAGGAAGAGCAAATAATTTTTCGAAATCAGCTGTTTGTACGGAATGTGTGAACATTGGAACAAAATAAATTAAAGAAAATTTGTAAAAAACACTGAAAAACGTTTATATGTTATTATCAACGCCATCTTGTACAAAAAAAAGCAATAGAATATATTGCCGCAGTGTTATATTTTTTTGAGCGAAGTGCTTTTATAATTGTAAGTCTCTTTTTGTCGTTCTTTTAGCCAATTCCCTGCCGTGGCCACCAAGTTTTGTTAAAACGGATTCCTGCACGATTATAGCTGACCTTATCTTTTTTTTATTTTTTTTTTAATTTCATTGCAGTGGCCTAAAATGCTTTATAAAGATTTATTTATTCTTTCCGCAAGGACTGTTTACGTTTTCGCTTTACCTTCCTCTACTCCGGCAGCTTGCTTTGGCATATAACTGGACCCAATGAACAGACACAAATTATAGCTGTCTAATATAATGGCGGCCACCGTGGTGTGATGGTAGCGTGCTCCGCCTATCACACCGTATGCCCTGGGTTCAACTCCCGGGCAAAGCAACATCAAAATTTTAGAAATAAGATTTTTCAATTAGAAGAAAATTTTTCTAAGCGGGGTCGCCCCTCGGCAGTGTCTGGCAAGCGGTCCAATTGTATTTCTGCCATGAAAAGCTCTCAGTGAAAACTCATCTGCCTTGCAGATGCCGTTCGGAGTCGGCATAAAACATGTAGGTCCCGTCCGGCCAATTTGTAGGGAAAAATCAAGAGGAGCACGACGCAAATTGGAAGAGAAGCTCGGCCTTAGATCTCTTCGGAGGTTATCGCGCCTTACATTTATTTATTTTTAATATAATGGAATCAATAGCCACGGCATTATTTGTGGAGTTGGAAAGCAACGCATACGAAAATGGCCAGGCGAGAATGGAAAGGCAAATATTGCGAGATTTTTGTAATCCATTTGAGATGAGTGACGAATTGTAATAAATTGAACTTAAAAGTGGGAAAGTTTAATGACTTATTTTCTTATTTAGGTTCAAAAAAAACTTTCGGCTTAATAAGGATGCTTTCAAGTATGTGTTAGATACATTTGCGGGGCAAATTCGTCCAAGGACTTCGGCATCGACATCTGCCCTTAATATTGTAGTAGCTACTTTCAGATTTTTTGCAGAAGGCAGTTACGAGCATGGAATATGGGGGATTATAATGTAGGAATGGGAGAGTCAACAGTGTCAAAGTCACTGTCTACGTTTCTGGATGTAATGCAACCAAAATTATGCCCTCAGGGGATAACATTTGAACAAAGTGAAGAGGAGAAAATACAAGCGAAGCAAGAATTTTATGCGAAGGCTGGTTTCCCAGGAGTCATCATTTCCCGCTTTGTTGCTATTAAATTAGCTAACGTCTCATACTGCACTTGTGTTGGAAACATATAAAAAACAATCACCATCAAGCCTTTTACGTTTCTCGACAAGTTTTGTTAAAATTCTGTTATAAATTAATAAAAAAATAAAAATAAAATATTTTTCCGCCAACAAATTTGCAACTTAGAAAAACGGAACTACGATCGAAATGCAGAATACACAAAATCGAACGATTCGAAGTTGGATCGAAAGAGATTGGAACACAGAATACCAAAGTTGCCAAATCGAAAAAATTCCAATCCAAGTCGAAATGCAGAATAGGGTGATTATATATATGATTCATATACGCAATGTAATACTTATATATATGTTACTTGCGGAAGTGATGATGCTTCGTTGACAATGGTGGCTTGAAATTGTACCCCAAGTTTTCTCCAAGGTGTGTACATCCCGATCTTAGAAATCAAACGGAGGCCATGAAAGTACTTCAGTCGGCACCGCAGTTTGGAAGCAGTGGAAGGGAGAGACCTCCACTGAGTTTCGAGAAGTAGGTGGAGGACTTGATCTGTGCACACAGTACCTAAACGTTACTTGGGGGAGTGTGAACACTCCTTTGACTGTGTAAGCGGTCATATCTCCGTCGTCACTGCTGCCATACTCAATGAAGATCAATGCTTGTGCACCTAAGAATACAGCTTGATGGCCTTGTATTTGACCTCTTATGAGTGGAAGAGAGGGAGAGGTTTTTTTCTTCGCTATCTCCTTCACGGGAGCAAAAATGATTTAATGAGTCAAGAAGTCCCATGCTTCCTTAACAGTTTGTGGGCTTTCATATCCATGTGTGTTGTTGTGGTTGCAGCGATAAGGACACTCCCCGAAGGCCTTGGGGAGTGTTATCGATGTTGATGGTCCGTTGCCAGATGCAGATTCGGTGCGTTCCGGTATCAAGCCCGACCATCTCGGCAACGATTTGGTATGACCACATGCGACCTTCTAGACCATTCCGCCTTCCCACACCCTAGATCCATGACGAGTTCGGGGTCGCCAGAGACTAGGCTGTTAATGAAACAGGATTCGCCACGGATAGGTGAGGTTGATAATTGGGTTGGAGAAGCTACATATTGCGGTGGCAACCCCTTGAAAGGGTTGCGCTACACAAACCCTTGAATCGATTTGGTATTCTAGTCGCCTCTTACGACAGGCATTCCTACCGCGAGTATATTCTAACCCCCCAACCAGCTGGGGGCATATCCATGTATCAAATTATTACCTGACAAATTTTCAGAACTGGAATTGTTATTTTCTGAATTTGAATCGTAATTTTCTGAACTTGAATCGTAACTTTTTGAAATTGTATTGTAATTTTCTGAACTTGTATTATAATTTTCCGAACTTAAATTTGAAATTCTGAACTTAAGTTGTAACTTTCTGAATTTGAATTGAAAATTTCTGAATTTAAATTGGAAACTGAACTTGAATTTTAATTTTCTGAACTTAAATTGGAAAAGGTGTAGTGAGTGATTCCACGTAGGGATTGTATAGTGTCATCCGGTGCCCATGTTTGTTGTAAACCAGTTTATTACTTTAACTATTTGAGATATGTATGTTTCATTATATTTATGTACAATAATTTCAAAACGCTGAAGACGAGTTTATCACTGATGATTGTTGGAATACAAAAATCATCTTTACGTTCAAATGTATCACTGGCGGTGCATTAGCTCTCAATGTGTTAAGAGAATTGGGAAATAATTTTTTTCTGGCTATACTTTTTGATAATTAATCTTATACTTAAACTTTTATGTACAATTTTAGAGCTGAATTTTTAATTGTTTGTTTAATTTTGGATTTTACTTTTTCTTTTCTTTAATATTAGTTTTCATAATAATATTTTACAAACATTTTAATAGTAAATTTTAGCGACTAGATATTGAAATAAATTACATGGTTTATATAATATTTACGTAGTTTGTGTTGCTAGTTGCTTGCTAATTTTTTTTTAATATAGCTATTATTAATATGTTAAACTAACGCTAAAGCAATAGGAAACTTTTTACTTATCTTATGAAAATTAATTTCATTAAATTATTTATTTCTACAATTTTTTTTACATTTTTTGTAGTATTAAATTGTAGTTGCTAAATTTATTAAAAAATTTTGTAGTATTATTTACGTCTTCCTACATATTTTTTTAAATATTGTTTACATAAATATGTATATTTACATTTTTATGTATATGCTTTTATAGTACAATATTGCATAGTTATATAATAAAATAAAATATTAAATTGCTTTTTTGTAATGACAACCTCTAGAAAATTTTTTTGTTTACTTTTACAAGTTAAGTGAGGTAAAAGTCTAGTTGAGGAAGTCTAGTTGAGTACGCTGCCAAAAATATCGAGAGAGGTGTCAAAAGACGCGTATTGACATCAGTATTAATAATCCGAAGGCGGAAAAGAAAAATACTACTCTAGACTATTACTAAATACTACTCTAGACTATTATTATAAATACTCAACTAGACTATTACCTTAAGTGATTGTTTTTTATTAACAAATTGGCATTTCCACACCTATTCCTCTTCATTGCAAAATTGTATTCTTTTAAGCATATTTCTTTGGTTGTATCTACAACACTAACGTTCAAAGTTATATAGCTAGAGTGCTCAAGGAATCCTGCTAACGCAGCCATAGCAATACACAATCAATAAAAATTCCAATACAATAAGTGCTTTCACGAACAAAAACAAATATAAATAATTCCTTCGCCGTAGTAGTATTGATCAATCAAGTTGTTTGTTGTTATGAGCCAAACGGAGCCAATGTGATGTTGTTTTAAGTCTCAGAGAGCCATTAGAGCTTGCAAGAGTTCAACTCAAATAAGTGTGTTGAGCGGTTTTACTCAGCTTGCATTCTGCTAGTTCAATAAAACAGTTGGCAATTCACAAGGTCTCCTATTCGCGGTATTTATGTTTAAATCAAATATTATGTTGGAAACCATGGAAACGACTCAAATCTTGTGAATTGCCCAAGTATATGTCGGGATTGTCAGTTAGTTCACATGCGAATATTGGTTTTTAAAAGTGATGAAGTGTTACCAAGCAATTATATCAAAGTGGGGTAAGATTTGAAGGTCTCTTTAAACCAGCAAAATATGGTTCTAAATTAGCTGAAATCTTGCCGCTGGTAGTGTTGTTGTTGCTTTTAATATCGCATGAAACGAAGATAAATGAAACAAGTGAGGAAGGTTAAGTTCGGGTGAACCGAACTTTACATACTCAGCGAAAGCTTAGCTGCGTTGGTTTCGTAGGATTTCGTAGATGATTTATAAGTGGTTTTTACTTCCATATCACATACGTTTGGGAAATATCGACCAACTTGTAGACCTAGGGTGACGTTTTTTGTAACGATTTTCCTTCATCCTTTGTCAAATAAGGGAAAATCACCATGTAGGGAAATGAACCTAGGGTAACTCTGAAATGTGATTGTATGACATGGGTATAAAATGAAAGGTATTATAGAGTATTTTAAAAGGGAGTGGGCCTTAGTTCTATAGGTGGACGCCTTTTCGAGATATCGCCATAAAGGCGACTCTATAATGTGTTAGTACGGTATGGGTATCAAATTAAAGGGTTGAGGGTGAGGGTTTTAAAAGGGAGTGGCCCTTAATTGTATATGTGGCGTTTTCGAGATATTGACCAAAGCGTGGACCAGGGTGACTCAGGCTGACATCATCTGTCGGGTGCCTATGTAATACCACGACCACTATTCCTGCTATGATTCCAAGGGCTTTTGATTTCGCCCTGCAGAACTTTTTCATTTTCTTCTACTTAATATGGTAGGTGCCACACCCATTTTACAAAGTTTTTTCTAAAGTTATATTTTGCGTCAAAAAGCCATGTTTCATCCGTTTTATGTATTTGGTAAAGAATTATGGAACTTTTTTCATTTTTCGAAATTTTCGATATCGAAAAAGTTGGCGTGGTCGGATTTCGGCCATTTCTTATACCAAGATAGAGCGAGTTCAGAAGTTAGCGAGTTCAAGTTATCGTGTTAACGGCCGAGTGGCTACAACCGATTTCGCCCATTTTCACAGAAAACAGTTATCGTCATAGAATCTAGGCCCCTACCATATTTCACGAGGATTGGAAAATTTTTGTTCGACTTATCGCATTAAAAGTATTCTAGACAAATTAAATGAAAAAGGGCGGAGCCACGACCGTTTTGAAATTTTCTTTTATTTTTGTATTTTGTGAGATCATTTCATTACTGGAGTTGAATGTTGACATAATTTACTTATATACTGTGTAGATATTAAATTTTTTGTTAAAATTCGACTTAAAAAAAATTTTTTTTTTAAAAGTGGGCGTGGTCGTTCTCCGATTTTGCTAATTTTCATTGAGCATATAGTAATAGGAGTAACGTTCCCGCCAAATTTCATCATGACATCGTCAACGATTGCCAAATTACAGCTTGCAAAACTTTTAAATTACCGTTGCCCAAAATTTTACTAATTTTCTATTCTGCGTCATAGGGTCAACCCACCTACCAAGTTTCATCGCTTTATCTGTCTTTATCGCACTTTTTCGGTTTTTCGAAATTTTCGATATCGAAAAAGTGAGCGTGGTTATATTCCGATTTCGTTAATTTTAAATAGCAATCTGAGATGAGTACCCAGGAACTTACATACCAAATTTCATTAAGATACCTTAAAATTTACTCAAGTTATCGTGTTTACGGACAGACGGACGGACATAGCTAAATAAATTTCGGCGTTACACTTTTCTTCCTTTTTTTCAAATTACTGCTTAAAATGCTTTGATATGTTTAGCAGTTACAAACATGATACATCATATTTGTTTTTGTTTACAGCTGATTCTGGCAGTTTGTTTTATTTAGCAATGATGTCACTCTTTGACAATAACCTAACGTGTTTTGAGAGGTGGTTAAGTTGTAAACACAATGCCGGGCGACGACGATCTTCGCCGCGTTGGGCGCTGACATTTCTCAACTTAACCCTTCTCCTTCCTGCAAATGCGATCCACCAATCGATTCACAGACATTTCCTTACTAAAATAAACCCCGCAAGAGCATATTGGTTAAACGACGTATTATAATTTTAGTACTGTATTAGAGTTATAAAAAGCAGTTTCTACTAATTTTTTGAAGGCAAACTGACTATTCTATCAGAAACTTATATTATGATAGTTTTTATTTTTTTATTGTAACATCGTTTAATCAATCACGTCAGTGCATTTCCTTGCGACGAATTGGTAGACTAGTAGTCGACGCTTGCAGGAAAGATTAAGCGAAATGCGAACTTGGTTAACGTAAACGCTTTCAAATGACTAATTTGGAAATACGTATTTCAGGCAAGTTTAAATATAATATAAGCTCCTTTTTTTGGTCGAATGGCCTACATTATCTTACGACACCTTTCTTTCGTAGTTCACTTTCCAATTCGTCGTTTGCTCTGAAGTACATGCTGAAAATTCCATGAACAAATTTGAGTGCGAAATATGTCGCGAAATACACTAAAACATCTTATCTAATGCTTATTGGAAAGTTATTGGATCTAAAAGAAAGTCTAGACAAACGAACAAAAGCATCTGCTTATTGGCTGCTACCAAAGTAATTGGCGAGTGGGTAGCGAATGCTTCATTTGGAATTCAAAGTTATGGCATTTCAAGTTAAAGTATCGAAATATACGGAAAAGGCTACGAACTAAAGGCTAAGGAATCAACAAGACGGGTGTGAATCACGTTACTCAAAATGTTTGAAGTATATTTCAATACATATTTAAAATTTTTTGCGAATACCGAAGGAAAATTTTATTATTTCAAACAAAAGATACAAATACATCCATACTCGTAGCTACGCAGGGTTTCAGGGCTTTGATACAACTAAACGAATATATATATTTGCGTTAAAGTTACGTATTGATTGCAAATAGCCGGCTATCAAAAATCGTGGGTCGATCGATTGCTGTATCGTTTGCTTTGCATTACATAAAGTCGACCGAAAAATGTCCAGCTCTGAAGGGTGTTTCAAGTCAAGACTCCAACGAAGTGGAACAAAAATGGGCTCCAAGATCCCACAGTTTCATACTTAAATTTGCGGAGAAATATAAAGCCAGTAAAACCAGAAAAAAACAAAAACAAATAGTACACCTGACGACTCCAAAACTAAAAGTTGTAAAATTTTGTTGACGAGGAACTTGGATTACTAGCAAAAATCCTATATTAAAATTGTGCCCATTAGTTAAAAAAACGACCAACGGTTATTCGAGAAAGGTAACAATTGAAATTGGGATGTATTAATACACCTTTGACATAGATTCTATGTACACATATAGAATAGTGTTTTTTTTTTTTATATAGGAAATTTTTCACAAATTCAAAAGGGCCCTTCAAAACGACAGCCCAAGTATTAAAAAAAATACTTCTAAACAACAAATTGTGTTACATATCTAACAAATCTATGGTTTGAATGAATTATTTGCTTCAACTAAGAACGAAACTGAAATCATGACTTTTATCATATATGAAGGGCTTAGAACCAAAAGGATCTAAGTAACATCGACGTTGAATTGAGATAATTAAGGTTAATGTAAATTACTTATTGTAAATTCTGGGTAAATGCGTTTGAAATTATTCCTTTCTAAATGAATGGAAGTTAGTCAACTAATTCAAAGGATGTTTACTGCAGATGGAAAATAACTGTAAATTTCCAAAAATTATTGGAAAAATTTCCAAAAATTATTGCAATAAAATATCGAACGTTGATTGCTCGGCCAAAAGAACATGCAGAATTTTTTCAAGTATACAGTTTTGTAGCCCGCTTAATTTTAGTATAATAAAGTGCTAAACTTAAGTTTGTAGAAAGTCTCGCTGATTTTTGGCAATTTTTTTTTTCTTACGAGGATTCGGACTTTTTTCCATATAAAAAAAATTACGTTAAAAAATTCCTATGGGGTATAACTCAAGAAAAAAATTGCCATAAATTAGGGAAATTTTTCACAAAACTAAGATTTCATTGCAACAATTTTTGGAGCCAAAAGGGTCTAAGTGCGCTTGGATCTAGAAAAAAAATTGCCGAAAATCAGTGAGACTTCCTACGAACTTAAGTTTAGCACTTTATTATACTAAAATTAAACGGGCTACAAAACTGCATACTTGAAAAAATTCTGCATGTTCTTTTGGCCGAGCAATCAACGTTCGATATTTTATTGCAACAATTTTTGGAGCCAAAAGGGTCTAAGTGCGCTTGGATCCAGAAAAAAAAATTGCCAAAAATCAGCGAGACTTCCTACGAACTTAAGTTTAGCACTTTATTGTACTAAAATTAAACGGGCTACAAGACTGCATGCTCGAAAAAATTCTACATGTTCTTTCGGCCGAGCAATTAAATTTTATTGCTTGGAGGAGCGCAGTTAGATCCTTTTGGCTCCAATCATTAATGCAATAAAATTTAGTACGTTTTTGGCTTGGCAAATATATGGCAATAAAATTTCCAAAATGGCTTGGATCGCATTGTCAACAAATAGACACTATATTAAATATACAAATATGGGTATAACTCAATTTAAAAAAAAATGTCACTTAGATCCTTTTGGTTCTGAGCCCTTCATATGTAATACTCCTATACTGCTAGTCCAATAAGCTCGCAATGGATTTTGAATTCGAAATCAAAAAAAGACAGCTTACAAAGTTTCTGTGATTGGAGAAGCATAAGTGTGGCAAGGAAAAATTTAAGGTACATTGGATTATTGAATAAAAAAACAAAAACATTTATACAACAATATATAGACACTGTGATGTTTGGGAGTGTACCTAGCTTGTAGCAGCAGATAGTATTATATATATAAAATTATAAGTATAACTGTACTTTCGATATTGGATAATGAAACAATATTATTCTTCAATATGATTTCAATCCTTTTTGAATTTATAAAATCCAGCCAGTACCTCTAAGTATTATTATATCTTTCTAAATTTCATCTACTGATTCAGCAGCGTATTCGTTACTTCTGAGAACGAACACAACGGATTACCATTCGCCGTTATATGGTCACTCATACTGTTACTACCGATACCACCATTACCATTGAGCCCGCCACTAATCACAGCAGCGCCCCCATTGCCGCTTATCAAATATGTAGCGTTTGGCGCATAAGCCAGGGATGAGTGCGATAATAAATGTGAAGAATGATGCTGCGTAGCAGTGACCGAATGATGATGTGTTAGATTGTGCCTCAATGCACTGCTGCTTACATCAATACAATTCAAGGTTGATGCTGCTGTTGTTGTTATTGCTTCGCTTGCATGTATTGGTTGTAGCGTTGCGCCCAGTGTTAATGCACCTTCACCATTCACCATTGATGCAGGAGTGATTACAATTGGCGCTATGATGGTCAGTTGATGATGATGATGATGTGGTGTTGGAGGTGGAGGATAGGCAACATTGTTAATGCTTTCTGAAGTGTCTGCATCATCATACGAGCTATTACCATTTATTAGTGCAATTTGGCCACGAGCGGCTGGAGTGGCGCCAGCGCCTGTGCCGCTTCCACCATTGGGCGAGTGGCGCTGTGGTGATGAACTGGACGATGCGGTTGAGTTACAACCGGGCAGGATTTGTAATTGATTGGTGTAGCTGAGCTGTTGCAATTCCAGTTGTTGCTGTTGGTGTGGAGTGAGCAATATCTATTAGGCGTTGAGTGGGTTTGAATGTTTTTGAAGGAGGTAAGAAATTTTCATTGTTAGTAGTTGAGTTGGAAGTTAAATATTTATAGAGTATTAAGTGCTCGAGTTACAATTACTAGTGACGTGTGCATTGCACATTTTTTACAACAACATTTTAAGTTAAATTTGGTGTAATAGCAACAATAACAACAACAACAACAATATCAACATTTACAGCTACAAAATTATAGATAAGCTTTTTGTTATTTGCATTAATATGTGATTTATCGAGGTCCCCACTTACATACATATTTACGTCTTCATATATAGCTACATTAAAACATAAAACAGACTTGAGTGCTACAGCAAAGCCGCTTACAAAAACAAAAACCCAACAGAAATGGTCAGAAAATAGTGCTCTAAAAATCTGGAATATAAGCTGCTTCAATTACATTTTTAATCTAATGCTGCCTATGTATGTATAAATTGAACAGCCTCGTTCTTCTCGAACACAAGCGAGACTTTCGAGACTAGTTGAATCGAGAGATGGGCTTCTCGCGAGATTTTCGAATCTTGAAATACTCGCGAAGCTCGGAAGCTTCTCGTGTTTTTGAGACGAAATCGTAAGCTCTATATAATACTGCGTGTACAGCGATTAAATTAAAGGTCGACAAGGTCACGAGCCTGCCGAGTGTTCTAAGATTCAAGAATCTTGCGAGAAGCCGATACTGACGACAACTTTCCTCTTGAACATATTCGAAAAATCATAAGCGCTTGCTTGTAGCCGCATTATTTTGTACTACAGTTGGAAAAAACTAGTGCGATAAAGAACAGTATATAAAACAATGGCAACTTCTCACCTTTAACCAACTCGGTAACAAAAAGAAAAATTGCAAGCGAATATGGTATAACTAAACAAAAAATTTCCGAAATCGGTATACACAAATAAATCTATAACACCTAGTTTTCATTTGGTAAGATTATCTTCATTCCGTATTCAACTCCTAATCTCCGGATTATTACGCGATTGTGAGAGCTATAATTTGGCCGCATGTTTGTCCTTGTGAGTCAATCACGCCCAGGGTTCCGTGATTTTTATTTGAATGAATCACGAATCTAAAAATAAAATGTATTTTTTATTTGAAAATGTTTTCAAATCAAAGATTTTTTTTATCTTTTATTTGATTCGGCATTCAAATAAAAGATACTTTTTATTTGTGATTTGATTCTTCAGCCAAATCAAAAATACTTTTCACTTGTTATTTGGTTCTTTAGGGAAATCAAAGACAATTTTTGTTTTTCCGATTTGGGTCGCTATCTGAATGAAAGATATCTTATGCTTCTTACTTGATACGTGCTACATACAAATAAGTGCGCGTGTATATCAATTAATTTTGAGCTATGTGTGACCATTGTCCATCCTTAAAGGAGTGGCGGACTCGGATAAAATTTTGAAATGATGAAACTGCATCATATATTCCAAGGTTATTTGTAGTTAATGAGACAAATAGCGAGCACCGAAAAAATGAAAAGGACGATTTTTTTTTTGATTTCGACAGCGATGTTGACTATAATGTACTTAATGAAGACTTTCCTTTGTTATTAAAAGAGGAGTCTGAGTTCAGACACTTTTTCAATCAAACTTCAACTTCGCTTAATGACCTTAATGACTTTTTTGCAGTAAAAGAACTTTTTCTGAAATATTACACAGCTTTACCTTCCTCAGCGCAGGTTGAACGGTTATTCTCGTTTGCAACTTTATTGGATTTACCAAAGTACAACAAAGCTGTGGAGGATAATCGGCTCCTGAGCGCCTAAAGCTTCTTTTGGCTAGAGGGATCAGAGCCCAGAAAGCTCGCCAAGGAACATATACTATAGTGGTCCTATCCGGTCGGTTCCGACACAGTTCTAACCAGAAAGCAATATACATATACCCACTTATGGCTAAATACATTGAGATCATCATCATGATTATTTCCGTATTTTTGTCGGTGGGTATATCTGTTCCCTTTTAAGGGCTTACAATTTTGAGATTCGGACCAAACTTAATGTACCACGCCATTTGCATGAAAGGTGTAAAAAGTATCTTTGATTTGGGTGAGAAACCAAATAACAAATAAAAATTATCTTTCATTCGTCTGAAGAATCAAATAACAAATAAAAATATTTTTTATTTGGACGCCGAGTAAAAAAAAAAAAATAAAAAGTATCTTTGATTCGTCTGAAGAAACAAAAAACAATTAAAAAATATTTTTTATTTGGATGCCGAATCAAATAAAAAATAAAAATTATCTTTGATTTGAAGTTGGATTTTAAATCAAAAACATATATGTAATACTCCTATATTGCTAATAGAAAATGCTCGCAATGTGTTTTGGATGCGAACACAAAGCAAGACAGCCTATAAAATGTTTGTGATTGTAGCAGTATAAGTTTGACAAAGAAAAACTTAAATTTTGGTACATTCGATTATTGAATAAAAAAACAAAAACATGTAAACAGCAATATATCGGCACTCTGATGTTGGGGAATGTATTTAGCTTTTTGTAGCAATATAGAAGTATTACATATACATATGATCAAAAAGGATTTAGAATCACGCAACCCTTATCACGCCAGACCTGCTTTTCGAGTTTGAATGGAATTTGATAACAGTGCCTTTTAACTTGTTTTTAATTGCTTTAACTTGACCTATCGCTGGTTAACTCTAGAGGCCATGTAAATAGAGGTATAACGATTTTGGAAAAGTTTGCAGGAATAAAAAATAGAAGAAGAGATTTTAGGCCGAGCTTCTTTTCTAATTTGCGTCGTGCTCCTTTTAATTTTTCCTGCAAATTGGCGGGACGGGACCTACTTGTTTTATGCCGACTCCGAACAGCATCTGCAAGGCAGATGAGTTTTCACTGACAACTTTTCATATCAGAAATACACTCGGACTGTTTGCCAAACACTGCCGAGGGACGACCCCGCTTAGAAAAATTTGCTTCTAATTGAAAACCCTTGTTTCTTTCTTGACGTTGCTTTGCCCGAGGCGTGAACCCAGGATCTTCGGTGTGGTAGGCGGAGCACGCTACCATCACACCACGGCGGCCGCCGACCAGGAATAAACGAGACAATTAACATCAAAACGCTTTTGAGAACTTTTCTGCTATAGCAAACTATTGCTTCTCTAAACCAATTATCAACTCAGCTACTAGTGGCGAACCCAGTTTATTTACCTGGCACCTCTCTGGCGGCTCACAGAGATAGGGAATTAGATGAACTAGAAGGTTTAAGGAGGTAATATCAAATAGCTCCGGCGATGGGCAGCCTAGTACCTTAATGATGCTATTTCCTGAACGTACCGGATTACTATCCAGTTAAGGAACATCAACTTCGATAAAACTCCCCAAAACCGTAGGGAAATCTCCTTATCGATACGAAAAAAATAAGAAGACAATTTTTCCAAAACGTGGAATGACTTTGTAAATATTCGTCACTTCGGTTACTGCTCCCTCCTCAAATCTCTTCAGTGTAGCCACGCTACGCTGCCTGTCTATAATGGAACTGTTTACTAGCTATCCTAGTTTTTTATAATCATGAGACAGTCCAACTTATATAACCGAGTTTTTGTTGTTGCTCTAGAATTTGTTAGAAGTTTTCTCATATGTTTTTGCAAGTCGTTCACCAACGAGACCTTCTAATGATCTGCAGCAATACATTACAATTAATCTACTCATAACTATTGTAGTACTCAATATGCGTTTTCTCTAAATTTACATACTACGCTCAAAGAGCACCTCCTGCATGCTGCGTTGCAGCAGCAGCTGCTAAAATACTGTGTGAACCGTGTGCAGTGCTGGAAGTGGTGGGAGAAGCAGAGCTTGCGGTGCCAAGTATTGTATTGTTGGTAGTGGCATGGTGATGATGGTGATGGTGATATGTAAAATATGAATGGGAGTATTGTGAGTAGGCTGGACTCCATACCTCGCTACCATTTGCTGCAACTGCTGCCACATGAGCGGCATGCGCATGCGCGTGATGATGATGAGCAGGGTGGTGGTGATGATGATGTGGATGAGAATGTGCGTGTGCAACATGTGGATGATGATGATGCGGGTGGTGGTGTGCTGCCGTCGCCGCAACCGCAGAGTGTGTTGAGTGTGCATGCTGATGAGCTGCTGAAACAGCTGCTGCTGCATCGCTAGCAGATGCGGACGACAGATCAACTTCTGCTGATATTGCATGTGCTTGGTGCTGCAGTGGTACTATTGCAGCAGAGGGCATGGTAGAGCCACTACAACCTGTATGTGGCATGTGTCCGTGGGTGTGGATATGTAAGTGCTGCTGTTGTTGAGCATGTGTATGCTGTGCTAGGTGTGCAACAGTGTTATTGGAAAGCTGTTGCTCAGTCACCGAATTTCCGTTGGAACGTAGGGTTGATTGCGAAGATTGTTGTTGTGCTATTGGTATCACCTGATTTTGCTGTTGCGGTGAAGTTGTATGCGAGGACGACGAGTACAATCCCGAATCATCGTGCTGCAGTTGATAACTATCTGGTGTAGTTGCGTTTTTAGCATCTTTTGAGCTCACATTCCCATTCCACTTAGCGCTCACCACCTCATTGTCGTTGTTATTATTGTTATGCGCATAACTGATTCCATTTGTGAGTGGCGTATGCTGTGGTGAACGTTCAGCGCTACTGTGATGCCGCCTACTGCTGCCACCGCTGATGCTATTGATTGGTATGCCACTTGATTGCGAACCCCACATTAGCACCGTTTGCCGTTCATAAGGATCTGATTGTGTCGAGGTTAACTCCAGTTTCGGCGTGATAACACTATGGTTACCGGCACCACCACCACCGCCATTTGCTGTTATATTTGCATTGCTGCCAATGCTGCTTGCCACTTGTGCGGAGGCAGCAGCCACGGCGGTACCACCACTACTGCTATCGATTGGCGATGGTCCATCCGATGAGCACGAAACCACTTCCATGATATGCGGTGAGGATTTAGGCGTCTTCAGCGGAACTTGCTACAACGAATCGTGCAACATATTGTTGTTGTGAGCGTGAAAATGTCCCCCAAAGTAGCAAGGACTCACCTGTGGCGTCGATGTGGGACTACCATAACCGCTACTATATCCACTATAGTATTTCCCCGTATCCTGCCATTTGTCATCTTTGGGTGCGATTGTATAACCATCGTAGGGCAGGAAGCCGTTGGTCACATAAGCGGAAGCGGGTGCACCTGAATGGTGATAATCCGTGTAATAGCTGCTCACGCCCTGCAGTCGATATTGATGGAAGAGACTTTCGTTGACAGGATAAAAATTTGTTGAATGTACTGATGTGCCCATATAAATATTATCTGCGGCAGTCGCATATGGTGAGGTTGTGTACATGGGATTAAGATTGGAATAGGCAGCGGCGACAGCCACAGCCGGATCGGGCAGGTATTCGACTACGGGCGCAGGTGAGTTGACCTGTAAATGGAAATTATAAGCTTAGTAGGAAGACAAGTTTCGTAATTTCAAGTTATTCATTCACCTGTCCCAGCGGCGACGTTTGTTGCGGTTGTTGTTGCATTTTACGTTTCGTCCGACATGTTGAGAGAAAATCACGCAATTGCGTTTTATAGCGTCGGTTTGGCCGTGTAGGTGTGACTGGTGGTGGCAGCGCATTTGGTGAGGTGCTTGGCGGTACCACCAGCTGATCTGCTTCCGAGAAGTATGTTGACGCGAGACCCGTATCCAAGTAGCTCACTTTAAAGTCCATTGTACGCTTGCCTAGTAGATCATGACCCTCCTCATCCATGAGCTGACGATGCGTGCAGATTACAAAATCTGGTTTGGAATTTTTGTAGACCAAGCGGGAGCTGTGAAGTTAAAACAGGATTAGAATGAAAGCAAGGAGATATGCGATCATATTTAAACTATATTTAAAAATCTTTCTCTCGGCTTGACTAGAGCTTATGAAAGTTCATTACGAAGATAGTTTATGTTTGGCCTAGGAAAAATTTCCTTAACACTTTTTGCCTGGACTGGCTACAAAATTGAGACTGAAAGGCACAAGTGCAAGATTTATGATCCTGTCTGTGGTGCCCCTCGGCTAGTACCAAAGGTGGTATAATGATGAGCTTTACGCAGATATGGAGATAATGCAACGAATAAAAGCCCGAAGGTGTCGCTGACTACTTCATGTTATGCGAATGGACGAAGACGCTTCGGCCGAGAAATTATTTCTTTCGTAGGGGTAGATTTCCGCTGAATTGAGAGATACAGTTGGTGGAAGACTTGATCTCCCATGGTGCTCCCGATTGGCATCAATATCTTGAAACATAAATAAAGTACACCTCTGTAAGCTTCTGAAAAAAGGGTAGTTATGGGCAAATCGAAAATTGGTTCATGGTCGCTTTTCTACTCATACTATCTTGGTGAGGTTAAAACCGCGCTTCGTCGCGAAAGGCATTTAATATGAGTTGAGTGCATCAACTTTAGGGATATTTGGGGTTTTTTTTGCAGCTGACTGGCTTCCATATATGTCAGCTATCTGGGTTGAGCTATAAAAGCTACCATGCCTCTCTCAAAGACTTTAGACCAATCTGCCTATCCTAGTTGCAATGCATGACTGATATTAACGAGACAATTCTCGACATATCAACACGCCTATTGTTAGTTTAGATGTACGAAAATGACTTTTCATTCTATAGCCAAACCGATAGAGGGGTCCCTCGAGGGCCAAAAAATTTGTGCTGGGTGGCTTTCTTGATATCGAAGGGACCTTTAACATTGGTCTACCAACCGCAATCGAAAGGACCACCTAAATGGTGTGAATCGTATTTTGTGTGCTGCGGTGGAGTGGGGGGAGAAACAACTCAAAGAAAGGTGAGAAGGGGTACACGAACACGAACTACTTGTCTCATAACCCTGATGGTAGGAGCTGCCAAGTGGCTGCTTATGCCGATGACTTGCCAACTCTTGCCAGGGCAAAATATGCGAATACACCGAGCAACATTTGTCAGGATTGCCTGGATGTCGTGGTCTGTTAAGTACTTTGATAATACTCTGCCAGGGGCTAGTTGTCATCTGGAAAATCGCCAGCCCAATCACTACAGTGTCCTCCAGGCGGACGTCGCCACTATAAAGGTTGCGGTAGATCGCCGCTGTAACTGTTAGCCAGTTTAACATTTACTTAAATAATCAGGCGCTGTCAAAGTGCCAAGCTCTTCCACTGTGAGGTCGATGTCTGTGAGGGATTCCTCGACCTCACTAGCGGTGACACTTAACTATTTTTTGATAGACATTCTCTGGGTGCCAGTGCATAAGGAACTCCCTCGCAACTGACAGGCAGAGCTCCTGGCTCGGGCAGCTACTGGGGCACTGAACATATCTGCTGGTCAGTTGCTATCTGATTTTGGGCAGGTCAGTTTCGAGCTAGCGCTGCGCTGACACTACCTCTTACCGTGTATTGGTCCTCCTGGCCAGTTGATGACTTCAAGCGCTCGGAGGAGCTGTTGGGGCTTACAAAAGCTCATCTATCTATTGTTATTGGCGCTGCCCAATGAGAATCCATGGGGGATCTTTGATATACACAGCCTCAGCTGTGGGTGCCTTTCCGAAGACTAGTCGTGAATATCTCGATCACAATCCATCTTGGAAAATACCAAGATTGACGTACTGTATCTTATTCGTAGCCTAATTGTTGCCACGCTACGGTGCCGTGGAGAGGATATGGTAACACAACGGATCAGAAAAGGTATCAGCTGTCCTTTAAGTGGAGAACTGTTGTCAACGTAGTCTAATCTAACATTCTTAACGTAAAGATTAATCTTAAGAAACATAAAAAGGTTCAGATTACCATTAAAGCTACTCAGAAAGTATTTATATCAAGACCTTAAGAACTACACTTAGCTCATTTCGAATACAAACCTCGTTTGCAGCCACTGCCATTCACCATTCTTCTTCTGATAACGATAAGCAATCATGCCGGAAGCGCCAGTTTTTAATACTAAAACAAAGAAAGGATAGGGAAAAAGTCAAAATAAAATTTCTTATCACACGAAAACCGTCTACTCACGTTCCTGATGCGCACTGGCCACATAAGCCAAGTCATCGTAATGCACCAAATCATAACCGCCCATATTGACTAGTTCAGCATCAGAGTAACCTAAAACGTGCTTCCCACTAAAACGATGGCATTTATCAACAAAAAAAAACCACAATAAAATTATATTCATATTTAAGCAACCAACTTTCAAATATTTATGTACTTACCGTTGATCCATGGAGACAAGTGAAAAATCCAATTTATGCTTGGACTTGAACATGTTCTCTTTGTGTGGTATCTCCAAAAGACTCGGCGGTCCAAACGGGGTACAATATGCAAAAAGGGCCAATGGTGGCTCCTCTGTTTTACGATTTTGGCCATGTAGAATTTTGATACGTCCACGTATGTCCAGCCGCAAGAAACCGGAGGTATTATCGAGCAGACAACGAAATCTCACTGTAAAGCTACGCTCCAAATAGAGCGACTTATCGGGCGCTAATGTATCGGCCAATTGTATAGTTGACATATCGGCAGGAAGAAATGAATTCCACAAAAGCTGTCGTTGCAGCTCTTCACGATCTTCGGAATGGACTAGCTCATAAACGGACTGATGAACAATGTCCGACTGTGAAGAAAGTGAGGAATAAAAAAAGAATAACTCGTTTAAAAAAGAATGAATTATGAACTGAAATTAAAGTATGAAATATTCAGTACAGAGATTTTTGCTTGGCCCGCGGGCTATGTCAGAGACGTGATTGCTCAAACAAAGAAAAGGTGATATGGGAATTTCATCCTGTTCCAAATAAATTTGTATTCGAACAAAGTTAAACTCAAATCAATTTTAACCGTAGTTTAAAATTTCCCATAAAATCAATGCCTTTATTTTATTCTCACTGTGTATGTGACGACTTTCACAGTTATTTCCATTTTAAATTAGTCAATATCGTCTTAAATTTTTTTTGTTGATCCTAGAAATTCAAAAACCACGATGAGGTAACTCTTAATATTTTTGGTAGAAGCTGATATTTTTTTACTGGACACCTGTTTCGAATTTCTTTGAATCTACCACAGAACACATTTAAAAGCCCAATGGTTTTTAGATGTCAAAGCAAGGTTCAACACCCTTAGATCTCACACTTCACAAAATAGTCTCATTTCAAATGATAATAGTTTCTTTTGGTACGAAGAAAGTTTAATTTGAATTGAAATAAGTTTTACATGATTACAAAAAGTTTGATTTGTTTTGAAAAAAGCTTCATTTGCTTTGAAAATAGTTACCGTTGACTTGAAAAAGTCTCACTTGGTTGAAAAAGTTTCATTTGATTTGATAAAAGTTTCATTTGATTTCAAAGAAGTTTCATTTGATTTGAACATACTTAATTTAATTTGATTAAAAACAAGTAAGGAAGGCTAAGTTCGGGTGTAACCGAACATTACATACTCAGTTGAGAGCTATGGAGACAAAATAAGGAAAATCACCATGTAGGAAAATGAACCTAGGGTAACCCTGGAATGTGGTTGTATGACATGTGTATCAAATGGAAGGTATTAAAGAGTATTTTAAGAGAGAGTAGGCCATAGTTCTATGGATGGACGCCATTTAGGGATATCGCCATAAAGGTGGACCAGGGCTGACTCTAGAATGTGTTTGTACGATATGGGTATCAAATGAAAGGTGATAATGTGTATTTTAAAAGGGAATGGGCTTTAGTTCTATAGGTGAACGCCTTTTCGAGAAATCCCCATAAAGGTGGACCAGGGGTGACTCTAGAATATGTTTGTACGATATGGGTATCAAATGAAAGCTGTTAATGAGTATTTTGAAAAGGAGTGATCCTTAGTTCCCTAGGTGGACGCCGTTTCGAGATATCGCCATAAAGGTGCACCAGGGGTGTCTCTAGTTGTACGATATGGGAATCAAATGAAAGGTGTTACTGAGCGTTTTAAGAGGGAGTGGGCATTAGGTCTATAGGTGGACGCCTTTTCGAAATGTCGCCATTAGGGTGGGCCAGGGGTGACTCTAGAATGTGTTTGTACGATATGGGTATCAAACGAAAGGTGTTACTGAGCATTTTAAGAGGGAGTGGGCATTAGGTCCATAGGTGGACGCCTTTTCGAGATATCGCCATTAGGGTGGGCCAGGGGTGACTCTGGAATGTGTTTGTACGATATGGGTATCAAATGAAAGGTGGTAATGAGTATTTTAAAAGGGAGTAATCCTTAGTTCTATAGGTGGACGCCTTTTCGAGATATCGCCATAAAGGTGGACCAAGGGTGACTCTAGAATGTTTGTACGATATGGGTATCAAACGAAAGGTGTTACTGAGCATTTTAAGAGTGAGTGGGCACTAGGTCTATAGGTGGGCGCCTTTTCGAGATATCGCCATTAGGGTGGGCCAGGGTGACTCTAGAATGTGTTTGTACGATATGGGTATCAAATGAAAGGTGGTAATGAGTATTTTAAAAGGGAGTAATCCTCAGTTCTATAGGTGGACGCCTTTTCGAGATATCGCCATAAAGGTTGACCAAGGGTGACTCTAGAATGTTTGTACGATATGGGTATCAAACGAAAGGTGTTACTGAGCATTTTAAGAGGGAATGGGCATTAGGTCTATAGGTGGACGCCTTTTCGATATATCGCCATTAGGGTGGGCCAGGGGTGACTCTAGAATGTTTGTACGATATGGGTATCAAACGAAAGGTGTTACTGATCATTTTAAGAGGGAGTGGGCATTAGGTCTATAGGTGGACGCCTTTTCGAGATATCGCCATTAGGGTGGGCCAGGGGTGACTCTAGAATGTTTGTACGATATGGGTATCAAAGGAAAGGTGTTACTGAGCATTTTAAGAGGGAGTGGACATTAGGTCTATAGGTGGACGCCTTTTCGAGATATCGCCATTAGGATGGGCCAGGGGTGACTCTAGAATGTTTTTACGATATGGGTATCAAACGAAAGGTGTTACTGAGCATTTTAAGAGGGAGTGGGCATTAGGTCTATAGGTGCACGCCTTTTCGAGATATCGCCATTGGGGTGGGCCAGGGTTGACTCTAGAATGTGTTTGTACGATATGGATATCAAATTAAAGGTATTAATGAGGGTTTTAAAAGCGAGTGGCCCTTAGATGTATATGTGAAGGCGTTCTCGCGATATCGACCAAATGTGGATCAGGTGATCCAGAAAATCATCTGTCGGGTACTGCTAATTTATTTATATATTCAATAACACTAACAGTATTCCTGCCAAGATTCCAAGGCCTGTTGATTTCGCCTTGTAGAACTTTTTCATTTTCTTCTACTTAATATGGTAGGTGTCACACCCATTTTACAAAGTTTTTTCCAAAGTTATATTTTGCGTCAATAAACTAAACCAGTTACCATGTTTCATCCCTTTTTTCGTATTTGGTATAGAATTATGGCATTTTTTTAATTTTTCGTAATTTTCGATATCGATAAAGTGGGCGTGGTTATGGTCGGATTTCGGCCATTTTTTATACCAAGATAAAGTGAGTTCAGATAAGTACGTGGGCTAAGTTTAGTAAAGATATATCGGTTTTTGCTCAAGTTATTGTGTTAACGGCCGAGCGGAAGGACAGACGGTGGACTGTGTATAAAAACTGGGCGTGGCTTCTACCGATTTCGACCATTTTCACAGAGAACAGTTAACGTCATAGAATCTATGCTCCTACCAAATTTCAAAAGGATTGGTAAATTTTTGTTCGACTTATGGCATTAAAAAAATTCTAGACACACTAAATGAAAATGGGCGGAGCCACGCCCATTTTGAAATTTTCTTTTATTTTTGTATTTTGTTGCATCATATCATTACTGGAGTTGAATTTTGACTTAATTTACTTATATACAGTAAAGATATTAAATTTTTTGTTAAAATTTGAATTAAAAAAAAATTTTTTTTTAAAAGTGGGCGTGTTCTTCATCCAATTTTGCTAATTTTTATTTAGCACATATATAGTAATAGCAGTAACGTTCCTGCCAAATTTCATCATGATATCTTCAACGACTGCCAAATTACAGCTTGCAAAACTTTTAAATTACCTTCTTGTAAAAGTGGGCGGTGCCACACCCATTGTCCAAAATCTTACTAATTTTCTATACTGCGTCATAACGTTAACCCATCTACCAAGTTTCATCGCTTTAACCGCATTTGGCAATGAATTATCGCATTTTTTCGGTTTTTCGAAATTTTCGATATCGAAAAAGTGGGCGTGGTTATAGTCCGATATCGTTCATTTTAAATAGCGATCTGAGATGAGTGCTCAGGAACCTACATACCAAATTTCATCAAGATACCTCAAAATTTACTCAAGTTATCGTGTTAACGGACGGACGGACGGACGGACGGACATGGCTCAATCAAATTTTTTTTGGATCCTGATTATTTTGATATATGGAAGTCTATATCTATCTCGATTCCTTTATATATGTACAACCAACCGTTATCCTATCAAACTTAATATACTCTGTGAGCTCTGCTCAACTGAGTATAAAAAAGATCTATCATTTGTAGTAGTAAATCGTAAAACAACAATAATATATTTTCTTTTAACGATTTTTGTGGGTGCTTTACAATGTACATACTTCCCAATCAATTATGATGACCTCAAAATCTTAAAGTTTCGGGTATACAAATTGACCAAATATAGAAAACAATCCACATACATACATACACCAATACCAATTAATTAATCTTAGTCTCTAGAACTTAAAAGCTTTTATGATGTAAATCAAAACTCTCAGTTTTTGAGTAAGATGTGGCCTTAAAGAAATTCACTTGTTCTTACTTTTTTGAACCAGGTACTTTACTCACCGGTTATTTTCTGGTAAAGGAAGAAGTAACTTTTTGCAACTGTTTTTTTTATTTTAAGACGATCTGTTCTCTGAATCGGTTTCGTTTTTGGAATCGGTTTTTTTGGAACTGGTTTCTGACATTCTTGTAACCGTTTATTTCTTTGGAATGAGTTATTTTTTGAGAACCTTTGGGTTATTTTTTGGCTACGATAAGCTATTTTGATTCAGTTATTTTTATGAAACCGGTTCTTTTCTTTTATCCGGTTACTTTGATTGAATCGGTTACTGTTTTTGAAGCGGTATTTTTTCTTTGAACCGACCAATTTTTTTCAACCAGTTTCCTTCCTGTAATCAATAACTTGTTTGGAACCGGTTACATTTTCAGAGCCGCTATTTTTTTGGAACGTATTATTTTGATACTGGCAACTTTTTTGGTAATACAAATTTTTTTCTAAATATCTTATTCCACGCAGTTGTGGTTATTTTGTTGTATCGATGTCTTCTATCCTCCCAGCAGGAAAACTAACTTCGAAGTCCGGTAGAAAAAGCATGAAACGGCAATTCCTTAGAAAGTTTTCTGGGTAAGGCGAGTAAGACATATTCTACGTCAAAAGATTCAAGATCAGTAGCTGCTGTAGCTCGTAAGCCTATGCACTTGGCGTGTTTTTTGAGATTTTGCTACCAATACGTTTTTTTATATTGTCTTATTTGTTCGCATCTTTTATTGATTTCTTTATTGGTTGAATGGTTTATAAATCATAAAGTGAGTAAATTGAAAATCTGACTTGGCGTATTATTGTTGCTCGTGCGGCAGATAATCGATGGGCTGCGATTTCGTTGTTTTTATTTCACCTTTGTGTGTGGGGACTTGCTTGTTATGAATTTAAAAAAGGAGTTGACCTGCTAAATTGAGACACAATCGGTAATAATAAATTTTTGTCTCACAGTTATTCTACGTTTGCGATAGTCGGTTTTATGGTCAGCGGCGCCCTCAAATGTGTGCGCTTTGTTGTAGGCTCCAATTTTTTTATCCACTATAAATAAAGTTATCGAGCTCGGAATGATATTAAAGTTTTTTTCTGTATATGGAATGTGGATGGTTTCAGTTTGGAAACAGAATTCCGGCATCCATCACAGGTGTCTGCTCTGATAGAGTAGACGGGACTGTCAAACTTTTTTAAAAATCTGTCTATAAAAAATATACCCCTTACTGACAACATTAAATGAGGCGGCTCTGGGAGTGTTCGAGCGAATAGTTCTTCGAAAGTTTTACGGGCTTTTACGCGTTGGCGTCGGCGAGTACCATAGAAGATTTAGTGATGAACTGTACGAGATTTATGCAGACATCAACTTAGTTCAGCACAGTGGGTACCCTGGCTAGGTCATGTTATGCGATGGAGATGATGCTCTGTCGAAAAAGGTATTATGATCGGAACCTGTCTATGGAAGCAGAGCCAGAGGCCGGCCCCAACTTCGCCGCTGAACGTAATTTTTCGAGTGAAATAAATATGATAACAAATATGTAACTAAAGTTTGAAATTAAAAGAAAGGAAATAAAAGGAAAAAAAACAAAAGAAAGGAAAGTGAAGTGCAGGAAAGAAGGGGAAAGGTAAGGAAAGCGCCAAAACCGTTAACAAATCCGGATTCGAACTCAAAACTGGACGAACTGTTATCAACTTGTTATCGAAGAATTGACGGATTGTTATCGATGAGTAATTGGTTTGTTGTAGGTGTGTTATCGACGAGTTATCGATTTGCTATCGATGTGCTATAAGCTTTTTAATGATAACAAGTGTTATCAATAAGATTTTTATTAGAACATTTATAGATTAAATATCGAAAAGCAACCGATTATTTATTGAAAAGTTATTGATATGTTAGCAAAACTTTATCGTCAAGTTATCGATTTGCTATCAAAAGTTAACGGTAAATTATCAATTTATTATCGAAAAATTATTGCAAACTTATCGCGTATTATCGAAATCCTATCGATAGTTTGTCAAATACCGATTTTATATCGAAAAGGCATTGAATTTTTATCGGAGTTTGTTAATGTGTTTTTAGGCGTGTTATCGATTTTTGTCGATAGCAAACATTACTATGAAGTCACGGTGGCGCGGCGATAACAAGCTAACAACAAACAGATAAGAAGCCCACGAAGCCCTTCTTAAAAAGGTCAATTTTTTTTTTTTCTGGTAACGTGGTCTCTGTTTGGGTTTAACTTCAACTCTTGGGCGAGTTACCATGAAAACATCAGCTTTCTAAACGTATGTCGGAATGTTTCCACATTGAACTTCACGAGCGCTTGGTACTCACGCCTTTTTTTCTTTATTTGCTACATTGCTCTTCAGCAATTCTAACCGTTTTATTGTCAATAGCCCGTATTCAAAAAAATTCAACTTGTTCAGCAGGAAACTGACTATAAATAAAATTGTGGTCAGCGGGTGGATTACGCAATCGCAGAACGCACCTGAAATGAAATAAAGTAAAGGACAAGAAAAAGCAAAAGAAGCAAAATCAAACAAAGGCAAAACGCGCATTCTTAACCAACTGCTATTTTGACCTTTGATTGGCGTTAAAACGAACGCATTTACAGATTCTTGTTGCAGGCAGGGCTTTGGTATTGAGTGGCAATATGGAGTGCGTGTGTATGTGTTCGAGGTTCTTGTAGGGAATTCCAGTAACTTCTGTTGCTTGGCTCTTGTTAGGTTAGTTTGCTTTTGAGCTTAATTTTACTTGTTTTACTGAACTTGACTTGATAGAGTTGCGTTCCTCTGCTGTGGTTGGATTTGAAAGCAATATTATTAGCTTGTAGCTTTGTTTGCTTTGTGCGCTAATATTGCAGCAAAAACACAAACATCTTCCCCTTCAGCAATCTGAACTTTTGCAGAAAGTCATATTCCTATGCATCCGTAAGTTAATAGAGTTGAAAATCCTTTCTTTACCAAATATTCGGGATACCGATTCGGATGCTTCTTAAGTAACACTAACAATATTAGGATGTACTTGCATTAGGGTGGTTATAAATCACCGATTGTCCAGTCTCATCCCTTCAAATTGAAATACCTAGGTCAAAAATATCTTAATATATGTTTTTCTTCTGTATGTGTGTTGGTGACTGAGCTCTTCCTAAACGACTGGATCGATTTTGGTGAAATTATATGTGCTTGCTCAAGGAGATTTGGGGACGCTTTAGATTCACAATTTGGTCCGTTTCCTTTATTATGTTTTCGAAGAGTGATCCAGGGGCCGACTACATGGGTACTTCATTGACCAAGTTAATATAGGAGAAACCTCTAATATCGGGAACTGGTCAAGGATCCCACCTTATGTAATCAATCATGTGATTGTCGCCGTTTGCTTGAAATTTACCTAGCTTCCGACCAGGGACCGACACATCGCCGCAATGGTACTGTGTTTTACATAGTAACAGGCAGCAAATTATTCAGGCTTTTGTTATCTGTGGAATTAGGCTTTCCGCCCTTAAAAACTTTAGGTAACTATTGTCGCGTTAAATACATATATGTGACCCGGCCTATGAAAAGGTGGCTCATGACTTAAAAAACAAGAAACAGCTGTTAAAGATAAACAACGCATTTCTTCAGTTTCTTAGTAGTAGGCCTATGAAATGGTGACTTATGACTCAAAAAAAATTACTATGTACTACTAAGAAACTGAAGAAATGCATTGTTTATCTTTTACAGCTGTTTCTCACAATTTCTTTTTTGAGTCATAAGCCACCTTTTCTTAGGCCGGGTCACATATATTAACGCATTTTTGATATATGTATAGACCAAATGTGGATCAGAGTGTCCCTAGAATGCGATTTCACAATATGGGTATCAAATTGGATGTGTTAGCGAGGGCTTTAAATAAGGTAAGAGTAGGAATAAGAGTGGATAAGCGAGAGGGGGAAAAGGAAGGAGAGGAAGTAAAAGAAGGGGAGAAGATGAAGAAAAATAGAGGGAGGTTGAAGAAAGAAAGTGGGAGTATAGGGGAGATACATCCAGAAAGAGAAAGAAGGAAGATAAAAGGAGAAATATTGATCAAACATGCTGACAAGGAGGGAGAGGTAAGAAGATACACACATTTTTAAACGGTTTTATTTAGCTTGACTTCACAGGCTGGTTGGCTCCTTGCACGAATTTTGTAATTGAAATTTAAGTAACTTCCCGATAAGCTACAAGGTTGAAACTTGGAATATAGTTCAGAACCCGATGACAATGCAATAATAAGAAAAAAATCGCCGCTAGGTGGCGCAAGGATCGAGATATTCACAAAAGTCGTATTTGTGGTCCGATTTGGCTCATATTTGGAATACATAATACATACAAGAATAGAAAGCGACCTATGAAAAAAATCGCCGCTAGGTGGCGCAAGGATCGAATTATTCACAAAAATCGTATTTGTGGTCCGATCTGGCTCATATTTGGAACACATAATACATACAAGAATAGAAAGCGACCTATGAAAAAAAATCGCCGCTAGGTGGCGCAAGGATCGAATTATTAAAAAAAATCGTATTTGTGGTCCGATTTGGCCCATATGTGGAACACATAATACATACATGAATAGAAAGCGACCTATGATGTCCGATTTGGCTCATATTTGGAACAAATATTACATACAGTCCGGTAGAAGTGACATCAAAATATTTTGGAGTTGGAGGAGGGGCAAGCAATAATAAGAAAAAAATCGCCGCTAGGTGGCGCAAGGATCGAATTATTCACAAAATTCGTATTTGTGATCCGATCTGGCTCATATTTGGAACACATAATACATACAAGAATAGAATGCGACCTATGAAAAAAAATCGCCGCTAAGTGGCGCAAGGATCGAGATATTCGCAAAAATCATATTTGTGGTCCGATTTCGCTCATATTTGGAACACATAATGCATACAAGAATAGAAAGCGACCTTGGAAAAAAAATCGCCGCTAGGTGGCGCAAGGATTGAGATATTCGCAAAAATCGTATTTGTGATCCGATTTGGCTCATATTTGGAACACATAATACATACAAGAATAGAAAGCGACCTTTGAAAAAAAAATCCCCGCTAGGTGGCGCAAAGGCCGAGATATTCAAAAAAATCGTATTTGTGGTCCGATTTGGTCCATATGTGGAACACATAATACATACACGAATAGAAAGCTACCTATGATGACCGAATTGGCTCATATTTGGAACAAATATTACATACAGTCCGGTAGAAGTGACATCAAAATATTTTGGAGTTCGAGGAGGGACAAGCATACGTGGCGCAGAGTCGAGTAATGTCTTTGGCAGGATTATGTATTGAGGACTTATATTGTAACAAATTGTCAGGAAAGAGTCCTTGTAATAATGAGTCAGTAAATGAACTAAATAGAATAAGAAATAAATGGCAATTACATAAAGACTAAAAGCTTGAAAATAAAATAATTAAAAAAAATTTTTAAGTTAAACGGTTTTATTGAAAACAATACTTACATGAAGTAATAATAATAATAAAAGCTAGAAAATAATTTGGTAGGTCCTAGGTACTAGTCATCACACTCTTCGTTTTTAATTATTTTATTTTTGCAGAAACTACAATATGACAAATGCCTCTGTTAACTAGGAGAGCAGTTACATCGCAGGGAGGAATATTATCGGGCAGAAGAACGTCTTAATTATCTATCTGTATCTTATTAATTAAAAAGAACACGAGTATTAAAATTTAGCGGCGTTAGTGTCATATAGTTTCGAAGTTGTTTATAAAAACAAAAATATTGAAATCGGTTGGTCATTTGAAGCAAGTATCCAATATTTGGTACACTCAGAGAAAAACGCCGTTCTAAAATCCAGCACCACCGGACTCAATTCAAGCTTTTCATGTTCTTACTTTTTTGTTCTTGAAAAACGAACGACCTGTGCTCAAAACAACAACCTTGTTCTTGAACTGGCAACCGTTTTCTTGAAAAGAGAACGGCTGGTCTTAAAAGATGAACAAAAGTTCTTTAATGAGAACAATGTTCTTAAATTAAGTTTAGGAAAAAAGAAACGGTACAATTCGTGTGCATTAAAATGTTAAATACAACATTTGGCACAACCTATGAATCAGTTGTAGAGGCGCAGCGGCTATGATGTTGCGGTTGCGATCGTGTGGCGCGAGTTCGATGGCCGTCAAACTCTGAAGTTTTTTCAAACAATTTTTTATATTCTATTTTTTTAACTCTTATTTTTCGTTCAGTTCCATTGACATATGCACAGGTAATTCTCAACCTTGTTATGAAATATTGTAAATATATATTCAAATTACATCATCAAATAAGAAAAACATTGTAAACTTTACCAAGTAGCGCAACTAACAGCTGATCGCTCAAAATTTGCACACACACACAAACATCACTAATGGCCATATTACGGAAATCTTAGGGAAATTGAAGTTAAAATTTTAAACAGATATAAAATGTTATAATTTTGGAATATATATCATCAAGGACACCTTGATTGCAGTAATTGAAAGAAAATGTTTGCTTATACTCAAGTATTTAATTATTTTTTCTAAATTTATCTTTAATATTGATGCAATGATTGATCCAATGCAACTCTGGTCTTCCTACTGTTCTTCATTCCACTCCATTCGAGTGCCTATTTTCACGGCCTGCGAGTTCCTTCTACTCTATTCGCAACATAACCTCGAATTAAGTTGCCAAACTATATAGTAAACAATGAAGAAAAATTTGTCGATAAGACACCTATATTAAAAAATGCATAATATGCGTTTTTCAAACCTTTTGGAATTTTAATAATAATTTGTTTTGTTATTAATATTTTTTATTAATGACAACAAATTATTTATTAATAAAAAAAATAAATGAATGGATACTACTTGAAAAAATTACCTTCCCCACTCCCCCCAAAGGTCAATCACAAACCGTTCTAGAATTGAGACCGAAAAATGTTAAATCGACCACAAATTGTTCTCGAAGCGTGAGAACACAAAATCTTAAATCAAACGCAAATAGTGCTTAAAATGAGCACAGAAGGTTCACACATCAATACCAAACTGGTCATAAAATACGAACGGTGTGCTTGGAAAAACCGTTCTTAAAACAAGCCCATCGGTCACGAGTTAAGAAAAAACGTACTTAACAGACTTTTTTAAACGAATGTTCTTAAATTTGAACGTGTTTCGTTCGTTTAGAACGATTTTTTCTTTGAGTGTATAGGGACTCCATACATGATTAAGAAAAATAGAAGAAAATGGGATATAGAAAGAAGAGGTAAAACGAGAGACGGCTAAAGGTGTTGCACAGAGGTCAAAGTTAAGATATCACATTAGAGACGCAAAAATTTAAAATTGAGTTTTAAATAGCACCAACCACAAAAATAGTGAGCCACACGCATTAAAAACGAGCATCTGCTCAAACTCAATATCTTGAGTGTTATAACGCCATCCCTTACTCAAAAAATCTTGCCTGAAAAAATTCTCATTTTTATGCATAGGGCACAATGTCAGTTATATAAATGAGATGACTGGTAAGGTTCGTACAATTCGGCCAAAATCGGCGGGACTGAAGGACTGGATAAATATTCCGGAAAATTTTTCTCATCCAAATTTCGGACAATAGCTTGAGGTTATTGTATCCCGAAACAAGTCCCGATAATATTTCCAAAATTGAATTTTACAGATTTTTCTCTGTTGTTTTAATGAAGTTGCTGGTAAGCAAGTGTTACATATTTGCAACACTTTATTGTTGTTCGATTCGATTCGTTTTTTATATATTTGCGGATGAATTTTTTGAGATTATTTGGATATGTTTGCCTGTTTAAACATTGCTAAGCAAAAATAAAAATTTTTTTAAATAAAAAATTGTTTGGTGCTACATGATTTGGGTTGCAACGCATTTGTTAAGCCGCTTGTGTTGCAGCTTTTTCTGACATCCAATATCAGGATGCAGTTCAATTGTTAAAATAAAATTACATCAGAATGTATGAACATGTGTACATATGTACGCTAAAGTGTATAGTTAACAAGTGAGTATATTTGTGCACATTTTTTTAATTTAGTTGTAAATGTGTAAATCGACATTTGTACAGCCCACTTTGGCATATCAATTAAAAATTAAGACTTCATCTGGAGTTCAGTGGCCATAGATCGGTTTAATGTTTATATGACTCCACATGTCCATGCATATATACATATGTACATACATATGTAAATGTAGTATGGTATGAACAATAGACTGTATAAAAAAAATTCATTGTACCCTATCCAATAGGAAGTATTTTTGCACGTCGGGTTCTACACAAAAATGTTCCTGTGAAATATGTTTTTCGATTTCACCGTTTTTATGAACAACTAGCAGAGCCGGCAGACGTTGTTCTGCCCTAACTTTGGTCTATCTGCATAACTTCTAAGACGTTTTTACCTCTTACTCTTCCTCCCCCCCTCTACCCATTTTCCTTATCCTTTCATTTTCTCATCCCTCTGCATTTCTCTTCCTTTGTGTCTCGTTTTTCCTCTTTTTCTTTCCCCTTCTATCTATCCCTATATCTCTGTATTCGTAAAATTCGAACTCTAACTCTTTCTCAGTCTTTTTCTCCTTCCCTCTTTTAAAAAAAACCAATGAAAATTTTCAAAAATATTTTAACACGCTAATGAAGTTTGGTACTCTAACTGCGTAGTTTACTAATTTTATAATCATGTTTATGTTTTTTCCACCATATGCACGATATTGACAGTAATTTTTTCTCAACAGTAGCGTGGTTGCCAAGGTGAAGAATAACTATTGCCAATAAATGTACTTTGGACTAGGTAGGCAATTGAAAAGTTAAGTCCTCTTTCGGCAAACGAAAATCTTGCTTTACAAGTCTCTTATCGGAACCGTTCTGATATATGGATCAGAAGCATGGACCATGACAACATCAGATGAAGCGGCTCGAAAGAAAAGTTCTTCGAGAGATCTATCGACCTATACGACGAGTACCGAAGAAGATTTAATGATGAGCTGTACGAGTTTTATGCAGACATAAACATGGTCCAACGAATTAAAATGCAGTGGTCATAAGTTCAATCGACCTTGTGCCGTCATCAGTGTCGGGGTTGTACCATCAACAGCTATCCCTGTTTCGCGATAACTGACGCCAATTGGGAGTACCAAGGGTGGCTATTTCTTCCTCCACCTGCCTCTTCCAGCTCAGTGGAGGTCTCCCCCTTCGTCTGTTTCCAAACTGCGGCGTCGACTGAAGTGCTTTCTTGGTCGGAGCGCCTTCGTCCATTCGCATAACATGACCTAGCCAGCGAAGCCTTTGGATTTTTATTCGCGGCATTGTCGTCATATTTGCGTAAAGCTCATTCAGCTCATAATTATATTTCCTTCCGGAGAGCTTTTCTCCCGAACACTCCAAGATCTATCTCATTTTCTTTTGACACCGTCCATGATTCCGAGCCCCACATAAAGACAGGTATGATGAGCGACTTGTAGAGCGTGATTTTTGTTCGTCAACAGAGGACTTTACTTTTAAATTGCCTACTCAGTCCAAAGTAGCACTTGTTGGCAAGAGTTATGATTTCTATGCTTGCTGTTAATACTGGTTCCCAAATAGACGAAATCATCCACAGTCTCGAAAATATATCCGTAAACAGTCACGTGGCTGCCAAGGCGCGAATGCGCCGATTCTTTCTTGGCTGACAAGAAGTACTTTGTCTTGTCTTCATTTAACGCAAGTCCCACTTTTTTGCTTCCTTATCTTATCCCGAGAAGGCAGAACTCCCAGCGCGTTTGTTCATACCAATAATATCAATATCATCAGCATTCGCCAGTAATTGTACGCTTTTATAAAAGATTGTACCATCACGGTTTAGTTAGGCTGCTACAGGTATCTTCTCCAGCATTTTGTTAAAGAAATCGCACGAAAGGGAGACGCCTTGTCTGAAGGTTCATTTGGTTTGGAATGGGTCGGAGAAGTCCTTCCTTATCCTTACGAAGCTGGTGGAGTTGCTCGATGTCATTTGGCAGAGCCTTGTTCTCTTTCCAGGGCTCTTAAATTCCGCGATTCTCTTGAGTCCTCTCAAGAACTGGCGCATCATGAAGACACGGTGGATAGTGGATTTACTACGTATGAAGTCGCACTGTAAGGTACAATCAGTTTGTTGATTTTGGGCTTCAGTCTCTCGCATAGCTCTTTATCCACTTTTCGCCTTCGTGTTTGAAGCGCTCGGCGAGTATTCCGTCATTACCTGGTGCCTTGTGACTTCTTAGACGGAATATTGCCATCCATCATAGTCGGTTTCCGAACGTGATTTCCTAAATGGGCGATTAGGCTAACGGGCTCATATTCTCCATCGCTAGTTAGCAATGAGGAGAAGTGTTCCATCCACAAGTGTTCCATCCCTGCTGAGGAGTCAGCATCTGAAGCTCCTCGCATTCACGCCGTTCTGCCTCACGCTTTTCCCTTCCAAATAGGCGTATCTCTTCCTTCTTCGCCTTACAATCACGCTCTATATAAGTAGCGTCCTTTTACGAGGCAGCGCGATATTCCTCATCGAACCAGTTGTTTTTGGGGGATGGCTGGAAACCTGTGGTCCTAGCAGCGGCATGAGAGAGATATGCTCCATGCTCCATATGCTCCAGTCACATCATCAGTTCGAAGATTGCTCTCGGTGAGTAGGTGTGAGAGCCGAGTGGAATATTCGTCAGCTGTCTGTTTCACCAGCAGCTTTTAGATGGTAAACTTTCCTTGTTTCCTCCTCGCATTTTCTTTGCTGCACAGAGCCATGTACGTATCTTGGCTGCCACAAGGTGATGGTCCGAGTCGATAATTGGACCTCGTAGAAAGCGCACATAATCATAACAGCTGTCGCCTTGTCCGTCCTGATGTCGCCTAGATAATTTCCCCAAAATCTTTTACAAAGGAAAAATATACAAAGGAAAAATATACAAATTTTCAAATAAATACATACATACATACATATGATTCGAACTTCGAAAATGCGAAATATCGATATTTAAAATGCCGGAAGTTGTTTAACTACAGATATTCGTATTTTCAGTTGATTCCACCTTATGATGGCTGAGTGACACTTCCGAAGTATCCAAAGCCCATTAGCCTTTCAAACATTTTCGACAAAAAATACGCATGACTAGACTGGTGATACTAGCGAGCCAGTAGGCCCCGAGGCCAACCTAATTATGTAGTAATTATGTGGATTCTCTGTTACTGAATGGCACGATCCGCGTATTTATGATATCCCTCATTCACTTACAGAAAAGCCTCAAGCGCAAAAACTTCCTCACGCAACCCACTGTTGAGAGATCTTTGGTAAAAGTAATAATGGATTTTACGAATACTTTATACATATGTATTTAAATTTATTTATTTCAAATTTTTGGTTTCTTTTCAAAACAAAACTTATGAAAAACTAGAAATCGCTGTATCGTATTCAAAAAGCAATTAAACACAAATCAAAGACGGTAGCGCATTTCATAATCACCAACAATTAAAATTTTTGAAAAGAGGATAAAGTTAATTATATTTATGTATTTGGTATGTATGGACAGGTACTCAACACAAAATCTACATCATAAGTATGTATGTTTGTGTGTATGCCGTGTATGAGTTGCTCAAGAAATGTGAAAAGTTAATACGAAGTTGATTTCATTCACAAAATTCAGCCAGATATAATCAAATAGTCAACCAAATAGTCAAAGAAACAACTAAAATAGTATTTCATTTATAAAAAAAAAAAAAATGGTAGCCAAGAGGTAGTGAGGTATGGGCGTGCATGTTTGGTGTGTGGTGTTCCCTAACATTCCTTCAAATTATATATCCCTTAAGAAATTTGTTGTTCATAAATACAAACAAACAACCAAATACCCCAAGGTATTCTTAATATTTGTGTTTATTTATTACTCACCTGATGAAAACCCAAATAGCTCTCGATGCTGTGCGTTGCAAAGAAGACCTCGCCTTCGCATGTCAGTATCATTAGAAATCCATTTAGAGCCTGCAAGAGAAAAATATGAAACAGGTTTAAAGACAAAATAAAATTTTAAGAATGGATTTGATAAACTTAGTAGGCTAAAGTCTGAAGACTGCAAAAAGAGGATTGTGATTTGTACATCAGGGATAAGGCAGATATGCCCCTGTTAAGTGACCCAGGTACTCTTGTCTAGGTTCTGCAAAATAGAGAACTCCTCTAAAGTTTAATTAAGGTTTGAAGTTCTGTTGTGTCCAATGACATAATTTTTAACCTAATAAACTCAATTAACACTACAAGTTTTTGAAGATCTAGACCATTCATTTCACGAACCACCATAAAGCCGCTATTTTACTTGTTGTTTACCAATCCTTTAAATCTGGAACGGATATGGAATACATAACCAAAGGGCATATGGCTCTGAGGCTAATTGGCTGATGCCATTTTTCTTCCACATGAAGCACGTCAGCAGATATCCGGTAAACCTCGTATAAAATTGTTGCTGGGAAATCGTTGTCGGAGTAAATGTCTGTATAGCCTGTGCGATATTATGCAGGGCTATTTAGACTCGATTTCAAGCCATTCTTGTAGATTCTTTTAAAGTATCTGGATAGATCTAAGAAAGCCTCGGTTGCCCTGTGATGTGCTGTTACAGGATAAGAGCTCGGGACTCTCGCCAAGTGTAGTGCACGGGATTTATGAAAAGCTAGTGAAGTCGATCTCACTCTAATGTGTAGTTTTTGGGGTCAGTACAAGGTAAGCGCTAGTTTGTATTATCGGCGATCTTAGAACAACACCTACCTTGACCAGGCTTCGTGACATGGGCTATGGGCTTTCTCATTCCGAGCATTGCAGCATTCTTACCAAATTTGAGTTCATCCCAGACAAGACAGATTATATTATGCTAACAGCTGCTCTCCGTGCAAGATTCATAGAAGTCATCATCTCGATAAAAGAGGAGGGAAAATAATTAATAGGGGGCAGTGGACTGGTTAACTCGATCACGGATGGTTCAGGTCCACGGAAGATTGGAGGAGCGGTTTTTTTCGCAGGAAATCGATATAAGCCACGAGTTTGAGTTGATTGATCACGGTAAAGCCTTACAATCCATGGTTTCCGCAATTAAAAATGCGGTGGATGAGATGCTACTACGGTTAGAGAACTCATCATCTACTCGGATAGCCAAGCAGTTAAAGCCATAAGTTCAACTGTGGTGCGAATGAGGGTGCTATGAAAATTCCTGATGTACAATTGAACCGAATGTAAATGGCTGCAGGGAATAAGGAATACCCTTCGTCACATAAGCCTTGCTCGGCCATAGATGGGGCTCAAGTCAGCTAAGCAACTACTGGGTGCATACTTTCACTTGCTGGATAGCGATATCTTTTTGGCCGGAAGTGGATAACAAGCGGTCTGCTGAAATTAATGGTGTCACTATGGTTCATAAATGAATGGTGATTGGAGTTTTGACGTGTCACTTTCTCATGGAAGTCCATCTCCGAAGAAGTTATCCAAGGTCGAGATCGCCCTTATTCAAAACTACATCCTTACCAAGCAACGGTTCCGTTGATAGTTATAGCTAACACTAGCGTTTCTTATCAATCTAAAAATGTGCCGATACCTTTTTTAAAACATTAAAAGGGCTGTTTCATGCATAAATTTCTGTAGACAACAAATATCTTTACTCTCACAGCACTCTATAGAACATGTCATTAACTAAGTGTTTGTTTTAGTCCTGCCAGGGTCAGCAATGCTTTGCTTGTTTAACTCGCTTTAAGCCAAGTCCAACAAAACGGGGCTAAGCTAATTCCATACTCATTACGATCTCATTTCAACTGTCATATTGATATCCGTTTCCTCTAGAATACAATTTGGCAATAAAGTTCATATTAACAATTGATTGATTGACAGTTTTGCTTAATTATAATCTACCAACTAATATTCAAAAACATCTCGTCAACTCATAAAAAATATAAACCACAGATATTTAAAAAATTTTTGCTTGACATACGAAAGACATAATAATTGCCACCAACCAACAAATCAAACACAAAATACCGCCACTGCATACTTTGCCGCTGGTGTCGGCGAAGTCGACGAGGCCTCGAAGGGGAAAGAAATTGCTGAGACCACCAACAATACCGTGTGAGAGGTATGTGGATACATGTATATTGCATATAAGTTTAAAAATATCAATGTTTTTGTTTTAGTTGTCATTGTCGCCATTGACTCTGTTGTAATGAAGATTAATCCATCATATTTACAGTCATCAAAAAAAGAAAAGAAAAAAAATGTATACAACAAATATTTAATGAATGAAAGAGTAACGTTTTTTAGCGCCACAATGATCATCAAAAGATCACGCTTCAAAAGAAAACACCAAAACACACATACACATATATAACACGTCCAAATGTATGTATGTATGTACGTGTTGTCAATTAATATGAAGATCGGTTTATAAAACAGGGAAACCAGGAAATGGCCAGCAATTAAAGCAATGTGCCACATTGTTGTGGAAGCTGTGGCTGGATTGTGCGCAAACCTGAATGAAGTTTGATTAAAGTAAAAGATTTTGTGGATGCTGTTATGATTGTGATTGCGATGAATAAAGTTTATTTTCACTCATACACTGTTTTTTAGTATTTTGCCTGAATTATATTAATCTTCCTTGATTGCTACAATTGTTTTTGTTGTTTAGGCCATTCATAATTTCAGTTGCTCGAATTTTAACAATGCCCGGATTTTAGAACGCTTAGATTGTTTTTAAATTTTTGGTAGCTGCTTTTTAAATTTTCCTATAATTGGGGAATTAGCCGGTCCGTGAGGACCTCACATAGACTGAATGAGTCCATTGTGTTACCAGAAGTTTGCTCAATAAAGAAATAAAATAAATGCTAGGCGCGATAACCTCCGATGAGATTTTAGGCCATCCCATCCATTTTTCGTCGTGCTACTTTTAATTTTTCCTACAAATAGACGGGACATTACGGGCCTACATGTTTTATGCCGACTGCGAATGCATGGCAGATGAATTTTCACTGGCGGCGGCCTCTGAATGACCAAACTAAAAAACCCTATCAAAAACTAGTACCTATGTTGGAACACAACTGCGTTCTTTTGGAAAATACTACATACATTTGCTATCACTCTTCGTGAGCCAACAGTTCCCTCTTTTCAATGATAAGACCTTAATGTTTCATATCGAATCTGAACGGCATCTGCTAATGCAGATGTATTGAGCAGCTTTTCATGGTAATAATACACAAGAAAGTTTGCCAAATTAAGCTCGGGGGACCCTGCTTTAGAAAATATTTCTAAAGTACTCCAATCTGGCCAGCACACTACATCTGCAACACGTCGTGTAGCGGATTTCAGGAAATTCGTGATTATTCTGCACCTTCTGTTATAGCTTCTGAATAGCTGAACTGTCGAATACATATCTCAAATATTCAGTATAGCAAAGTGTTCTTTATTCACAACATTACTGAAGTAATACTCCACAATTTAATTACTCGCGTGCTTCACTTATAGTGTGACAAAAGCAAACTGACTCATTAATCCTCAGCTTGCGCAGCTTTTATGGCGGCCGCGGTGGTGCAATGGTAGCGTGCTCCGCCATCCACACCGAATATCCTGGGATTCACTCCCCGGGCAAAGCAATATAAAACAATTTTTAGAAACAAGTTTTTATACTCAGTTGAGCAGAGCTCACACAGTATATTAACTTTGATTGGATAACGGTTGGTTGTACAGGTATAAAGGAATCGAGATAGATGTAGACTTCCATGTATCAAAATCATCAGGATCGAAAAAAAATTTGATTGAGCCATGTCCGTCCGTCCGTCCGTCCGTTAATACGATAACTTGAGTAAATTTTGAGGTATCTTGATGAAATTTGGTGTGTAGGTTCCTAAGCACTCACCTCAGATCGCTGTTTAAAATGAAAAATATCGGACAAAAACCACGCCCACTTTTTCGATATTGAAAATTTCGAAAAACCGAAAAAGTGCGATAATTCATTACCAAAGACGGATAAAGCGACGAAACTTGGTAGGTGAGTTGAACTTATAACGCAGAATAGAAACTCAGTAAAATTTTGGACAATGGGCGTGGCATCGCCCACTTTTAAAAGAAGGTGATTTAAAAGTTTTGCAAGCTGTAATTTGGCAGTCGTTGAAGGTATCATTATGAAATTTGGCAGGAAAGTTACTCCTATTATTATATGTATGCTTAATAAAAATTATCAAAATCGGAGAACGACCACGCCCACTTAAAAAAAATTTTTTTTAAGTCTAATTTTATCAAAAAATTTAATATCTTTACAGTATATAAGTAAATTATGTCAGCATTCAACACCAGTAATGATATGGTGCAACAAAATGCAAAAATAAAAGAAAATTTCAAAATGGGCGTGGCTCCGCCCTTATTCATTTAATTGGTTTAGGATACTTTTAATGCCATAAGTCGAACAAAAATTTACCAATCCCTGTGAAATTTGGTAGGGGCTTAGTTTCTGGGACGATAACTTATTCCTGTGAAAAAGGGCGAAATTGGTTGAAGCCACGCCCAGTTTTTATACACAGTCGACCGTCTGTCCTTCCGCTCGGCCGTTAACACGATAACTTGAGCAAAAATCGATATATCTTTACTTAACTCAGTTCACGTACTTATCTGAACTCACCTTGTATTGGTATAAAAAATGGCCGAAATCCGACTATGACCACACCCACTTTTTCGATATCGAAAATTACCAAAAACGAGAAAAAAGGCCATAATTCTATACCAAATACGAAATAAGGGATGAAACATGGTATTTGGATTGGTTTATTGACGCAAAATATAAATTTAGAAAAAAACTTTGTAAAATTTGTGTGACACCTATTAGGTAGAATGAAATGAAAAAGTTCTGCAGGGCGAAATAAAAAACCCTTGAAATCTTGGCAGGAATACTGTTCGTGGTATTATATTTATAAATAAATTAGCGGTATCCAACAGATGATGTTCTGGGTCACCCTGGTCCACATTTTGGTCAATATCTGGAAAACGCCTTCACATATACAACTACCACCACTTCCTTTTAAAAGCCTCATTAATACCTTTAATTTGATACCCATATCGTACAAACACATTCTAGTGTCACCCATGGTCCACCTTTATGGCGATATCTTGAAAAGGGGTCCACCTAAAGAACTAAGGCCCAATCCTTTTTAAAATACTCATTAACACCTTTCGTTTGATACCCATATTGTACAAACGCATTCTAGAGTCACCCCTGGTCCACCTTTATGGCGATATATCGAAAAGGCGTCCACCTATAGAACTAAGCCCCACGTCCTTTTAAAATACTCATTAACACCTTTCATTTGATACCCATATCATACAAACATATTCTAGAGTCACCCCTGGTCCACCTTTATGGAGATATCTCGAAAAGGCGTTCACCTATAGAACTAAGGCCCACTCCCTTTTAAAATACTCATTACACCTTTAATTTGATACCAATATCGTACAAACAAATTCTAGAGACACCCCTTGTCCATCTTTATGGCGATATCTCGAAAAGGCGTCCACCTATAGAACTAAGACCTACTCCCTTTTAAAATACTCATTAACACCTTTCGTTTGATACCCATATTGTACAAACACATTCTAGAGTCACCCCTAGTCCACCTTTATGGCCATATCTCGAAAAGGCGTCCACCTATAGAACTAAGAGCCACTCCCTTTTAAAATACTCATTAACACCTTTCGTTTGATACCCATATTGTACAAACGCATTCTAGAGACACCCCTGGTCCACCTTTATGCCGATATCTCGAAAATACGACCACCTATACAACTACCACCACTCCCTTTTAAAACCCTCATTAATACCTTTAATTTGATACCCATATCGTACAAACATATTATAGAGTCACCCCTGGTCCACCTTTATGGCGATATCTCGAAAAGGCGTCCACCTATAGAACTAAACCCCACGCCCTTTTGAAATACTCATTAACACATTTCGTTTGATACCCATATTGTACAAACGCATTCTAGAGTCACCCCTGGTCCACCTTTATGGCGATATCTCGAAAAGGCGTCCACCTATAGAACTAAACCCCACGCCCTTTTGAAATACTCATTAACACATTTCGTTTGATACCCATATTGTACAAACGCATTCTAGGGTCACGCCTGGTCCACCTTTATGCCGACATATCTCGAAAAGACGACCACCTATACAACTACCACCACTCCCTTTTAAAACCCTCATTAATATCTTTAATTTACCTTTATGGCGATATCTCGTAAAGGCGTCCACCTATAGAACTAAGCCCACGCCCTTTTAAAATACTCATTAACACCTTTCGTTTGATACCTATATTGTACAAACGCATTCTAGAGTCACCCCTGGTCCACCTTTATGCCGATATCTCGAAAAGGCGACCTCCTATACAACTACCACCACTCCCTTTTAAAACCCTCCTTAATACCTTTAATTTGATACCCATATCGTACAAACACATTATTGAGTCACAACTGGTCCACCTTTATGCCGATATCTCGAAAAGGCGATCACCTATACAACTACCACCACTCCCTTTTAAAACCCTCATTAATACCTTTAATTCACCTTTATGGCGATATCTCGTAAAGGCGTCCACCTATAGAACTAAGACCTACTCCCTTTTAAAATACTCATTAACACCTTTCGTTTGATACCCATATTGTACAAACACATTCTAGAGTCACCCCTAGTCCACCTCTATGGCCATATCTCGAAAAGGCGTCCACCTATAGAACTAAGAGCCACTCCCTTTTAAAATACTCATTAACACCTTTCGTTTGATACCCATATTGTACAAACGCATTCTAGAGTTACCCCTGGTCCACCTTTATGCCGATATCTCGAAAAGGCGACCACCTATGCAACTACCACCACTCCCTTTTAAAACCCTCCTTAATACCTTTAATTTGATACCCATATCGTACAAACATATTATAGAGTCACCCCTGGTCCACCTTTATGGCGATATCTCGAAAAGGCGTCCACCTATAGAACTAAACCCCACACCCTTTTGAAATACTCATTAAAACATTTCGTTTGATACCCATATTGTACAAACGCATTCTAGGGTCACCCCTGGTCCACCTTTATGCCGATATCACGAAAAGAGGACCACCTATACAACTACCACGACTCCCTTTTAAAACCCTCATTAATACCTTTAATTTGATACCAATATCGTACAAACACATTCTAGAGTCACCCCTGGCCCACCTTTATGGCGATATCTCGTAAAGGCGTCCACCTATAGAACTAAGCCCACGCCCTTTTAAAATACTCATTAACACCTTTCGTTTGATACATATATTGTACAAACGCATTCTAGAGTCACCCCTGGTCCACCTTTATGCCGATATCTCGAAAAGGCGACCACCTATACAACTAGTACCACTCCCTTTTAAAACCCTCCTTAATATCTTTAATTTGATACCCATATCGTACAAACGCATTCTAGAGTCACCCCTGGTCCACCTTTATGCCGATATCTCGAAAAGGCGACCACCTATACAACTACCACCACTCCCTTTTAAAACCCTCCTTAATACCTTTAATTTGATACCCATATCGTACAAACACATTATAGAGTCACCCCTGGTCCACCTTTATGCCGATATCTCGAAAAGGCGATCACCTATACAACTACCACCACTCCCTTTTAAAACCCTCATTAATACCTTTAATTCACCTTTATGGCGATATCTCGTAAAGGCGTCCACCTATAGAACTAAGCCCACGCCCTTTTAAAATACTCATTAACACCTTTCGTTTGATACATATATTGTACAAACGCATTATAGAGTCACCCCTGGTTCACCTTTATGCCGATATCTCGAAAAGTCGACCACCTATACAACTACCACCACTCCCTTTTAAAACCCTCCTTAATACCTTTAATTTGATACCCATATCGTACAAACGCATTCTAGAGTCACCCCTGGTCCACCTTTATGCCGATATCTCGAAAAGGCGACCACCTATACAACTAGCACCACTCCCTTTTAAAACCCTCCTTAATACCTTTAATTTGATACCCATATCGTACAAACACATTATAGAGTCACCCCTGGTCCACCTTTATGCCGATATCTCGAAAAGGCGATCACCTATACAACTACCACCACTCCCTTTTAAAACCCTCATTAATACCTTTAATTCACCTTTATGGCGATATCTCGTAAAGGCGTCCACCTATAGAACTAAGCCCACGCCCTTTTAAAATACTCATTAACACCTTTCGTTTGATACATATATTGTACAAACGCATTATAGAGTCACCCCTGGTTCACCTTTATGCCGATATCTCGAAAAGTCGACCACCTATACAACTACCACCACTCCCTTTTAAAACCCTCCTTAATACCTTTAATTTGATACCCATATCGTACAAACGCATTCTAGAGTCACCCCTGGTCCACCTTTATGCCGATATCTCGAAAAGGCGACCACCTATACAACTAGCACCACTCCCATTTAAAACCTTCCTTAATACCTTTAATTTGATACCCATATCGTACAAACACATTATTGAGTCACCCCTGGTCCACCTTTGTGCCGATATCTCGAAAAGGCGATCACCTATACAACTACCACCACTCCCTTTTAAAACCCTCATTAATACCTTTAATTCACCTTTATGGCGATATCTCGTAAAGGCGTCCACCTATAGAACTAAGCCCACGCCCTTTTAAAATACTCATTAACACCTTTCGTTTGATACATATATTGTACAATCGCATTATAGAGTCACTCCTGGTTCACCTTTATGCCGATATCTCGAAAAGTCGACCACCTATACAACTACCACCACTCCCTTTTAAAACCCTCCTTAATACCTTTCGTTTGATACCTATATTGTACAAACGCATTCTAGAGTCACCCCTGGTCCACCTTTATGCCGATATCTCGAAAAGGCGACCACCTATACAACTAGCACCACTCCCTTTTAAAACCCTCCTTAATACCTTTAATTTGATACCCATATCGTACAAACACATTATAGAGTCACCCCTGGTCCACCTTTATGCCGATATCTCGAAAAGGCGATCACCTATACAACTACCACCACTCCCTTTTAAAACCCTCATTAATACCTTTAATTCACCTTTATGGCGATATCTCGTAAAGGCGTCCACCTATAGAACTAAGCCCACGCCCTTTTAAAATACTCATTAACACCTTTCGTTTGATACATATATTGTACAAACGCATTATAGAGTCACCCCTGGTTCACCTTTATGCCGATATCTCGAAAAGTCGACCACCTATACAACTACCACCACTCCCTTTTAAAACCCTCCTTAATACCTTTAATTTGATACCCATATCGTACAAACGCATTCTAGAGTCACCCCTGGTCCACCTTTATGCCGATATCTCGAAAAGGCGACCACCTATACAACTAGCACCACTCCCTTTTAAAACCCTCCTTAATACCTTTAATTTGATACCCATATCGTACAAACACATTATTGAGTCACCCCTGGTCCACCTTTGTGCCGATATCTCGAAAAGGCGATCACCTATACAACTACCACCACTCCCTTTTAAAACCCTCATTAATACCTTTAATTCACCTTTATGGCGATATCTCGTAAAGGCGTCCACCTATAGAACTAATCCCACGCCCTTTTAAAATACTCATTAACACCTTTCGTTTGATACATATATTGTACAATCGCATTATAGAGTCACCCCTGGTTCACCTTTATGCCGATATCTCGAAAAGTCGACCACCTATACAACTACCACCACTCCCTTTTAAAACCCTCCTTAATACCTTTCGTTTGATACCTATATTGTACAAACGCATTCTAGAGTCACCCCTGGTCCACCTTTATGCCGATATCTCGAAAAGGCGACCACCTATACAACTAGCACCACTCCCTTTTAAAACCCTCCTTAATACCTTTAATTTGATACCCATATCGTACAAACACATTATAGAGTCACCCCTGGTCCACCTTTATGCCGATATCTCGAAAAGGCGATCACCTATACAACTACCACCACTCCCTTTTAAAACCCTCATTAATACCTTTAATTCACCTTTATGGCGATATCTCGTAAAGGCGTCCACCTATAGAACTAAGCCCACGCCCTTTTAAAATACTCATTAACACCTTTCGTTTGATACATATATTGTACAAACAAATTATAGAGTCACCCCTGGTCCACCTTTATGGCGATATCTCGAAAAGGCGTCCACCTATGGAACTAAGGATAACTCCCTTTTAAAATACTCTTTAATACCTTTCATTTGATACACATGTCATACAAACACATTCCAGGGTTACCCTCGGTTCATTTTCCTACATGGTTATTTTCCCTTATGTTGTCACCATAGCTCTCAACTGAGTATGTAATGTTCGGTTACACCCGAACTTAGCCTTCCTTACTTGTTTCAATTAGAAGAACATTTTTCTAGGCGGGGTCACCCCTCGGCAGTGTTTGGCAACCACTCCGAGTGTACTTCTGCCATGAAAATCTCCCAGTGAAAACTCATCTGCTTTGCAGATGCCGTTCGGAGTCGGTATAAAACATGTAGGTCCCGTCCCGCTAATTTGTTGGAAAAATCAAGAGGAGCAAGACGCAAATTGGAAGAGAAGCTCGGCCTGAAAACTCTTCGGAGGTTATCGCGCCTTACATCTATTTTTATGTACTTGCGCTGCTTTTATACTCTCAGTTGCCTCGTTCGCCTATTGCTCCTAGGGTCCAGAGCTTTCTCGAACACTTGATTGTTTATTTCTCGTTCCTGTATCACATAGTTGGTAATTTAGCTATTTGCCTGTATATGTGTGAGTAATGTCAACTTCGCTCTTTACATGTACGTGTGATTATTTGTCTTTCATTTTCGCTCTTAGCTGCTGATTACATGTACGTATGTGTGGCTGTTTGTTTCGATGTTGCTGTGCATTTATTTACTAGCAGCATATTGAGGCATCCAACCTGCTAATATCTCCGCAACAGTGAAATACTTTTGTCTTTTTTTACGTCAAACAAAAAAGAGCGGGAATCTCTTTGGCTGTCTTGAGGCAGAGATGACTAATTAACTTAGCTCGTGAACCTGATCCTTTCGGACTTATAAGTTACAGGTTTCGGATAAAACATCCGTATCATTATGACGAAAGTTATTTCTGTTATCCTGCGTGAATTTCATTCAAACCATTGGGTAAGATCAATACATCAGCTGATGTCCATTATGGAGCATTTTGGTACCACCCTTGAATCGGCATGTATGACCATTTCCCTACAACCCTCATGGCTACAACCCCTGCACCTGTCGATGATGGGATTCTCATTAGTTCTGCGTGTAAACATTGGCCCTTTCAGTAAATTCTTTGTTTTTTCTGGTTGTAGACATACCAAATTTGTTTGGTGATTTTATAGGTGTCCGTAGAATATCAATTGCGAATTTGGATTTTTTTTAAGATTAGTGAGTATATCTCTCTCTTTATTGATGTAAATGGTCGATGTGCCGTGACTGCCTCAGTGATGTATAAAAATGCACAGATCTTTGCTAGTTCATCCGCTTTTTCAGTGCCATCAATGTTCATGTGACCAGGTTCCCAATTTATTAAATACTAGCCTATAGTCTTGAAACAGTCTCGAAAAGATCCGGAAATTACCCGCAATGGATTTTCTAAATAGGCGGGGTTCAAAATTCTCCTGAAACACATTTGTTCGAAATTATCCGAAATGGGTTTGAAATAATTCCAAAACCAATCCCGAAATGTCCGGCGAAAGTTAAAAAATTTGCCGTAGCAATCCATCCTATATGATCCCAAACAGCCTCGAAATGGCTCTGACATTCCCGAAATGGTCCGAAATAATAACGAATTAGACTCCCAAACAATACTAAAATTTAACACAAAATTCCGTTATAAAAACCGAAATAAAAACAAAAAAAATTGGAATAGCCCCGACAAGGTCCAAAAAAGTGTCGAAACGGTCCTTAAATAAGTTATCTAGAAATAATCGCAAAATGATTCCGAACATAGTCTTGAACTGGCCTAAATAGTAACGTGTTTATCCCAAAAATAGAAATAGTTTCTAAACGATGTCGAAAACAGCCACGATATTATTCAAAAATTATATCCGAAAATTATGTCGAAATAACCCGAAGAAAACCGTGAGATGCTCCGAAAACAGTTGTTGTTGTTGTATTAACGACAAAGACACATCCCGAAGGTTTTGGGGAATGTTATCGATGTTGGTAGTCCTTTGCCGGATATATATCCGGTACGTTCCGGGAACAAAGCACCATTAAGGCCCTAGCCCGACCATCTCGGGAACGCACCGAAAACAGTCTCGAAATTATCCGCAACTAGTCCTGCAGTGTCCCCGAAACCTGACAACCTTTACAAAATTATTATTATTTATTGTTAAAATATAATGCCCAAACGCTTGTCATTATGACTCAATCACGTCAGAACGGCTAAACGAATTTAAATGAGGTTTTGCACGAGTATTGCCAAAATCTGTAAGGATCTACTTTTTTTTTGTATATCCCTCTTTAAATTGAAATGCCCTTGGTCGGGGAGCAATCCCGAGTCGCTTCATTACATAGAACCGGCTGCCGTGAGAAGCGAAGGAGAGGAACTGTGATTTCATTGTGTCGTATCTCACAATATCAAATTCATAAAGAGAAACGTTAAATTTATTTATTTTGTCTGAGATGTGGCGCATCTACACGTTGTCAATTATCATAACCAAGAAAAGGCGTATCGAGATCAAAAAAAAAAACGCGCATGCGCAATAGCTGTTAGGCAATTTGGGAAAATTTACACGTTTTTGGTGCGTGGTAATTATTTGCGATTGCTGTGTGACTCATTCACTGCTTATAAGATTGCAAATGCCCCAATGAGTGCCGTTGCGCATGCGTAGCGCATTTCTATTGTGAGGCCACTTGTAATCGTGTGCTATTTTTAATATTACGCATAAATTATAAATAATTTGGTTTTCCGCTAGCTAGTGGGGTTGTTTTATTATGATAAATTTTTATGCAGCTCTCTTTTTATGTTTACCACACTGATAAATCAGATAAATCAGATGCTGATTTTATTTTTGACGCTTAGACTTTTTGGTATATTTTTGCAATTTTCTTTTTTTTTTTTGTGGTCCATTAAGTATCATGACTATTTTTAATAATTTCTTTATGTTTGTTTACTATTTCCACACTTGTCGTGTGTGTGTGTGCGTGCGTTGTATGTATGTATTTGTATGGGGCATTTTTCGCCTGTAAGCATTTTTGGGCAGCGCACAAACTTTAAGTAACTGTTAATTGGTTTGGCGCATGCGATCCGCACCACAAGCTCAACATGCAACAAAAACAGAGCAATAACAATCATTTACGCAATAACAACAATTTATGTTATTGTATTTCAACCATGTACAAACAAACAACCAATAATTTTCAATTGCTCTATATTTGTTTGGCTTTTCTCTTTGTATTTGGTTTGAATGTTCGCACCTGCTACAGCATGCAATTTTTCGCAGCTTTTCCTTGTTTTTTTTTTTGTTGTTTCTTTTCGTGTTGTTTTCATTTTTATCTTATTTTCTGCTTTAATAATTTTCATAAATATTAATACGCAACAACACAATTGATGCTTTCAATAATGAGATCACAGCCATAAATATTTAAAGCCAGTTTGAATTAGAAGTTGCAATGGAACTTGTTAAAAAAGCCGTCGGTGATGCATAGACCGAGCCCAACTCGTTGAGTTGATGTTCTAGATGCGCTTGAGTAGTTGTAAGCATGCATGAGGGCGTATGAACAAGTATGCAACTGCTATCACAACATTTTATTAGCCGAAAAAAAGAGACTAGTACTAGTCGCAGTTGAATGGGGCGACTAATATCGCTTTTAACCTCTTTGTCTGGGGGACACTTGATACCAAATCAGCATGAAAGATCTAGATCCATTTAAAAAGCCAAATCTCAAAATGTTTTGAGTACTTGTGTCAAATTTTTCGGTTATGACAATTTAAAATTGGCAATGCCTGAGTGATTTTAGAATACTTTCTTCCTTACTTAATTGGCGCTTAACCGTTTAAACCGTTATGTCCGTTCAACAAGCCGTCTTCCTCTGCTTTTATAGGCGGGTTCCGAGAAAAATACTTTCTTAGCCGGAGCGTCATCTTTATTTCGCATAACATTACCTAGTCGATGTGCTCTGGATCAGAGTTATCACATCTGTATAACAAAATGTTGTAAAAACGAATCAATAACTTTTCATAAATAAAATGTTTTGTTAGAATTCTAGCAGTAAGTTAAACTTTTTTGTTTGGTTTAAAACTAGGCCACTAGTTTTTATTTTTAGATTTTTTAAATATTTTGTATTGTTTTAAAATAAGAAGTGTTTACAAGTTTTTATTAAGAAGTCTTCTTCGTAAGCTATATGAATATTTCCGGCACTTAAGAAGAAAAGGAGCGCGAATAGGTTCTCAGAACGGTGGTTGGACTACTGTGTCAAAGATTGCCCGCTGAACCCCGTTTCTAAACACGAATACCCTGAACTTACAGTTGTGGAAAGCACACATTGATCTGGATACTGTATTATAAACTCTTACTTATGCAGAATCAACCCCAACATATTTTCAATTGCAAATTAGAACCAATGCCACATCTTGATTCAACCCTGCTCAAACAGCAAATTTCCTCAGACGTTAGAGCATATGAAAGACAATTTGTGAATGGTCGCACCTATTGGATGGGTCGAAGCACTTATACAACAACAAGAGCAACAATAACAACAAGCATACATATAAAGATTTTTTAAACTTTTTGGTTTTGTTTAAAAACAAGGACTGTCTACAAGTTCCTATTTTTCGATGTTACTAACTTTTTTTGGTTTTGTTTTTAAATACAGTGTTAACAAGTCTATGTATTTAGATATTTCAAACTTTTTGGTTTTCAATTTTCAATTTTATTATCTGTACTTAATTAGCGAGACATGATCATATTGCTTTATACAATTGTTTTTGTTATTGATATTAGTTATTGATATTACAACTTCTTCATCAGCTAGCTTTTCGGGAGCTGAGTATTGAACTCGAAATCTCCGACAATCATACTTTATATTAGTGTAAAGGAGATGCCTTTAACCACTCAGCCATATGAATGCCCCTCTGCTCGCTTTGCAATTGGTCTCTAAGTGTTGCGTTTTTGTTGCTATTCCTTTATTCACCATTTAGGTACATACTTATTCTATATGCTTTTTAATCCAAATTGTGTGGAATAATTACAGACGCGCTCCAAGAGTTTATTAACATTGGGTTTATAGCATTGCTTTTTAAGTAGTACTTCCGCTGCCCACTATTATATCAATATTATTATCTGTATTTAATTAGCGAGGCATGATCATATTGCTTTATACAATTGTTTTTGTTATTGATATCAGCTCCCGAGAAGCTAACTAATAAAGAAGCATGTCCTAGTAACCATCACCGTAAATTTTAAATTTTTAGATATTTTAAACTTGTTGGTTTTATTTCTTTCCCATTTTTAGATTTTTAAACTTTTTAGGTTTTATTTAAAATCAAAGCTGTCCATAAGCTTTTTTTTTGTCAAAATATGAGAGAAGTGCGCTTCGTTTTAGCTGGCTAAACATTTTCGCTTTAATATTTATTGCTTTTGAGTGTCTGAATTCGATGTTGGTCCAAAAAAGAGTTTTGTTCTATGATGTATATTGGAACGATTTTCTGTCATCCCTTGTCAAATTTGGTTTTGAGACAAACCGGTTTCGGCGTTGTGCCATCATCAGTATCGATTTTCGTTCTGATCTGTTGTTGTCGTTTGTCCTGTATTTATAGTTCGTAGGTACATGGCCAGGTATTGTCAAAATTGATACTTGTGTATATTTAGTTACGTGTATGTGATGTGTGTTCATTCAGAACCGAAGGTGGTTCACCAATCGATTTGTGTGGCTGACTGGGGTAGGTAAAAATCCGTAATTTTAGTCGTCTGACCTTCTTTGTGGGTTTTTTGTTTTGGTGTGTATTATTTAGATCTTATCAAAAGCTGTTTTCAAACAGAATGGTGATGACTGACGATCCCTTTTCACGTGTATATTCCACAATTATGTGTATCCTGAGCTGCATTCTTTTTTATACAGATCTTAACTAATATTTAGTTTATATTTAAGATATTTTCCATAGGAAAGTCCCAAAGGCATGGATAAATGGTGAATGAGGTCGTTGATGACGGACTCCACTCGTTCAAACAACGCATTAGATAGAGCCTTAAGCGGCAATTACCCACCGACGTGTGCCGTACGTACGGACGTTTGTCGTACGACACACGTTTGACCGAACCCTCAAGCCCGTAGGAATCAATGTGTGCGTCTGTGTACATGTACATAACATATTTGTGTGTGTATTGTTTACAGATAAGCACTGTTGCCATTGACCATTTTGCATGCATGCTTATGGAAACATCAACTTTTTCCAATTTAATTGTTGATGTTGTAAAAGGCTGGAATTAATACTAAATAAATATAAATATATTACATATTTATAATCTGCCCTTTTACATAATTATTTCGAATTATTTTCACAATTTTTCAAACTTTAATTCGGTGTTTTTGCATAAAACTGCAAACGGTCAAAAATTAGCGCACAAAAGTTTACTAGGCAACTCTGTCTAGTGAGAGAGCGATCAGCTGACACGTTCTTACGGAAAAAATCAAAATTATTTTGATTTCTACGTTCCGGGCTACGTACGTACGGGCGTTGCACGTTGGTGGGTTTTCGTTTACATTGCACACTCATAAGGTAGGTCGTGTCAGCTGACACGTTCTTGGTACGTACGTTCGTGAGTAACTGCCGCATAACTGCCGCATTATTTGGGATAACATTTGCCGTCTTCCAGTGAGTTTTACAGCTCCGGCTCACGCTCAATGCTCACGGGAATGCTCTGGATCATTGAAAGACTTTAGAAGCAGATGTCGTGATATTTTCGCACAGGTGAAATGTGATAGGCAGATGTCGGCGCTGTTTTTCATTTAACTCATACGGCGAAAGGCTAAGCAACGACATCTATTTTTGAAAAAGTAGGTTTATTAAAGGCAGCGTTGCCAAACTAAAGACAAGTAATTAACAAATTATCTGGCTCACAAATTGAACCAGACTTCTATCTGGATTTATCTGGCTCAAATCGTTGTTGTTGTATTTACATGCAAAATTACTTAACTGGCTCAGGCTCTTTGCCACCGGATGATTGCTATTATGCTACTGCAGTGAAATTCGCAAAGCAAATAACAAAAGACACGAACTTATATTTATTGACACCTATTTTTTTGAACTAAAAGCGATTGGTTCTGATTTGCTGATAATCTTGCGAAACTTTGTTCTGTGGCAAATGCAAAATTAAAAAAAAAAAAAAACACAATACAAAATGTACAATAAAATACGAGGAGAAGTTTGGGATACAAAGGACTGATAAGCGCAATATAAATCTTTATAGCTTCACAGCTTCCGCAACCCTGTTCTCAACCTCACTTACCCGAGGAGAGGGTCTGACTACCCCTAGTTCCTCATGGAACTAGGTGGTTTAGCGGTATGGCTTCAACGCAGTCATATTAAATCATTCCCGAGGTGGTCGGGCTAGTATCATAATGGTACTTAATACCGGAATGTACCGGATCCATATCCGGTGGAGGACAATGAGCTTCGATAATACACCTCAAAAATTTCAGGGAGTGTTTTTAGCGCTACAACAACAACAGCCACAACAACTGAATACGTTTGTTAATACACAATTTGCCCAGCGCCGCAACTTCTCAACTCGAAAAAGTAATGCGCTCATTATACTCTATCTCGGCTATGTCTCGATTGTTGTTTTTGTACCAAACAGGCGTGTATTATTAAAATCGCATTAGAAAGCGCTATCAAAGGCAGCAACAAAAGGAAATAAAATAAAAGTAAAACATTGTAACAACAATACCAACGGCAACAATTGAAGCAATCTTAGTATACTAATTTTTTGTCGGCTATAAGGTACTTGAAAGCGGATATTAACGGCGAGCGCTTACAAAAAGAAAACAAAGACGAACTTAGCATCCACACTCATGACCCAACGCCCAACAGCAGATGCAGTTAACCTCAGTTAATGCGAATACTGCACTGCTGAGGTAAACAATTAATAAGATCATACGCAATGCTATATGTACGTCATCAGCGGACGTACGAGTTTATATGGTGAGGAGCTAGAAAGAAGTACAAAAACATAGAATGAATGCAAGGGTTTAAACTGCTGCAAGATAGCTGAACCGCAAAAAGTCGTCAAGAAAGGCGCCGCTGTACAATTGGGGGTAGGAGTGACGGTAGATGAAATTGAGCAATGTGAATGACAGCGATCCTTGTGATGATTATTGATGAGCTGCTGCTGCTTGGCGTCGCCATGCCGTTAAATGACGGACTGAACGAGCTCGTAATGTACTCGTTATGTAGATTTATATGTACGGAAATGAGCCATAGGCAAGCGGATGAATGCGATAGTAAAAAGGAATAAAAAAAAAAAAACAAGTAAAAAGGTCTGGGTTCAAAATGAATACCAGTTGTTGATTTGAATCAAAGAAAATTCTGATTTAAAATGTTTTTATAAGTTTGATTTTTAAACCTGCTCATTACAAAGTGGCAGTGTTTAGCAATCACTCCGAGTGTATTTCTGCCATGAAAAGCTCTCAGTGAAAACTCATCTGCCTCAAAAATGCCGTTCGGAGTCGGCATAAAACAAGTACGTCCCGTCCCGCCAAAGTGTAGGAAATAGCTCGGCCTAAAATCTCTTCGGAGGTTATCGCGCCTTACATTTATTTTTTTTTTTATTAAAAAGTGGCAAAATCGAAAACTGTGTGGAGGTATAGAGCCATATTAGGATCGCTGCATTATTTCCGAGTATCGATCGCTGTGACTGGCGGTTTTGAAACAATTATTACACACAAAAAAATAAAGTGCAGTATCAGCAGTTTCGATGTAGTATCAAAACTAATTTTGGTGTCAGCCCTGCTTTTAAAAGAGCCATCCAGTCGGAGACCTAAAACCATATGACACTCTAGCACACTAAGTAATTATCGTATTCTTCCTCGAAGCAAAGACCGCTGTGCGACCACAACAGTTGCGTGTAGCAACATTAAGGTGAAATGATGTATATTGGCATGATTTTCCGTAATCCCTTGTCAAATTTGTTATCGAGACAAACCGGTTTCGGCGATGTGCCATCATCAGTTTCGTTCTGATCTGTTGTTGTCGTTTGTCTTGTATTTATATTTCTTAGGTTTAAGGTGAAAATTCCCTGGAGGGATGAATGGGTGGACTCGTATCGGTGCTTCGATAGCAGCATTTCTATATACACTGACGGTTCTTAGTTACACAGCATAATTTAGTTAGTTATGATTGGTCCATTCCAGCGACTGTGATCTCCAATACTATTTCAGACTAGCTGATTATTGTAGTTTATTCCAGGCAGAAATATCATCTATCATGAAAACCACGGTTTGAACAGGAATACACACTATCGGCGGCGAAATCTTTATTTTTAGCGACAGACAAGCGCCCATCGAATCTCTTGGTCCTTGTTCGTTGAATTCTGAAGTAACACTAAACTGTCGCCGATCCCCTCTTCATATGGCGCAACAGAACCATGTTCAACTTGACAAACAACGCTTATGTAAACCTTTGCCACATGCGAGCTAATGCAAAAAGAGTACATATACACCAAGCCAACAATAGATTACTGCAAACCCCAGGGTGTCGGACATGTAAGCATATCGGCCTAAAATGGGGTCTTAAGATATGTCGTCTCGTTTACACCCTAAGTTGGAATAAGATTTCCAAACCAAGAAGGGCTAGGAGTGCCTATCGTCGATGCTGTAGGAGTTGTAAAGATACGCTTGGCGTCAAGTGGTGCTAGACAGCATTGCCTGGGAGCTCTCTTACTGGATATTATACGCCATGTCGTGATGTAAAACTTCAAGGACTTAGTAGCCCTTATCAGTTCCTCGAAATGATTCGAAGAGGAGAGGTAATGTCTGACAATCGGCCTCCTGACTCTGACCTATATGTGCATCTACTTCAACCTAACCTAACTTAAATTTTTGTATTTATATTTTTTTATCAGCCAAGTATATTTCGAGATTGTTAGGGGCATTATTTATAATGCCGAATTTCTTCCACATATCTATACTCACTTAATTAAAACATCGGGGTGATGTAGCATCATCAAAACTGTATTAGTGTATCGCAAAACTGAATGAGTTCGACTACTGGAGTCACATTTTATCTACAGTTTATATCAAGAAAATTAGGTTAGTTTATAATGCCTGTCCACAGTAAAGCAAGTGGAAACACTTATCTTGGCAGACCTATTTTGATATCACTGAAAAAACTATCGCACCCTACTAGAAAAATGTAAAAAGCTGAACAAATGTGGCTTTCTAATGTAGTGCAGAATGCCTTCGATTACACCCTAACCAAGATGAGGTAAACAGCCGATGGAGTGCTTGTTTAGATATATTCCATAAGTATCCTAGCCAGAGCAAGATATCTGCAAAGGAAGTCCTCAATACTATCTATATTTCCCTCATCCCTACTGTACCGACACAAAACTTTCGGTGAGACTTGCATTCAACAACAACAACAGACTTGCATTCGCTTCCAAAGTGACTGCTTTGGTGCAGCGATAGTTCATTTTGTTCAGCGTCTGTGTTCAATGTATATGCTAAGAGTTTCTTGATTGCTGCTTTCCATCTCAGAGTAAACTTCGAAGGAAATGAGATTCTTAAATAGGAGCGTCCTGCGCTAGTTTTGACTAAAATACGTTGAAATGCTCGGAATTCTTATACTTAAGGAGTGCGAAAGATCTTAAGAGGAGCTAACACTATCTGCATTGCTATTAAGCTTGGAGCCATCCTTAAACACTGCTATCGATCCTGGGAATAGCGTATATATATCATCTCATTTGCGTATCTCTGGGACTTTGAGTGGAACATGTTTTTAGAGACAAGTTCAGAGTAGCACCTAAGTTTTCAGGGATGGTCTTTAATATAATTACACGGCCAACTCTGACGGCGCTCCTCGGCAGGACGGAAATGAAATTCATGACTTATTTAAAATATAGGTCTGTGAGAGAAAGTTGGGCATTACCTCCAGAGCTTTAGTGGGTCTGGAGGAGAAGTGTCTCTGATATAAGCGTTGTGGCAATCCGTGATCATCTTGTAGACTTGGATGTTTCTTTCGAGTGCCGGCCATCTAACTATAATTCAGTATGAAAAGATGGGTCGAATAAACGCGTAAATTATGGGTGGCGTTAAACCCTACATTTTATTCATGGCTCCTGTAGGAACGTTGAGGGCAGTTATAGCCTTATAACACACACATAAATTTAAAACGCCGACTTCTTTAAACTCCGGTGAAATTTTTGAGCTTAGAAGTAAGTAAATGCTGTTGAATTTTCTCTCTTTTCAAAGTCACATGATGAGCTAAGTAGAGATTAATTTTCTCCGGGCTACACTGATGTAAATATAGCTGACATACACCACCAACTAGGGGGCAAACTTGGTCCAAGCCTTCACGTAGAAACATTGTGGCCAGAGGAAAGTTATCGCTACAACAATAACAACAGGAGAGTAAGTTGATTTCCTCATAGGAGCAGATGATCACATTAGGATGAAATATCCCACATCGCCCCATGAACATATATTGGAGTTTCCAGTGCCACAAGAAACAGTGTCCGGAATATATGAGGGTGATAGCGGTAAAATCCGAGTATAAACTCTTAAGATAAAGTCGCGAGAAGACCAAAAAAGTTTATGTGAATAATATTGCGAAAGTTTTGAGCTTTGGATAAATATTCCATTGGCTTCTTGTTATATCCAGCTGCACTTGTACACAGGGTATTATAACTTTGATTAGATAACGGTTGGTTGTACAGGTATAAAGGAATCGATATAGACTTCCATATATCAAAATCATCAGTATCGAAAAAAAATTTGATTGAGCCATGTCCGTCCGTCCGTCTGTCTGTCCGTCTGTCCGTTAACACGATAACTTTAGTAAATATTGAGATATCTTCACCAAATTTGGTACACGAGCTTATCTGGACCCAGAATAGATTCGTGTTGAAAATGAGCGAAATCGGATGATAACCACGCCCTTTTTTTATATATATAACATTTTGAAAAACACAAAAAACCTGATTATTTAGAAAATAATACACCTAGAATGTTGAAATTTGACGTGTGGATTGATATTGAGACTCTTGATAAAAATTTGAAAAAAAAAAGTTTAAATGGGAGCGGCACCGCCCACTTGTGATAAAATTAATTTTAAAAATATTATTAATCATAAATCAAAAATCGTTAGACCTATCGTAACAAAATTCGGCAAAGAGGTTGCCTTTACTATAGGGAATGTTTTGAAGAAAAATTAACGAAACCGTATTAGGACCACGCCCACTTTTATATAAAAGATTTTTAAAAGGGTCGTAGACGAAAATAATAAGTTAAATCTTAGCGAAAAAGAGATTTGTATCAATAGAATTTTACTTTCTAAATTGAATTATAACATGAAATTGGAAAATACTAAAATTTTTGAAAATGGGTGTGGCACCGCCCCTTTTTTGTCTAAGCAATTTTCAATGTTTCGGGAGCCATACTTCGAAGAAAAATTTACATATCGTAACAAAATTGGGTACACATATTTTACTTATAGCAGGAAATATTTCTAGTAAAAATGGATAAGATTTGTTAAGGACCACGCCCACTTTTATATAAATGACTTTAAAAAGGGTCGTAGGCAAAAATAATAAGTGGAGTCTTAGCGAAAAATAGTTTTGTACCAATCCTATTTTAACGAATTTTGGGAAATTCCGCTTATTTGAAAGATTCAGATAACATTGGAATCGCTAAACTGTTGGATAAATCACTCCAATATTCAGTATTGCAAACTGGTCGTTATTTAGATTACTTTGGGAGTAGTACTTCACAATTATACTTCACAACGAATAGCGTGCTCAAATCAAAACTGATTCGATATTACTCAGCTTGCGCTGCTTTTATTCTCTCAGTTTCCTCGTTAACCCATTTCTCCTAAAGTCTAGTAATTTACCGAACAAATGTAGCTCATGCTTGGTTAGTTACCAGCTATATAAGTACATGTATATTTGTAGTTTATAGCCATATGCGTGTGTATGTGTAAGTAACTTCTTCGGCTGATGACTACATCTGTGTGTGTGAGATAGCTCTTCGTCGCCTTCTACATAAGTGTTACTAGCTTTAATGCATACACGTACATACGAGTTGCTGGTTCATGTTTTTGTTGTTGCGTGATTATTAACTAACAGCTTACCCTGCAAAAATCGTTGGATCATGTGGTCCACTGGAGTACTTACCATTATACTCCACTGTAATGCAGCAATGAACCAACTCATGTTTCTCCACGAACATATTGTAAGCCGATCATTGCTCGTTTTTAACGATTGTAATCACTACACAATGTTTATTGGACTGTGGGTACTCCATTGATTACTCTGATGTAATGCGGAGCTGGAGTATATGGTCCGGTCCTAGGACATCGCAATGTTAATTGGACCATATTTTTTGTATGAATTGTGGTTAATTTTGGAGCACTCGCTTGGTCCATAGCGAGTACTCCATGTATGCATGTTTTTGCAGGGTTAGTGATGCTAATATTCGTCACAGTATTTTGTTCCATTATAACAAGAAATAGGAAAAATTTCAAATCTTGAAAAATGGGCGTGCACTGCCCCTTCTTACAATGCATTTCCCAACGTTTCTGGAGCCATAACTCGACGAAAAATTTGGTGTATAACAGGAAATAGTTTCAGTAAAAATGGACTAAATCGGTTAAATCACCTTCGTTTATATACAAGATTCAGTAAAAGTGCGTAGATGCAGGTAATAAGCTATTTCTAGTAAACGTTGGAAAATTTCGTTAATAACCCTGCCCTTTTTTTGTAATAATCTTTATTTTAAAATAAACAGTAGGGAAATCCCCATATCTGGTGGAAAACTGCATTATTACCCGCTCAAGGTCATTGGTGTTAGCTTATGTATCCTTTTTGCTTCTTTAAAGCGAAAATTAGTTCAGAATAGAACCATATGTATATGGATTATTACGCAGCTTTGTAACACTATTAAGCACACAAAACAAGCAACAACAGCATTTAAAGTGTACAGCTGGGTATCTAATCGGTTTCACCCGAACTTAAACTTCCTTATTTGTTTTTATGTTTAAGAGAAACTTACGGTCACAGCGCTCACTACGTTGCTATTATCACCATTGTGATCTGCCAAATAAACAGCCTTCATTGATTTTCTAATATTGACGAAAATCTGTAATTAAGGATGGGTGCGATTTCGCCTAAATTTTAGGTACCTAAACTAATATTCCACTGGAACTTTCCAGCACTGCAATAATTTAGGGGAAAGCTGTAAAAACTGTGCGAGTTTATTTGAAAACCTAAATTGTTTATTTCTGCTAAGAAAACAATAACAATACGGGAAATTTGGTATTTTTTATGCGTTTTCACGCTTAAAAAGAACAGAGGCCAACTGGGGTCCGCGGTAAGTACCTATCCCAAGATGGCAGTTCAAGAAAATGCAGTGGCTCCGTTTTATAAGGCTTTTTTTCGGACATAGTGGAGCACGTGCACAATGACCTTTTCCACAATCTCGAATTCAATACTGTGATCTTGGTACGCCTCCAATAAATTCTTTAGGCCAATTAGTGCACTTGGCTGCCAAATATGTTCAAATTGCGGTCCATATTTGAGAAGGATCCAATTCTTGTGTCGCCAAAATTAGCTTGAACAAAATTGAGCTCACCATCACGTACAATCGATCGGACCTTGATCGCAGCAGGGATCATCGCTCTATGATCTATGATTTACTTAAATTGAATGAACGAGAGCCATTTATTTGGATATACAATATTGTAATGAATTTACTGCAACTCCCCTTATTTGCAATCTTCTGCTAACGTTCGAATCACTAAATTGTTGAATAAATAACTCCACTATTTAATAATGCAAAATGGCCTTTATTAAAGTACTTCACAATAACACTGATACTTCACAGCCAATAGCTTGCTTAAATGAAACTGATTGTCGTGCCTCTGCTGTTGCTGCCTTTTATGTTCTGTGATTTCTCGTTCGCATCTTCTAGGCGCTTCCATTTCCAGAATCTACTAGTTGGCCATCAGCTATAAAATTACTACGTTTATAGCTTCTCATATGCGCGTATATGTGTGAACACAATTCTAATTACATACTTTTGGGAGCATCTCAGATAAGATACCTGCATGCGTTTGTATGTGTGAGCGACACTTGCACAACCATTGCATACTTTCGGGAGTATCTCAGATTTATGCATGTGGTTGTGCGTTGCTTCTCCGCTGCGTGTATGTACATATGTGTAGAAATAATGATTTAATTATTGATGTGCATACAAGTCACTGCTTAGCATCGGCTTAGAGATGATAGTATCCCTTAGTGCTGCTAATATTTGTTACATATTGAAAAAGCAATATTTTTGTTTTTGAAATTTGACATTTGAATTTAGGTTGAAAAGTATGCTCACAAAAATTCTAAATTTTTATTTTGCACTGCCTTACCGACAGTTTCCAGTGATTTGGGTTTTTTTCTTGAAATTTAGGTCAACTCGCACACAGCCTAAAACTGTTTTTTTTAATAATTTGGTAAAAATTTATACAACGTGATATCAGGACGGAAAAATTGCTTTAAATAAATGTTTTCATATATTTAAATGGAATGAGGGCAATCCCCGCTTAATTCATATAAAACCATTTTCCATTGTGGATAAAACAAGTGTGATAACTTCTGCATAGATGTCAAAATTACAAATATAATGGATCACTTGATTTTTATTTGACTGTCGCTTTCTCATTCTGTATCTCTTTTTATCAACCGCTGAAGATAGCTGGCACTATGCGTCGCCATATTGAACACCCTGTCAAAACGCTGCCAAAATGCGAAAAAGTAGCCATATTGAACATCCTGTCAGGCAGTTGACGGATAAGATATCACACTTGTTTTATCCACAATGTTATTTTCACTGGCAATCTTAAGGTGACAGTAAAAATTGTTAGGTTAAGGGAGCTATGTTTCACGTATGATGGCATTTTTTTCGTTAATTTGAATTTTGAAACGTCAAATCAACAATTTGTGAAGGATAGAAATTTATAGCAATTCGGTTAAATTGACTCGTAATTCGATTGATTTTACTAGCTGTTCCTTTCAGTGTATTGCTAACACAACTGTTGTTGTTGGTTTTGTTTTTCTTCTCAATGGTACATTTAAAATTATGACACCACTTAGTACTTTTATGCGGACATACATTAGCGGTGTTGTTGAACACTATAACTTAACTGTAGTTATTTGCTGTAGCTTTTACCATAGCAACATCTGCAGCATTCACTTCCCTTTACGCTGTTCCACCTCGTCTTTCGCTGAGTAATAAAATGCATGGCGTTTGCTGATCCTTCAACAGCACTCTGTTTTTGATTACCTTTATTATTATTTATGCATTGCTGATATTGTTATTATTTGTGTAATTCTTCCCTCTGACATTATGGCCAACAATAGCTTTAATGACCTAAAGTTGCAACAGCTAAGTTCCTTTTTCTTTCTATCTATGCACTTCTTTTTTCTACCTTTCAACCTTCAAAACTTTTTGCTGCATTTTATGTGAGATTTGCATTTATTTTGATTCTTCTGTTCCCTTTCATCTTTTGCTTATCTTAGTTCCTAATCACTTTCCTTTTACTTTTGGCCATCCATCAGTTCCCTCCCAAATCAGTTGCCTCATTTCATCTACTGTATTCAATTAACCTCACCTCAATTCACATCTTTCGTCAGCAACTTATTTATCGTCATTGCAGCTTTTGCTGACTTTGGGGTGTGTTCGTTACAGCTCAGTCCCCTGTATGGAAAGTGTGTTTGTAATAAACTGGGCATATTCAGGTTACAGGCGCTATTGGCTAAGTGATATTTAAATACCCCCAGATTAATTACAACTACTTGAGGATTTTTACAAATTACACTCATGTCGTAATTAAAATTCATTAAATTTATCTTTTTTACTTTTGACGATCTTCTCAATGTTGTTGTTTACTGTGATCATTCACTCGGTACCTTGCTGAATATTTTAAGAGATTGAGGAACCGCAAAATGCTGGAATTTTAATTTAAGGAACTTTTGAAGGAGTGTCAAGGAATTTAAAATTTAAATAAAATTGAAAATAGTGTTATGGAGAGACCTTGGAGATCAGAACGGTTTTTCTGCACACATTTTAAGAAGCATTTATTCTATAAACGCTAGCGTCTACTTGTTCTAGCTAACATGTCAGGGTCACTTCCAACAACGTAATGTCTTCAGCCCATGCTTTTTATGAAAAATATGTTTAAATTATAAATAATAGTTGTTGTTTTTGTATTAACGGTGCTTCGCTCCATTCAATGGGCACGACCACTCACAGATTGTCATCAAAATCCTTTAACGGGAGTCCAAGGAAACTGGCTGTTTCAACAGGGGCGGACCATAGTGAGATAGGTGTTAGAGGCGGAGGTTCCACATTACAATTGAAAATATGGTTGGTATCATGTGGGGACACATCGCATGCAGGACATACATTACGTATGTCGGGGTTGATACTGGACATGTAAGAATTTAACCTGTTACAGTATCTAGAACGAAGTTGGGCCATGGTGAGTCGTGTCTCCCTTGGTAATGTGCTTCTTCTGCAAGGGTGGGATATTGCATATTAATATCGGAGTTCACCGGGCGCGTCCTGACAAAGGCGTTTACCGATTCTGTGTGGATTTGGCTAAGGACTTGCTTATGCCTGCCTGGATCAAACGGCTGTGTCATAGAGCTTTAGGAGTTTTTCCCTTAATCCCTGTGGAAGCGGTGCTAGAACAAGCAGTTTTTTGCTAGGATGTCCTGGTTTGTGACAATTAAGCAAAAAATATTGAGCTCTTTATCCTAACTATGCAGGTGGTGTTCGGGAGTCTTAAGGAGGCATCTGGTGGCAGTTCTGATTGCAGCATTTTCACAGGTCTGTAGCCTTTTCCAGAGTGTATTTTTAAGACCAGGCGACCAAAGTGGTGGCGCGTAGCGGCCGGCCAATTGCTTTGTACGTAGTTAGCAACGTTTCTTTATCTTCTCCCCATGTGCTGCCGGCAAGCGGTTTGAGGATGTTTTGCGACTTTGTACTTTAGAAACAGTCTCGTTGGCAGGAGTCTTTAAGGTTAGAATATTATCGATTGTTACCCCTAAGATCTTTGGGTGACTGACAGTCGGTAGTGTGACACCATCGATGCCTACCAATATTTGCGACATCTGTTCCTTCCACGTCGTAAACAGGATGGCCGTGGATTTTGTCGGTGATAATACCAAGTTGCGCGAGGTGAAGAAGCCGGAAAGATTGGAGACATAGCTGTTTATTTTAGAGACTAATTCATCAATTGAAGGGCCAGGTCTTGTAGCCATAATCGCGCAATCGTCAGCATAGGAAATTATTGCACCTCCTTCTGGTGGGAATTAAATATTTTAGAAATTTAATAATAATGTAATTAGGGGTTTTTTTTTTTTAATTAGCGGTCCATCTTTTTAGACAAGGGAGAATGTGATTAGCCAAAATCAAGTTGAAATATCTTTGCCTTAACATATTGAAATATATCGTCGGCTTAGAGTGCAAACCTGCTAACCGACATAAAAAAATTGTACATGGCAGACAAAAACCTATTTGAATTTTCCATGAAGAACATATGAAATAAACTCGTCAGATAGGGATTTTACTTCGTGTGTGGTTAGTATTTGAGGTAAGTGTTTTGCGTAGTTGATGCCCTACATCAAAAAGTCATGTTTAGAAAAAATTATCCTTAGCAGGTTTACACTCCAAGTGCGACAAGATCATGATAAAACCCTAAGAGTGCACTGCCGTCTAAAAATAATGTGGGTATCTACATTCTTACTGAAACTGACATACTAAACTTAACTTGTTTGTAAATTTAGAGCACTTTTTCAATTAGGACTGGCACTTTTTACTCCCTTGTTGCCACTTTTTATACTGCTTCTGCAGTAGTAAGCTTTTATAACTTTTTCGTACTACCTTTTAACTAGCTTTTAGTAAATTTGTTTAATACAACACCGGAAACTAACGAATTTTAATTGTCTCTTGTTAAGATAACGGTTGAAAAATTCCAAAACAAGAGTATTTATGTAGAGTAAAGTTTTTTTTTAATAAAAAAACTTTTATTTTCGTTCCCTGTAATAAAGATAAGTGAAATCATAAGTCTTGTAATAAAATTAAATAATCAATAATAAGCATCGTCTAGCAAAATAATATGCCTAATTTCGTATGACTTTCATTAGTAAATAGGACTAATTTTTTTCGTAAATACTACAAAACTCTTTCGGAAATACTACGAAATTTTTCCCGAATACTACGAAATCATTAGTAAATAGATATGCACCAAAGACCTGACGTCTCATTATAAATGTTCCTGTTACCCCCGCGCAAGAACTTGGTACATACACTTTATTTTTTTAATTGTAATAACAATAAAGAATATTTTCAACACCAACTTACGAGTTCGCGCATGCGTAATCCAAAATATATAATGCGCACATAAATCAAACTTGCACAAATATAAAATATTAAGTGCATGCATTAATTCCTACTTATCATTTAAGCAAAAAATCATGTAACATGCGAATTTTTAAAATTCATAAAATATAAAATTCAATGAATATGCAACAACCTCTTCAAAAGTGTCTCTGTTACATAATAAAAATGTCATGCAACTTTTTACTCATTTTCCTAAAAGAAATAAATCTTAAACTGCAACGGTATATTAGCAAAAAGTAATGAAGTAAGGAAAGAATTAGTAACCGGCAGAAATGCGCATTTCGAATGCATTCAGAAGTGTTTAGAGCCCGCAACCACGAAATGCAATTGAACTGCACAAAAACCCTGCAAACTATAACTGTAAATCTAATGCAGAGGTGGCCAAGTGCTGTAATGAAGAATGTACTTTTACACTAAGAAAATGCAGTCCAAAAACAATTTAAATGCATTTGTATGGCATGAAAATCATATGACGATAGAAGCAGAAGAGTAATAGATTTGCAATGGAAAAGGAAATGAGTAAATGTTTTTGGTCTAGCAACCGGTGCTTCACACAAAAATATGCAACAACGGAAGTGCACAATTGTGCAACACGCCAATTAGCTAACGGCAAATTTGACAGTGTGTTAGTTCGGTAGTAAGTAGAACAGTATGCTGAAACGTGTGACAGAAAGGTAGCTACCAAAATGCTAGGCTTGAAACGTAAATGTTGGAAAATTATGGTCTTGCGACACACCAAAGTGCCTGACATGCGTTGCAATGAAATGAAAGAAAAGTGAAAGGAAATGCAAAGAACAGTCGGGTTGGCTCGACAGTTTAGCGATTGCATGCAATTTTGGCATAATTCCATCACGTGTATCGGTGTCATTTAATGACAGCAAAGTTGGTGTGTTTTTTTATTGCCTATCACATATATTTGCAGGTAGTCACTGTCAATCATTGCGCCTTTGGCAAATTGGAAATATTAACTTATACAAAGTAGACTTCGAAGTTTTGAATATAAAAGAAGTGAGTAAGATTTATTTATGTACATACCGATACCGAGAGAATCGTTAAATAGATAAAAATGGATAGAAACTAAAAAGGTGAATAAAAATTTATACAGGGATCGCCAATTAAAATTATAACGACAGATGCAATTAGATGGAGAAAAATATATGATCAAACGCAATGCCAGGTCAGAAATTTATATATGACAAGTGAGCAAGTCTAAGTTCAGGCGAAACCAAACATTATATACCCACCTGTGTGCAATAATAATTGTTATTGAAAAGTTTTACTCTGTTTGAAACCATATCCATTCCGACATCATCATTAATAGTTGTTTGCCAACACATAAGAAATTGGTGTTCAATTACATAAAATGGCACGGGAAATATGTTTTCCACTACCCAATAAACTTCGCCCGTCTCTCAAAAAGATTATGACCTTGCATTGTCGGGAATCCTATTTATTCCGACAGCATACGCAACAATCATTTATATGCATATCCGAGCTGGACCCGTGCGCATCTTGCGCAACCAATATAAAAGCCTCTTATCAAATATCAACAGAAATCAGCTTTTCTATCAATCAACTTGCGCTGCCATCTGGCGTATGATAGCAACTGTCGGTAATGCAGTGTAAATATTCACAATAGTGCCATAGTCCAAATATATTTCTTTGTGTGCTTGTTGTTGTTGTTGTTGTTGTAGCAGTGCTTCGCCCCACCTAATAGCTGCGACCGATCACAAATTGCCATCAATATCCTCTAATGGGAGTCCAAGGAAACTTGCCGTTTCAACAGGGGTGGACCATAATGAAAGGGGTGTTAGAGGCCTTGGTTCCACATTACAATTAAAGAGATGGTTGGTGTCATGTGGGGACACATTGCAAGCGGGGTATACATTTTGTATGTCGGGTTTGATTCTGGATATGTAAGAGTTTACCCTGTTACAGTATCCAGAACGAAGTTGAGCCAGAGTGACTCGCGTTTCCCTGGGGATTATGCGTTCCTCTTCCGCAAGTTTTAGGTACTGTTCTTTGAGTACTAAATTCACCCGGGCAATTCCTGGCATAAAGGTCCGACGCCTGTTTGTGGAGTTCACCAAGGACCTGCTTGTGTTTTTTTGCTTCATACGACTGAGTTATCAGGTGCCGTATTTCCTCAAAATGCTTAGGGAGATGACTCCTTAAGTCCATAGGCGGTGTTGGCTCATCAATCAGATGTCTGTTGGGATGCCCAGGTTTCTGGGTATTCAACAGGAACTGTTTGGTTACCATCTCATTTCTCTCCCTGATGGGGAGTATTCTCGCCTCATTATGTAGATGGTGTTCTGGGGACATAAGAAGACAGCCCGTGGCGGTTCTGAGAGCAGTATTTTGGCAGGCCTGTAGCTTCTTCCATTGGGTAATTTTTAGGCTTGGCGACCATATAGGGGACACGTAGCATGCGATCGGCTGGCCAATTGCTTTGTATACGGTAATGAGCGTTCCTTTGTCTTTTCCCCAAGTACTGCCAGCAAGGGATTTGAGGATTTTATTACGGCTCTGGATTTTCGGTACAATTGCGGCTGCGTGCTCACCATAATGTAGATCCTGATCAAACGTCACACCCAAGATTTTGGGGTGTAGGACAGTCGGTAGCGTAGTGCCATCGACGTGGATGTTCAAAATGGTCGACATTTGGGACGTCCATGTTGTAAATAAAGTCGTGGAGGATTTAGTCGTTGATAATTCCAGGTTTCGCGAGGCGAAAACACTGGAGAGATCAGAGAGGTAGCCGTTTATTCTGTTGCAAAACTCATCGATCTTTGGGCCTAGGCCTGTGGCCATTATTGTGCAGTCATCGGCGTAGGAAACGATAGTAACTCCTTCTGGTGGCGAAGGTAGCTTAGATATGTAGAAATTAAACAAAGGTGGGGATAGGACTTCTTGGTTTTGATGTTTCATTAATTCATTCATAAATTTTACCGATGCCTGCCGACCACCCAGATAATTTTCGGTCCATCTTTCAATACATGGGGGAAGGGTAGACCCAAGAACTTAAAATTTAAAGAAGCATAGGATATATTTGAAAGTAATTATTTCAAACCTCCCACCAAACTGCACTTCGGTGCTATGTGTCCGGTCCATTCCGACGCTATCAAAAATTTAATTCATATTTCATATGATCTGGGCAATATGTTGAAACTTAATCTTATTTTGTGAATTCGTTGCCAATTTTTACCTGCAACAAAAATGGGGGCAGTCACGCAAAGCACCAGTTTCGCACTACAGTTTCAAATAGAGATGCCACGAATAGTGAATTGGCCGAATACCGAATACCGAATATTCGGCAACGCTGTCGGCCGAAGCGCCGAATATTCGGCACGAAATACATGCTTGTCTGGGCGCGTTAGCTGGATTAAGACAAGTGGACACCTGTTTTCCTGCTTGTACATAACAGATCATGAAACTTTAATAAATCTGACAATGGGAACTATTGGAACAATGTATCAAACTCCTCAAACCATTCCTAGAGATTACAAAAATAAGGAGCTCAGGTATCTGTTGCATCTCTGAAGTGATTGCACATGCAGTAAATTTATTAAAATATCTGGGAAAAGCAGAGACAGCTGAGAAAGTACCAAATGTAGAAACAATGAGATCTTCACTGCAAGGCGAGTTTGAAAAGCGATTCAGCTTCGATGAAAAAAACAAATATCTGGTTGCTGCTTTTCTGGATCCTCGCTTCAAACCGTGTTTCCTAAGATTGGTTCAAGCAGAAAGAGCAAGACAAAAAATTCTTCTAGAAGCTCTAAAAAATAGTACCGATGACGATTCTTCTCCAATTCGTAAGAAAAGAAGCCTGAATGAAAATGATAGGAGTACTGAAATACACGACAGTTTCTGGAACTGCTTTGAGGAAGTCGCTATAGATAATACGCGAAATGCTAATGATGAGTAGAACGTGGATAAGAATGCTGTGGCAAAGTTTAAAAGTTTGCTAAAGTTTGTCTTTCTTCTCCTGGAAGTAGCGTGTATAGTGAGACCTTATTTTCTGATGCTGATAACATTTACGATGAAAAGCATAATCGTTTACTACCCAAAAATGATGAAAAGCTTATTTTTGTCTAACATAACTTACCACTGATCAATTTTAAATACTAAAGTGTTGTAATTTGGAAATAAGTACATAATTTTGAGTAATATAGCGTGTCTTTTTTACATGATATGGTATTCGAATAGTAAGTATTCTTCGGCCGAATACCGAATAGCAAAAAAAGTGGCTGAATAGGACGAATACCGAATAGTTACCGAATATTCGTGACAACTCTAGTTTCAAAGACTACCTTTGAGCTGGTGTTAATCGGATGTACAGTCGGACAGTTGCCAGCCACACTTGTACCAACAGGGCTTAAGTCTGAGCTATATACTTATATGAATTTAAATTAATTAATCATAGGCAGCATTTTTTCAGAACCACCTACGATTAAACCAGGGATGCACCTTAACGTTAAGCTAATCGTTTATCAAAAAATTTCCACCGTTTCCGTTGAAACACTTCGAAATATTATCGATAAAGAAATTATCAAGATAAATTGTATCTCGTTTTTAACCGAAACAAAAAGCTTTCGTTAACGTTAAAAACGTTAACAAAACTGTGATACTTTATCTTTGAATTGTGCTGGCAATGCAATAGCCATGGTGAAGCCGTAAGGTGGTAACAGCGAGCGGACATACACACACAAACTCCATGTAATTTGTTTGTGTAATTCGTTGGTGGTAATGTCAAAAATACTCTGAGAAATGTTCGTACTGTCAAAATTTATGAGAAAAGTTGCAATCAGCTTGGCTAATGCTTTCACCTTTAATGACTTCGCCATCATTCAGCTTTGCCAGCATAGTTTGAAATTAATAATCAACATAAACGATTTGATTTCGTTTTGATATGGCAGAAAACGAAACAAAATCATTTCGTTAATTTGACGTTCTTAACGTTAATAAACGAGACGATATGACTTTGTTTCGTTTATTAACGTTAATTATCGTAACGAAATGATATCGGTTCGTTGGTTAAGCATGCCTGGATTAAACCGAGGGGAGAAAATAAGAACTAGTACCGCCTCTTATGAGATAGTTCTACGCTAGTTTGGAAATAGTGGGATTCGCTGAACATCTGCATTGTGATTATCTATATAATATTATTAAGCTGCATAATAAATAAATAATAAAATTTACATATGGAGGGTTCGGCAGCCAAGCAGCTTAAGTCGTAGACTAAAAAAATCAATAAATAAATTTTTAATTTATATAAAATCGCATTTTCTGGGGAGTCATAAAAGATGTTTCATCTCTAACTGTTAAAATTTTTAAATATAGGCGGTGCCACGCCCATTTTCCAGAATTGTATAAAATATATATTTTTTGTCATGATGTGAAACCACGTATCAAGTTTCATGAAATAGTCCATCTTTGATAATGAATTATCCATATATGTAATACTTCTATTTTGCTACTGCAGGCTATGTACACTTCAAAATATCAGAGTGCCGATATATTGTTGTTTAAATGTTTTTGTTTTTGTATTCAATAATCGAATGTTCCTAATTAAAATTTTTTTTGTCACACTTATGCTGCTACAATCACAAACATTTTGTAGGCTGTCTTGTTTTGATTTCGAATTCAAAACTTCTTGGGAATTATCACATTTTTTCCAGTTTTCGAAATTCCGATATCGATTTATTTTAAAGTGGCGTAGTCGCCAACTGATTTTGTTGATCTTCATAAAGTGCGTATATAATAGCAAGGATAAATTCTATGCAGCATGTTACCATCATCGGCTTGTGATTTACGCTTTAATAAGCTTTTAAAATAAATTTTACCAAATTTGTTCTTTTCGTTTTCAAGTCAACCCACTCATCAAGTTTCATTACTTTATCGGTCTTTGACAATGAATCATCGTACCAGTATAAAAGGTATCACAAAAGGAAGATTAATACGAAATAAACGAGACAAAGAAGATGAAAGCGAGCGGGTAAAAAACAAGGAGAAAACGTAGAAAGGATAAGAAGGAGGTTAAGAAGAGTTCTGGGAAGAATATCGGCAGATAAAGGGCATAAAAAGTTTAAAGGAGAGAGCATTTTTCTTCATATGTATACAAAAAAAAAATATCCTTGAAGAACCCTGCGTAGTTTTTCTCTACTTATTAAAAAAAAAATCATGAAATGTGTAACTGAGGCAATGCAAATCAACCTGAAAAACATTGTCGAAAAGTTTTGATATATCAAGAGATCTTCATGAAAGTTTTGAATTATTTACATATTTAGAATTTTAAACAATTTTCGTGGTACGCAAAGTGTAGTCCAAAAAATTTGATGGCCGTTTTCTCATGTATACTTTAAAATTTATCTTCCCTTTAAACACAAATTTTGTTTACAAAAACTGTTTTTGTCGGAGGGATAAAACTTAACTTTTACATGAGAAAGCGGCCCTTAGTCTCACAAAATTCGGATAAATTCTTGAAAATTTTTTTGGAGGGACATTTTAAATCATCTTCTGTATAAAAAAAATGGTGAAAATCTAAAAATGACTTTAGATAAGAATTCACGATAGGGTGATATTCCACTGAGACTTCCTTGTGCTTAATTCATCGAACAAATGGGGCTATTATGCCTCCGAAATAAGGCAGCAATCTTATGATCTCTTCTAGCAAAGCATTCATCTCAATGTCAAGATTTCCTACGAAAGTTTCTTGTTTTTAAGATGCTGATTTATATTTCAATTAAGATAATTAAACAAATAATAACGAGTTCAATACAAATTTTTTGGTATTCATCAAAGAAAATTTTACACAATTGTTCCATGGAATTCATATCGATCCCAAAGTCGTTTGGTAACAAGGGAAAGGGATGGGTCTAACTGCGTTAGTGAAAGCAGGTGGAGGATGAACTGGCGACCACCTCTGTAATGCCACCTGAGCCAAAAAGTATGCCGCAGTGTAAAGGGCCTGCTAACAACAACTGATATAAACACTCACAGCTGCGCAACAACAGCAAAGCATACCGCTGGGGGCAAGAAAACAGCAAAATTCACTGAGGTGCCAAAAACAAGAGCTAATTTGTTAATTCTATTATAACTAACTGGCGACCACCGTGGTGTGATGGTAGCGTGCTCCGCCTACCACACCCAATGCCCTGGGTTCACACCCCGGGCAAAGCAACATCAAAATTTTAGAAATAAGGTTTTTCAATTAGAAGACAATTTTTCTAAGCGGGGTCGCCCCTCGGCAGCGTTTGGCAAGCGCTCCGAGTGTATTTCTGCCATGAAAAGCTCTCAGTGAAAACTCATCTGCCTTGCAGATGCCGTTCGGAGTCGGCATAAAACATGTAGGTCCCGTCCGGTCAATTTGTAGGGAAAATCAAAAGGAGAACGACGCAAATTGGAAGAGAAGATCGGCCTTAGATCTCTTCGGAGGTTATCGCGCCTTACATTTATTTATTTTGTTTTTTATTATATCTAAGAACGGATAAAAAAATTAATTCGCTGTTTGCATTTCACTCCGTCAGACGAGGTGGTTGCCGTTATTCAAACAACCCTTTCTCTCCTCCTCTCTGGCTGAGTGTTAGGAATGGCGTCTGAAAAAAAACAAATATAAATGTAAGGCGCAATAACCTCCAAGGAAATTTTGAGCCGAGTTTCTCTTCCAATTTGCGTCGTGTTCTTTTTTGGCATCTGCTTGCGAGGGGCGACCTCGATTAGAAAACTTTTCTTCTAATTGAAAAACCTTGTTCCTAAAATTTGGATGTTGCTTTGCCCGGGGTGTGGTAGGTAGAGCACGCAACCATCACACCACGGTGGCCGCCGTCTTAGAAAGGGACAATCTTCGCTCGCGAGGACAATGGGCCGCACTTCAAAATAGCCTTATCGGGCCTGTCCCAAGCTTAGTACTCGACATTCAGAGTCCTAGCTGGTACAACTCCGTCTTTCATCCGCCACCGGGCATGGAGGCGGAGGTTCGTCGTAGTTCGACTCCGCCGAGCGGAGAGCTACCGTGGACTAGCCCTAGATAATGTGCCAGTGTGACAAGGTAAATCATCGACCTCCCGTCACACCGTCCATGCTACTGATACACGTCCCTCCGTATTAATACTCACCCCTATTACGGTTGTCAATAGTGAGAAAATTAGTGTCGACGCTCATGAATTGGTATCGGCGTTGTCAACGTCGATAACTATTGATAGGTGTTGACGCTTTTTTGGTATTGACTAAAACAATATTGAAGTTGTGTTGACGTGACGCGACACAAAGTTTGTCGACACAGTTTTTGGTGACGACAAGCGCGGCAATTCAGAATTCAACTACTAAAAATTCAAAAAATAAGCTTTTTTATGATTTTTATGCTTCTGATTTATTAATTTTTTATTCGATTTCAGAAAATAGTCAAAATAACCAACAAGAGTCAGTTTAGTAGAATTGTGGTAATGTTCTAGGGTAGCGGTCGACTGCTAAAACACGCCCAAAAAATTCAGGAGGGGTACCAAAAGACACGTATTGACCTCGACTTTAATAATCCGAAGTCGGAATATAAAAATTTTACTTGCGTTGGGAAAAATTTGCAAAAACAGTTGCAAGCTTTCAAGTGGCTCATTAAAAGGTTTTTGTGAAATCTCAAGAATTTTTTGTTTCCGCCTTCAGATTTATAATATCGAAGTCAATTCGGGTATTTTGATACCCCTACCGAATTCGATTAAGTTTTCCATTAGTGCACCACGCTCTGGTAGGTAGGGACTTGCTAATGGTGTACTAAAGAGAAATCCAATCATCTACAATATATTCACTAAAGTTCGTAAACAAATTCCTTGTGTGTATTTTGCTCGGAATGCTTAATTGTGCACTAATAGATTTCAGCAGTTATTTAGATCCACAAATTGTTCACTAAACAAAAAATTAACTCAATACAAATTGTAAATAAACAGCTGTCAAAAATATAGGGATCGTGTTTTTATCGATATCACGTCGACATCAATACATTGCCTTAGTAAATAACAATTATGCATTGACGTGACATTGATGTTGATACAACGTGATGTCGACGACGATACGAAGTGATGGTTGACGTTGACAACCGTAATAGGGGTGACTGTTTCTGGTCGCTCCTATATTGTCGTGCTGAAACGTCCATTGTTTCGACTGTATGGCGTTCATCTCACCGCTGAAGTTATGCTTGACGCCTTTCGATCTTAACTATACCGTGTGTCGCATACCGCCAAGCCCTCTCATTTCCCACTCTGTTTGTCCGAAAAGCTATTTTCCTCCTAGCACCTCAAGTCGTGTGTGTGTGTGCGTATTCGTACCTAGCACATAATCACTGCGTTTTATTCGGTGGTAGTTTGTGAGACCTCTGCCTGACCGTCGACTGACTCAGCGTTACCTCAGCCTCTGACAAAACCCACCTCATAACAGCAATTAATGAGCGGGGGAGCAAAGCGAAGTTACTGTGATCCCTGCTTACCTCACAACTTTGTTACTTCTTATCCTCAGACATTTTTATGAACCAGAAATTGTTTTACTTTTCAGACAAGAAAACCATTATGTTGTTATGTAGAAATGCGTAAATCCTTCCTTTCACTTTTAAAATTGGTAAATAAGAATTTTGAAAAAACTTCTTTACTATTATACACATTTAAATATTTATGTCCCTGTGCAAAAACTTATCATCGTATCATCATCGAACTTGCACTCGGTGCCTTTTCAATGTTTTTTTTTTGTTGTCGCTCACTTGAAAATTTATAAACAATTCAATTTCCCAAGTGCATAATTCATTCGTAAATATTTTATAAGGAAATGCTAAAAAGGACTTGCGTGCTAACGAATAATTGCGCGAGCAATTTTCAATTTCAATTCAGTTGTGCAAGCACTCAAAATGCAAGTGTTTAACAGTTATAACTGTATGTGAGTTCAAAACCGTTAAACATAAGACCACCAAAGCAACAAACACCGAAATGTGCAATGCAGCGACTGCAGCGAACGTTTGAAATTAAGTAGAAAAAAAACTGCCTTTTTTGCATACAAATTTAATTATGTGTGAGTTTGTTTCAAACTGGCCATGGTTGCAATAGTTTTTACAAGAAAGTTTACACATTGCACTCGTCCACTTGTCAAATGCACGCGTTTGTCCATATGGCGACGCTATTGCATGAAGCTCGCTTTCCTTCGAGATTTTCGTATATTTGTGTCAGCATACACACATGCTTTAGATTACAAACGTTGTTGTTGTAATTGTGCTAAAGCTTACAGTTTTCAGTGCAGCTGCATTTCAATGTCAAATATTACGCCCTTCACACCGATACGAGCTGCTGGCCGGCATTTACGAAAAAGGGTTAAGTAAAGCTAACAAAAAACGACTAGCAAATATGTACATTCAGGGCATTTGTTAACCCTTATCTTACCCAGTTGTGGCAGGCCAAACTTCAATAAGTTAAGACAGGAGAGGTAGTCAGGCCATTGACCTTTGAAGCGATTTTGACCCATAATTCTCGGCCGGAAAATTATGTTCGATTTTAAAGTGTCCAGTGATAAATTCGGACCATTTATTAGAGCGGGGCTTCCGAGGAAACGAGTGGCGCTTAGTTCGAAATAACTATCTATTCTGGCAACATATAGAATAATTTAGAAAAAATTAGACTGATCCTAGAAATTTTTTTTCTATCCAGCTTTTCTATAACAAAGGCAGTTCAGGTCCAAGACAGAGTTTTCCATCACTGATAGACTTTCCTATGTTATTCCGTAGCCGAGTAACCAGAATTTGGTATAGATAGAGTGCTCTGCCTACTAGAGATATACGCCGCCGATAAACGCCGCCGCCGCCGCTGATTTTGGTCGTTTTTCGCATCCCGCCGCCGAATGTCAAAAATATCGCCGCGGCGGCGGCGGCGGCGGCGTCCGGCACGATACTATATGTTTTCGTTTAAGACTCTCATTTATTGTTCATGTCGAAAATGGGTCGGATATGGTCGAAAGTGGATTCAACGGATGCGCATCAGTGCCAGTTTTAAGAAACTAATTGCGAAATTTAACTCTTTCTAACTGTTCAAAAGTTATTTAACAAAAAAAAAAAAAAAACAGGCGCTTTCGATGTCAGCTTAACACAGACTTTGCTTCACCCAATTCACCAAGTTATTAAAACAAAACACTAATAGAAAAGTTATATATCTAATAAATTTATATGCTCACTTTGCATATTTTTTTCAAAAAATTAATAATGATCAATGAATTCAAATAAAATGACCCAAAGCGAACATGTTTTCAAATTGTCCTCAAGTTGTTAAAAAAAGCAAATTAACCCAAAAAGGTGCCGATTTAAAAAAAAAATTATATTGCGATTGGCTGAAAGAATAAGCGAAATCAGTGATGCAAAACCCTTAGTAGGTTCTAAGGGCAAAACACCCCTTTGAAATGATTCTTACCTCATACTTAAGTTGAGGATATATGTACGTATGAGAAGGGTTTGAAAAATCACTTGGGCTTACATTCAAACATCTGTTGTTTATTTGCGAAACTATACAAAGCGTCTGAAATGTTAATTTTGATTTTCACACTTCAGCCTTCAACACCCAAGTCTCCCGGTTTGACATTTCCTAAAGTTGGCGACCCTATCCAAAACTAGTCCCTTGGAGTGAATTACATTGATTATAGCCTATCAACCAAGTTTAAATATCACCTACACGTTACGGCTCCTTTTACAAATGTGAATACGAAGGCACATATATTTACCAGGTGAGGCAAGAAAACTGAAAGTGGTGAAGTAAAAGCTTTCCCAAGACAGTCGAACTAATGACCGTGTGTGCTACTACCCTAACATTGCGGACAGTCGAACTAGTCTGAAAACTGAAGCTACGCGGTCATCCATAAAGAGCTCTTATATCATAAGGCCGGCAAACCACAGTTAACATCTTTCAACTTAAAATCGGTCGACTTTCATTCTAAAATATCGTTTTGCTTTAACGAAGAGTATTGAAATAAATGTTGTGAACACAAACGTCTGCAAACTTTGGTCTACATTTTAAAAATCTTATCTAGGATCCTTGTAAAATTTTAATTATGTAGATGCGCCGAGGAATATACGATTTTAACCCATTCCGCAATGACATCCACTTAGACTGCTTATCATTTCGAGGGCGGCATCCTTGGCCGAATAGTCAATCCCTATCGTTTCAAGGTGCTTCTCTGGTATAGCTCGGAAGCATAGCTCGACAAAAGCATCCGTTGGAAAGTATTCGGTCAGGAGGGTCGGGAGGCGTGGTAGCGACTGGTCGTTGGGACTCCTACTGTTCGCACATCGGGAATTGTAGCTCTTAAAAACAGCCGAAAAAACTGGAGGCGCCCTGTGCAACGAGAGTCATGAGTATTTATAGATCATTAATAGCAATTGTAAGTCGCCTTTGTGCGTGACCGCTAAGGAGCCACAAATGATTTAAAGAAATTGTGTTCGCGATGATTATTCGGGTTTAACCCTATGTGAAACTACGCTTTGCACGAGATATACAGACACAAGTGTGACTATTTTATGTATCTCTATTTTTTTCAGTAGACGCAGCAGTACAAATTCCAAAGACCGGGGTTAGGTTCGAAGCCCCTCTGGAGTGAGTGAAAGAGGGACAATCCCTCCGCAAGGAGCTACTCCTGCAAATTTTTGAACGGTCTGCGAGATTTTGAGGCAAAAACCCCGGATCCTTCTGAAATGGTCAACACGTTGATTTCCTTAAATACATACAAAAAAAAAACTTTCCTAAATATTATTTTTTTAAATAGAAAAATCAAGCTTTTTAAAGTAAGAATACCGGCGTACGCCGGTGCGCCGCTCACGCCGCCGCCGGCGGTATATAATAGAGCCTACGCCTCCGCCGCCGATAAAGTGATCGGCGTAAACCTCTACTGCCTACCACACCGAAGATCTTGCGTTCAAGTGCCCGGAAAAAAGCTACTCTAAGCGGCAGTGATAAAGCTTTTTAGTGAAAATTCATCTGTCTTACAACTGCCGTGCATGTCATGCATGTCGAAAAAATTAAAATGAGTACAACTTTAACTGGAAGAAAAGCTCGGCCTGAATATCTTCGGAGATAAATCACGCCAAGTATTAATTCATTTTTATATTGATAAAAGCTACTAGGCTCTTAGTGTGAAAATATCTAGGCGTGGTCGTTTTCCTTGACAAGAAAATGGTTTTCATTGCTAGTGGAAAGCATCCTAGTCACAGAAAACATCAAATGATGGATGATAGAATTTCTAGCCAGAGTGGTGCGGCACAAGGAGAGGAAGAGCATACAGAATTGTGCTGTATTTTTCCTCCCACTCTTCATCATTTCGCCCAATACCTGACTTGTCTTATCGTGAGCTTTTCATTTGTTTGTAATATTTTTTAGGAAAGCGCAAACTTACTTGCATATGATTGTCAGCAGTTGTGAAACCATCTGATAGACCTGCCAAAACTAGTATTGTTCTATTCAGTAGATATATGATGTTGGATAGGCTCCTGCTACCTGCACTTAAGGGAGTCACAATTCAGATGGCTTTGAACTTGGAGTAATTGTTGGAAATGTTTCTCTGGGATTCGCAATTCTGAAAGCCATGGAATGACAAACATGCTCCTCTAAAAGCCCTTTTCTTACATCCAAACTGGTTCGGCAATAATGTTGCCAACCAATGCTCTAGTTCACACGGCAGTGCCTGGGAATGAGAAGGCCAACCACTTAGGCTCTGAAGAGGAATTTCTGGGCCCTCAACCAGTTATAGAACGTTCTTTTTAAACATCATACTCGGAAGGTGTAGCTAGAGGTAAGCTCAAATTGACACACACATGACTAGAGATAAGCTCTCATTTACATACACAGTGCTGTGATCAACATGCCCTTAGGAGAATGAGATGACGAGGAATTTCGGTACCTCCTTTCCCTGGGACCAGGTACGAGGCTTTCGAGGTAGATATGTTACGAGAGTCAATTAAAAAAAGGAACAAGAGAACATTCTAAATGATGTACTTATGTATGTGGTCGGACTTCTGTTTTCTGCATCAGTTGTTCGTGTAGTTCCCATAAAAATAAAAATTAAGATCCTGAACTGCACTTGAACAATTGGTTCAGTACATCCCCACGGGAGTAAGCCAAAAAAAGAAGAAAGGACACCGTTTACAGCATGCACTAAAATAAAAAAAGCCCAGCTTCATCACTTACGTAATATTTATTTATTTATTTATTTATTTATTTATTTCAAAGTAAATCTAGGACAAATTAAAATATCCTTACAGACTATTTACAAATTATTAGCCTAAATATCATCTACCATATCAAGTCATTTAGTATAAGTTTAAACTTTGATTTACTTACTGAAAAATCAATTTCCCTGGCATTAGTAAGAATATTGAATTTCTTCAATGCCCAAGCAATAGGCGAATTAGCGACATATGTCGTTCTGGCCCTATCCAATAAAAAAATATAATGATTTCGAAGTGTTCTAGATGGTATATTGAAGCAAATACGCTCCAAAAGAAACGGTGAGTCAATCGTGCCCCCTATCAAATCATAAATAAATATCAGCGCAAAAAAAGATCTTCTACTATCCAGAGGCTTTAGTCTTTTAAGTATGAACGTAAATACATCATCATCATTAACAAGTCACGGCATCTATCCCTGTTTCGCGATAACTGACGCCAATTTATACCTCCTCCGATACCTGCCACCGGCATCAAAGACAGGACTATAAATCTTTCTCCCGAGCACTCCCAGAGCTACCTCATCTTCTCTGGGCACCGTCCATTATTCCGAGCCATACAACAAGACAGGTATGAGCGACTGGTGGAGCGTAATTTTCGTTCGTCGAGATTGAACTTTATTTTTCAATTGCCTACTCAGGTCTAAGTAGCACTTGTTGACAAAAGTTATTCTCCGTTCGATTTTTAGGCTGACGTTGTCTTTGCTGTTAATGCTGGTTCCCAAATAAACGAAATCTTTCACAGTCTCGAGGGAACTAATGTAAGAGCGTTAATAATAAATTAAATTTCTTAAGTTTCCATAATTTAATTTATATTTGATATTCTCGACTTTGGTATTAACATTTGAAGAGGTGAGAGTGGAAAGCATCGGTTATATGACTTATAAGAATAACCTTAGTTTGTTTCGACAATCCGGTTGTAGTACCTTCAAGGATACATATGTATTGCGGTTACACTCAGAGAAAAACGCCGTTCTAAAATCCAGCACCATCATTCTCAATTCAAGATTTACATGTTCTTACTTTTTTGTTCTTGAAAAACGAACGACCTGTTCTTAAAACAATAACCTTGTTTTTGAACTGACAACTATGTTCTTGAAAAGAGAACGGTCATAAAATATGAACGAATGTTCTGTTAATGAAAACGATGTTCTTAAATTAAGTTCAAGAAAAAAGGAACGGCACATTTTGTGTGCACTACAATGTTAAATACAACATTTGGCACAAGCTATCAGGCAGATTTAGTGGCCCAGCGGCTATGATGTTGCGGTTGCGATCGTTCGGCGCCAGTTCGATCAACGTCAAACTCTGAAGTTTTTTAAAACAATTTTCTATCTTCTATTTTTTTTAACTCTTATTTTTCGTTCAGTTCCACTCACGTATGCAAAGGTAATTCTCAAACTTGTTATGAAATGTTTTAAATATATATTCAGACTAGCAGACCCGGCAGACGTTGTTCTGCACTAATTTGCATATATTTTAATAAGCTCTCCCCGTTTAACTCTGCCCTCGCCCTCTACACTTTTCCTAATCTTTGTATTCACTCCTCCCTCCGTATTTTTCGCTTCATCTATCTCCATCTTCGTCTCATTCTATCTCTTTCTCAGTCTCCTTCTCTCTTTTCTCCTTTGTCAAGTTTTTCTCATTCTTCTTCATATCTTATTGCCAGTCCCAGAGGGTGGTATGTATTTTGTTCCAGTCCCATTCCGAGTCTCAGTGTCAGTCCCAGTCCTAGTCCTAATCCCAGTCGCAGTCCGTCTCTGGTCTACTCCCGGAAAAAAGCATCGTAAATGCTAATATAGGCAAATTTATATACCAAATTTTAGGCAAATCGAATAGGAAATATGTAAATAAGTATGTGGGTATTATTAATTCATGTCTTTATTTCGGCTTCGCATGCATATTTATCAGTTTTGCCAGGTTGATACGATTATCACAATGAAAATTACTTTAAAGCTCTCAGCAACAGCTTTCATTTGATATCCATAATACACACTAGGGGTATCCGGGTCCAAGTTTTGGCCTATATATCGAGACCCTATAGTAACCCAGCGGCATAAAACTTGCTCTGTACTAAAGCACACATCAACAGCTTCAATTTGATATCCATATCTTATAAACACATTCCAGGGGTACCCGGGTCCACGTTTTGGCCTATATCTCGAGGCCCTGTGCGTCGATCCTGAATTTATTGCAATAAACCTCACGGAGCCCGAGACCTTTCCAATGAATACAAAAACGTGGAAATTGGTTAGTGCGTTCTGGAGTTATAGCGTCAGGAATGAAACCCCGACTTATTTCGTTCTCGAACGCGAGAACGAAAAATCGTAAATCAAGACCAAGTAGTGCTTGAAATGAGCACAGAAGGTTCACACATAAATACAAATCTGGTCATGAAATACGAACGGTGTGCTTGGAAAAACCCGTTCTTAAAACAATCCCATCGGTCACGAGTTAAGAAAAAAAGTACTTAACAGACTTATGTCAACGAATGTTCTTAATTTTGAACTTGTTTCGTTCGTTTTAGAACGAGTTTTTCTCTGAGTGTACCTGTCCCTGAACTCCCTTTTTCTTCAATTCGTAATATGGGACTAAAGCAAAGGTTAGTTTAAAGCGTCCCGCAACATAAAAAAATTGGGACAACAGCCCGTATGCCAAACTGTATGCCAATACCTCTTGCCCACGTTTGTTTGAATGATTATTAGCAAATTTGAATACTGCACCTGCCCCTTACGCTTAAATGACTACACAACCGGCTATGTGTGTGTGTGTGTGTGTGTGTACGTTCATTACTTTCAACCGCTTCCCAGCACTTTTAATCCTTTCTCTCGAGCTCCATTCGCTTATTTGTTCACCTGCACGTTTTACTAGCCTGAGCTCACCTTGCTGATATAGCACTGGACACACACCTGCACCAAAGTTTGTTTGCATTTCCATGTGTGTGTGACCAGTGTTGCATTTTCAATGCATTTCGCACCTCATTTTTCTTCAATAAAACAAATTGCAATTTGTTCGTAGAAGCTTAACATATCAATGTGTGTATGAGCCTATCACTTTTCGTGTGTGTGTGTGTGCGAGTGTTTGATTTCACAGTGTCAGTGCACTAGATAATAACGGCTTTTTGGCACACTATTTCTGAATTATTAGTGCGCAACAGTAAACAAACAAACTTGAATATTGTACAAAATGTGCTTGTATGCCACACATCCACGTACAAATGTACAAACATACGTGTGAACATTCAACCAAATATAAAAGCATAGCTGAATGCATTTGTAAACATTTGCAAGTATGTTTTGAAAAGAACTTTCCTTGCAGAAATGTTAAGTTTTTGCAGTTTAGTTGGTTGTTTTGTTGGTAGTTTAGTTAGCAAGTATGAATATATGTACTTACATATTTATGTATGCATATATGTAGTTGGATTTCCTTGTTTGCTGAACTGCCAACAATGATTGACAAGTTTCTATAAGCACAATGTGCACAAAAATTAATTGCAATATGGTTTGTTGTAACCAACAACAATTGCAGCATTAGAGCAGATGTAAGTGTAAACCGGAACAAACTAAATAATACTTCCATATACATACATATATGCATGTACGCTTTCCTGAGCGGATCGACTTATTATCGGTTGCTTCGACCGATTTATATTTCGATAGTCTTAATTAAACCAATCGATAACACGCTTATCACACACAGATAAATTGCGGATTAAATCAAAACCCCCACCATAGGACAGTACTCGTTGCATTAAACTTGTCAAAAGCTTTTAATACGGTCAACCACGGCACGTTACCGCAAGACCTGGAGACGTCACCCTTTCCCCCAAGTCTCAAAAGGTGGACCGCAAATTATCTGTCTGGTCGGCAAGCATCGGTGCAATTAAGGAACATAACATTCAAACTAAGAAGAATAAAACAAGGGGTGCCACAGGGTGGTGTCCTATCCCACTTCTGTTTAACTTCTACATATCAAACATCCGCGTCGATGGTATCACGCTATCGACTGTCTTATATCCTAAAATCTTGAGTGTACCGTTCGATCAGGATCTACATTTGTACCGAAAATACAGAGCCGTAATATAACCCTCAAATCTCTTGCCGGCAGCACTTGGGGTGAAGACAAAGAAACACTGATTACTACTTATAAAACAATTGGCCGGCCGACTGCATGCTACGCGTCATCGAGCCTAAAGGTTACTCACTGGAAGAATATATAGGCCTGTCAAAATACTGCCCTCAGAAACGCTACGGGCTGTCTTCTTATGTCCCCAGAACACCATCTACACAATGAGGAGAGAGTAAAACTCTTACCTATCCAGAATCAACCCCGATATACAAAAGGTATGTCTTGCATGCACTGTGGCAGCACATGACACCAACCCTCTCTTCAATTGTAATGTGGAACGAACACCTCTAACACCCCTCTCATTATAGTCCACCCCTGTTGAAATAGCAAGTTTCCTTGGACTCCCGTTAGACGAAACTGATGACAGTTTGTGATTGGTTGAAGCACTACTACAACAACAACAACACTGATATCAATTTGGGTAATCGTTGACTTTCGATTTCAATTCTATAACCTTTCGATAAAAAAAACCGTAAGCCGTCGATAACATGCGGACAACAAATTCGTAATACTCCGAAAATAAAGCGATAACTTTTCGATATCAAATGAACAACACGCTGATAACGAATTAGTAACACTCCGCAAACAACCCGATATATTTTCAGTGGAAATTCCATAACTTCTTGATAATATTCCGATAACTTTTCGTTGTGTTTTAGCCGTAGGTATTTTTGATTTTTTTTTTTTTTGAACTCACAGACCGATTTAAATAAAAACAATATAAGTTGTCTGTAGTCTGTATTTATCATCAGGAACCTTCACATATGTTTAGAAAACGTTATTAACCCGTCGATAAGAAATAAATAACTTTTCGAAGTGTATCGATGATTTTGCATTAATTTTCGATTTTAATCGGCAGCTAGTCGATGAATTCCAGAGGGAAAATCGGTAAATCACAGATGGCCTTTGTTTTCGATAGCAAATTTATAACACTTCTAATCGATAACTCATCTATATCTCGTCGATAGCACATCTATAACAAACATATAACTTGTTGATGGGAAATGAAGACCACGCCCTTAACTCGTAAATAACAAACCGTTGCACTCATTTCAACTTTACATCGTACTTTGTGCCCTCATTACGCTACAATATAGTGACTACACTTGGGCTTACAATCTGTATTCACCCATACAGCATACCAATACTACACACTAAGCTTACCACTTCCAAAAACTATACTTACGCCTATATTCTGCATTCTACCATACCTTGAGCAAAGACGTTTACACTTCAAAAACCTAGAAATGATTTATGAAATACCCCAAATGATTCCGAATATAATCCAGAAATGATACCGAAAAAAATATTTAAGAAATTACCGAATTATCCCGAAACATGCACGAAGTGATCCCCAAATGATATTTCTTCACTCACCTGCAGGCACATATCACCGTCGAGTAAGCCATGCTCGAATGCGCCCAATTCACGCGTTCGATAGCCATCATGTGCGTGTGTGTGTATGTGTGGCAATATGCCATTTTCTTCCTTATCCTTATGCATAACAACTGCAATGAAATATAAATATTTAGAATTTATGATACGCTAATATTAATTAGAATAGGAATCATTTGTATTTAAAATTATGTAATTCAAAACTATGTTATTTTGTTATGGGATGCTGGCTGAACCGTAACCGTCAGATCTTTAATAGTGCTCATGATTTCCGCGAGAGTATTCGAGCACGTCGAGACTCCGCCTTCCTCTCTTCTTTTTGGTACCAGCACAGGAGTACGTCATGGAAAGAGATGCCTTGTTCAGAATATATATACATATTTACGACAACTGTCCAATGCAGTTCCTGCCTTGGTCGATGCCATTTTCCTATATGTTCTGGGCTCAGCGATGGTAGTCCGCCGACGGGTGCTTTTGTCGCACCGTGCTCTCAAACCGTCACCCAACAACACCGGCCACCCCTGGAATCTCACAGGGATATGCTGTACCCAGGGTCACAACAGCACATGCGACCTAGCCTTATACCATACAGTGATAACGTCTTCCCAGTTGCACTTGAGAACACTGCGTTTAAGCTGTATGAAGTTAACCGGAGAGATCACGGATATAGTTGACTTCATTGACATCTTCATAGCTGCGACACAAAAAACTAAGCTCACTGTTAAATATGGATTGCAGATCTGTTCTGGCTACAACGTCTATAGAAAAGATCGTGCGAAAGGAAGTGGATAAAGACTCGTATTTGTCACTCATCACAGGGACGGCCCCACCGGAATGGTCATAGCTCGCCAGACAATAGCTGCTTCAACTGGCAGCGAGGGTAACATTGGCATCTGACCACCCATGCTTCTCTCACTTGACTGAACAACTGAATTAACCAACTCTGAGAAACGCTTTTCTATCAGCTCCAAAAAAGGCAAGTGGGACGAATATAAGGCATACGCAGGTAATCTTTTGATGTCCGTCAAGGAGCACCTGCTTTCCGTTAGGTCATTGAATCTGCGTCAGATCGCTTAATTCCCGCTGGAAGAATTCCGGATATAAAACCAAGATTTCCAAGCGAGGCCTAAACGTCAGCGAAAGAACGTGACCATGTAAGATAGCACGACCTTGGCGGCCCCAAATCAGGGACATATACCTGCGCATTAGACAGCTTGTGTGCAAACACAAGCGGGCATAATCGGAGGAGCTTCTGAGAAGCTGTAACCTATCTGTCGCTGTAGGTAAGCTATGGACAACCATTAAGTTTTTCTTAAACCTCCCCAAGCACAATGACAAAATACCCTTCGCCTTGTGCGATAAAATGCTATCGGATGCGAAGAAATACGCGACCGCTTTCTGCTTGCGGTAGTGCAATCATCGGTCGATAAATCTAGACGGCAGGTCAACAGACGCGCGTCTAGCACAAACACAGCGCGTCTGTCTACTATTACCATCACTTTCCCAGAAGTTAAAGAAGCCATCAAACACTGCTACAACAACCAGCCATCGAATATGCTAAACCATCTAAAGCAGTATGATCGGGCGAAGCTTTAAAACCTTGGCTATGAAGGACTTAAATATCTAGCGCTTGTCTTCAACCTGTCTCTGCCCATTTTAATCATAACTGAAAAATGGATAAATGGCGAGGGTGGTACCCCTATTATAGCCTGGGAAACCAGTTAACGTGGGAGACTCATATCGCCCGATATCTCTTCTCTTCAGTAACTATAACACTTGAAGCTGCCCTGCACCCTCATTTCTCCTCAAACCTGCGACCTCCACATCATCAGCATGGCTTTCGAAAATTACATAGCACCGCTACCGCGGTAAAAGCCAACAACACGGACTGAACGAAGATCCATACCATAGAACATTACTCACCTTTGACACAGTCCATCAGAGCACGTTATTGAATGAATTGAAAGGGTCTGCCTCTCCTCACAGTCTTAAAACCTGGACTAAAAGTTATCTTTGCGGTCCAGTTCAGGAAAGTAACATGAAACTTAGAAGAACTAAGAAAACCCCTCTTCATGGTGGTTCCTATCCCCAACTTTGATTAATTTTTGCATATCCGAGATCCCTTCCTCACGAGATGGGGTTGCTTATCGACAAGAGGTCCTGGTCCAATCATTGATGGGGTTTATTATAAAATTAACAACTATCTCCCTAGTCTTTCCAACTTATTCACCTCGCGAAACTTGACACTGTCGCCGAACGACGCCTCGGCGATCTTATTAACAACGTGGTTATCCACGCCGATGCATTACGCCACCCTCTGTGGGACATTTTGTCGAGCATGTATCCGCCATTGTACCTATAATTATAGTGCCGTAACCAAATTCTCAAGTTCTCCCCTGGCAGCACTTGGTGCAAAACAAATTAATGCTTATATAACAGCCGCTTGTATGCTACTCGTCTCCGATATTTTTAACCTAAAACAAACACAATGGAGAAAATTGCAGGCTCAGAACTCCCACGGGATGTCTTCTTATGTCACCAGAACATCATCTCCCCGTCAAGGAGAGAAAATAAATGCTGGACAAACAGTTTCTGGTGAATACACGGAAACCTGGGCATCCCAACAGACATTTTGCCAGCAAAATAACGAGTCGTCTCTGTAAGCACTATGAAGAAATCGAGCACTCAACATGGCATTTGATGACAATTAGTGAGTGGTCGCATCTAATGGGTGGGGCGAAGCAGGCTACAACAACTAAAACAAGTAAGGACGGGACTGCCGAAGACCTCATACCTTTCATTAATGGAAATAAAGAAAAATGTCTTGAATTTCAAATATTCATCAAATGTTATCAGTTCAAATTAAATCAGCTTATGGGATTATATATATACAACCGATATTATATATACAACCGATCTTAACGATTTTTTCACACAACAATGAATGCCTTATATGTAAACACCCTGTGAAGTTTCAAGCTTCTAGCAGTTAGAATGGGGAAGAAATTACGTTAAACCGCTTATCTAAACAATTGGTTGCAATCGGTTGGATCGGATATACATATAATATATATATGTCCGCTCTTAACGATTTTTTCAGGCAATAATTTATGCCGCATTTGTGAAGATCTGGAAAATGGGGAAGGAATGACGTTAAACCTATTATCTGAGCAATCTGTTGTATGGACTGCATATGTTATAGTGGTCCGATTCGGTCGATTCCGAGAAATGATCAGTCGGACACTCAAAAATACAAGCTCACAAAATGTTATCATGATATCTCAAATTTTGATGGACTAGTTTACGTTCAAACAGACGGACAGACAGGCACATGGCTAAATCAACTCAGCTCGTCATCCTGATCATTTCGGTATACTTATTGGTGCGTCCATATCTTCTCCTTTAAGGACTTACAATTTTGAGATTTGTAACAAACTTAACATATCATTTCATATTAAAATCTGCCGGTATGAAAACGCCAAGGAATTCTCTTGTACAGGTGGAAGGTCAGAGTCAACGAAAAGATGGCTACATCGAGCTAAAGTGAATGTGTTAAAAAAATTCACTATTTTCACACATTGTTGTTATTTAATAAAAGAGCATTCAATCACTTCAGTGAGTGACAGTAAACCTGAATGCTTTTATGAAAATTTTGGTATTATAAAGTGGTGACTATGAATGCGAGTGACTGCGACGCAGTGTCGCAGCGTCAAACATAATCTGGCCCTAAATAAAAAAATAATTATTCACAAAGAAAACCTATGGTTGTATGAATAGGTAATAGTGCAAACGTCTAACCCTGTACTAATGTTTTTTACAAAAAGAACATTTTGTATGGCGCCAATTAAAGCAATATTTTTTATTTATTATTTATATCCATAATAAACGTATTTATATATATGTATGTGTGATAAGTGCGACAGAGGGTAGAAGTGTAGGGATTTTATTTGTACTATAATACTATTTACTGTTATTGTTTGAGTTCTTTCTTAAGTTTTTTGTTGGTTTTTTATGTTTGTCATAAATATTTTACTACATTAGAACATTTTTTTTTGATGAAATTGGCGCGACAAATTCTTTTGCCATTGGAACAAGTAAAGGAAAAGGAAATAAGAAAATGAACAATTTACTACAGGCGCGAATTCAGGGGGGTGGCGGGTTTGGGGGTTCAAATTTCCGAAAATTAAAAAATATACGTCTGTACTAGAATAATTACTCTATTCACTTTTAAACCCCCTGTTAAGAAAATAGCATTAATAGCAATAATGAAAATGCGAAAGAATAAAATTAAATAATATTTCATACTGAGAGAAGTTATTGGTAGTCGCTCCTTTTAAAATATCGAATTTTGCATTATTTTCATGCTCAGTCATCTCATTTTCGTATATTTGACATGAGTAAAGCCACGTCAAAACCGCCAATGTAATTTTATTGATCTCTGGGACTTCAAAAAAGACTACAAAGATATGTAGGAAATGTCGATACAAAAATACACTTGAACGATTTTTTGAGATTCCGCTTCGTTTGCAAGATACAGTGTTTAAAAAAAATAAGGTATATTTTAATGAAAAGTTATTAACTCGCAGGCTTTTTGCAATAAATCTATAAAATTTTTTTGAGAGTAGGCAATTGTTTTGTCTACAAAAAGAATATACAGGCGAGTTATTAACTTTTCACTAAAATGTTCCATTAAAAAAACCGTTTTCTTGCAAACGAAGAGGAGTCTCGAAAAGTGTAATTTTGTATCGACATTACCTATACATGTTTGCTTCGTTGTTGAAATTCTAGAGACCAATTAAAAAAACATTTGCGGTTTTGACGCGGCCACCTCGCAATAAAAATGCAATGAAAGAAATCTCTCATCAAGTAAATCAAATGAAAATATGATCAAGAATATTTTTTTGTATTACGCCACAATAAAAAACATAGCAAAACTTGTTCAGGCATTGTTTGACAATCCCAAAGGAGGAGCGACCAAGCACGTTCATTGATGCATTAAATAATTGTTCCGTGTCTTTTTTCCCTACGGTACATCGGTATATAAAAATTGCTGCGACGTTTCCAGTTTCCGTTGCTCCTAGCGAACGCTCTTTCTCTTCCCTTCGAAGGTTAAAAACTTATCTAAGAAATACAATGGGCCACTCTACTATTGAAGTACCTCATTAAGAAATCCTAAACAAAATGGCAAAACAAACAAGAAAAATAAATATTGTTTTGTAGAAAGAAAGAAAAATTTCAAATAAATAAAAGTATAAATACCTATGTAATATGTAAATACCTATGTATGTGTAACGGCGGCCACCGTGGTGTTATGGGTAGCGTGCTCCGCCTATCACACCGTATGCCCTGGGTTCAACTCCCGGGCAAAGCAACATCAAAATTTTAGAAATAAGATTTTTCAATTAGAAGAAAATTTTTCTAAGCGGGGTCGCCCCTCGGCAGTGTTTGGCAAGCACTCCGGGTGTATTTCTGTCATGAAAAGCTCTCAGTGAAAACTCATCTGCTTTGCAGATGCCGTTCGGAGTCGGCATAAAACATGTAGGTCCCGTCCGGCCAATTTGTAGGGAAAATCAAGAGGAGCACGACGCAAATTGGAAGAGAAGCTCGGCCTTAGATCTCTTCGGAGGTTATCGCGCCTTACATTTATTTTATTTAATATGTAAAATATAAATATGTATATATTTACAGGTAATTATTATTTACTGACACTTTGGCCAACCCCCGCCTCCCCCCCCCCCCCCCCCCCAAAGTTTTTTGCTGGCTACGCACCTGATGAACTATATTTCCAAACTTTTCTATTACGACCACATATTTGATGAAACAAAGTTTCAATAACATTGTTGTTTTTTTTAGGACAAACCGTATTGGTAAGAAGAATGGCAAAAGTGGAAGGAGGATTATAAAATATACTTGGCCTGTGACGTTTATAATAAATTTGTCACAAAAATTGATTTATATGCCGATCGGACGATAAGCCAAATAAAAATAAAATCGCAGGTAAGGGTGGAAGTTAAAAAATGTTGAAGTTGGGGGGAATAAACTGAAATATGGAGGTAAAACTAGTACCATTTGAAATGAAGGGCTGGGGTAAGAAAACAATTTTCAAGATGAAAGTAAATGTAAAAATGTTTAAGCTTTTTACTTATGGAAAATTCGAAACACTAAATAGTTAAAAACAATTAACGAATTCTATGACATTCTAACTTATTTAAACACCACAACATTTCGAGACTAGGCTTAGTTTTTGGTATATATATTTCTAAGTACTCTTATTTTTCAATAGTCTAAATTTGTTTACTAATCCCTATTTTAGTCCTTGTTTTATTAGCTTTTTTCACCATAAATTGTGATCTTTATCAATAGTTCACCCAAATGAATTTCCGAATGTTAGTTAGGGGACATTAATTATGCGGTGAAGTAATAAAGTAATCTAGCAAATTAACGCATGACCGATTGCCAACAACAAAAAAACTTCTAAACTTTAAAAGTTAGTTGACAAACAAAATGTGGCTTATAATAATAAGGTGGTACTCTAATTATATTGAAAAGGTGACATAATATCAAATGTCATAACGTCAATTGACGTTAAGGCTACTTTAAATAGCTACAAAGTCAATTGAATTAATGACCATGAAATAGTCATTACGTCAAATTTGAAATCGGTACAATGTCAACGATATTTACATTATGACCATCTCGCAGTTGCGGAATAAGAGTTGATTATAAAGTCAACTCTTTTTTTCTCTATGGCCATAAGGTCAATTATTTTTGTTTCGCCTCTTCACGCATTACAATTTTAAACATTTTTAAATTTAATGTTTTTCGCGATTTTATTCAGTTTAATGAAAAGTCAAATTTTTCCATTTCCGATTTCCGGATACAACGTACCTTTCCCTATTTTTGTATACCATTCTAATAATAAATCGGATCAAAAACTGACCAATACAGGTCCTCCTTGAGATAAAAGAACTTATTGAACTAGAAGTTTAAAGAAAATTGGGAATAAAAAATCGCCAAATTTCATTCTGTTTCTTGTAAACCCTTCTATAATATCAGACTTGTATTGCCAGAATTAAGGAGTGTGACATTCGATAATGACCTACATTTTGGCAACCTTAAATTCAGAGCCGTAACAAAGTTCTTAAGCTACCTAAAAAGCATGTGTCCAGCCGCTTGATTGCTACGCATCTCCGATATGGTCGCCGAACCTGAAAGAAACACAATGAAGGAAGACATTGTGCTCACAACTGCCACGAGATGTCTACTTATGACACAGAACATCTACAACATCTACCAAATTAGGGTGGAATATTCCCCATCAAGTGGAGATACGCAATGCTGAACAAATAGTTCCTGTTAAATACTCAGAAATCTGGGCATCCAAACAAGCAATTGATTGATGGTGCCTTCCAGGGATAACTCCGAAAGCACTACGAAGAGATCCGGTGCACAAGAGCTCAACAGTTTGAAACAGATTATCATAAAAAGGCCCTCAGTGTTATCCACAAAGAGTCGCAAAGTCCGATGCCGATCAATGGCCGGTCTATATACATTAGGGTTGTCCTTATAAATCAAATATCCGATTTCCCCCATCAAACGGTGATAACAGTGCCACTGTAAGCAAGTGTGATATCGCGTGTAACGTTTGTTAGTAGGAGATATTTTTGAGTTTCAGTTCTTCAGCTAGCCCTTTGGGTGATGATTTTTGACCCCGAGTTCACCTACATTCAAACTGGTGTTGAGGAAGATGCCTCTATCAACTCAGCCATTTGTATGCCCCACTGCACGCTTTTTAATTTGTCTATTAATTTACACTTCCGTCTGTTGATATTCCTTTTATTCATAATTTGGTACATACATACATAAATATATACGGGGAATATTTTCACACCCGTTCAACAGATATTGATCAATGAAATTGGACTTATAGCAATGCTTCCGCTGTTCATCATTACACCCATATTATGTATATATATTTGACTAGCAGACCCGGCAGGCGTGCCCAGCACTGGTCTATCCGTATAAATTTTAATCAGCTTTTACCTCTTAATCTCCCTTCCTTTCTTTATCCCTTTTCCTTATATATTTATTCAGTCTTCCCTCTGTCTTTCCCTTTTACCGCGTCTCTTTCTCCCTCTCCGCCTTTTCCATCACTTCTTTTCCGCTCCATCTATCCATATCGCTTTCTTCGTCTAACTCTATCCCTTCCTCCTTCCCTTTTCTCTTCTCCATCTTTTTTTCCCAGTCCCAGTCCCACCCCAAATCTAAGTCCTAGTCCCAATTCCAGTTTCAGTTCCAGTCCCAGTCCCAGTCCCTAGTCCTAGTCCAAGTCCCAGTACCAGTCGATCCCTGCTCCATTTCCCGAAAAAAGTGCCATAAATATTAATCCAGGAAAAGGGATACCTATATACACAATTTGAGGCAAATCGTACGGCGGATAGAATTTCTTCGAATAGATCGGTCCCTGGTCCACTTCCCGGAAAGAAACTTCATAGAAACGCTCTCCTATCTTCAAGTCAAACTGCCGTTAATGATCTCTGAATCAGCTCGAAATAACAGACAAAATTATTAAAATCGGTATAGCCGTTTTTCAGCTTTACACGTACCAAGGCACACATATTCATTTATATATATATAGATTAGCGAGACAATAATCTATAGATTTTAGTTATTAGAAAACAAGAGAGAGGGTCTCAACTCCGATCCCTGTACGACACCCCCTACTCGTCTCCAAAATATATGTGTGATATTTTTGTCTTTGGTATTACTGTTTGAAGGAGTGAGACACTAAAAAAATCGGAAAGTTCATTTATAAGATCCACCCTAATGTAAATATATAAATATGTATTACAAATGGCCCCCAAATATATTATATTACATCCGGCTTACGAATGAACAAATATGAAATATTAAGGCTATTATTATATTACCATAATATTTCGCGGGGCTTATCCGTTACATTATACCTTGCCCCTTGATATCCCCGACATACACAAATATTATTTTTTATGTTTAGATAAAATAATTTACACTTGAAATCACAATCAACACAGAAACCGCAAATGGAAGAATTTTAATATAAGGACCCACTACTGGAAACATGACTTAAACCAAATCGTTACATCATGTAAAAATAAAAAATTAACAAGTAAAAGTGTCTAAGTTCGGGTGTAACCGAACATTATATACTCAGCGTGAGTTTCAATTGCACATTTCATTTCAGATAAATTACTTTTCTACATAACACGTGGCACTGCCCGTTAAAAAAATGTCTCCCCATTTCCTTTTACAATAAAACTTGGTAAGTGATATATCATTGATTCAAAACTATTTTTTGCTAAGTTATAGCTTATTATTCTAGTCTACGACCATTTTAAATTTATTTTATTTCTAAGTTGCCATGGTCGTTAACCGATCCCGTCCATTTTTACTAGAAATATTTTCTGTTATAAGGAAAATATGTGTACAAAATTTTATTACGGTCCGTTGGTTTTTTTTTCGAGGTATGGCTCCCGAAACATGAAAATTGCTTAGTCATAAAAGGGACGGTGCCCCACACATTTTTTAAAATTTGAAGTTTTCCTATTTATTGTTATAAATCCACTTGGGGAAATGAAATACCATTGATATAAAGCTCTTTTTTGCAAATATATAGCTTATTTTATTCGTCCACGAACCTTTTAAGAATCTTTTATATAAAAGTGGGCGTGGTTCTTAACCGATTTCGTGAATTTTTCTTCAAAGCATTCCTTATAGTAAAGGCAACCTCTCTGCCGAATTTTGTTACGATATGTTTAACGATTTTTGATTTATGATTAATAATATTTGTAAAATTGATTTTATCACAAGTGGGCGTCGCGACGCCCATTCTAAAATTTTTTTCAATTTTTTATCAAGAGTCTCAATATCAGTCAGGTTTTTTGTGTTTTCCAAAATTTTATATATATAAAAAGTGGGCGTGGTTATCATCCAATTTCGCTCATTTTCAATACCAATCTATTCTGGGTCCAGATAAGCTTGTGTATCAAATTTGGTGAATATATCTCAAGTTATCGTGTTAACGGACAGACGGGCGGACATGGCTCAATCAAATTTTTTTCGACACCGATAATTTTGATATATGGAAGTCTATATCTATCTCGATTCCTTTATACCTGTATAGCCAACCATTATCCAATCAAAGTTAATATACTCTGTGTGCAAAGCACGCTGAGTATAAAAATAAGTAAAATGAAAATGGATCCGTACAACTGCAACTGCGTCAGCAACATTGTTGGCTTTCTTTATTTCAATTAACGAGTGTAAGTGGTAAAATTCTAATACTTATTAAATCTAAATATTTAAAAAAAAAATTTTTTCCACATACATATTTTGTTAGTGAGTTGATATGGCTGGCGTTTTTTCTAAACTCCGATGCTTTTATTTTTTTTTTCAAATCAACAAAGTGTGCCCAACGTCAATGATGGCGTATTGGGTATGAGTTGCCATCGCATACATGCTGCCATTTTGTTGTTAATGGAATTGTTTGTTGTTGTTGTAGTTCATTTTAGCGAAAGTGCGATAAAACAAATAGCGTCCATGCCAAGGAGTCACCTATCCGAAGCATATATTTGGACATGTGCATTTTGTGTACATAATACATTACAAACAAGTAAGGACGGGAATGTCTAGTTCTCATTTTTGCTCATTTTGGCTGGTTACTGTAACGTGCTTGAGAACGTACGTATACGCATTATAGCGTTCACATTTCCTATATAAGCCGTGTTTTTTTTACATGTATATACGTCTACATTTGCGGGTAAACTAAAACGCTTATCATCACTTAGATAATGCTTAGGAGACCCATCTAGCGGCAGTGATTAAATAACTAGCTACAGAACGGATTGTACCGAATAGCGGAGACACACACCTCTGTTGGCAATAATGTATAACCTATAGCTGAATCGGTTGCGGTGAATAGTGGACACACACCATTTGTAGAGGTAAAACATAGGCACACATTTTAGTTGCATCTGAGTATAATTCGTATTGACATTTAGGAGTACTAATTTTCTGCGCAGCATTTTCAGCAGTGTAGATAAAGTTACGCACTTCGCAGTTCATATAAAGTTTAAGTGCATATGTGTATGTATATGTAGATGTAGAAAAAACACAGCTAATAAGAGGCGTCAGTTTGTACTTTTTGCGAAATTAATTTGTAATATTTGCGGGCTAATTTTAAATTGCTTTTACACATTTTCATGAGGCATTTTTCTTTGTTTTAAGGGATTGTGTTTATTAAACAATTCATCCTCTTTCCAATAATCACAATATGTATTAATATAAACTTTTTAAAAATTTATAGAAAATAATTTTCTAATACCCGCCAAGTTGGTACATTACAAATAAATATCTAACTGACGCTTCTTATTATTTCTATTCTCTCTGCTGTTACATCTGGGTTAGCAGACAAAAGTATATGAAATCGTGTTCGGTGAAGCCAGACAAAGAATTGAATGAGCTTGGTAAGTTATCGTTTCCTTAAAGATCTATTATCGAAAAGTTATCTATTACTTATAGAAAAGTTATCGATATGTTAACAAAAAGTTCTCGATGTGTTATCGAAAAGTTCTCGATTTTCTATCGAAGCGTTACCAATTTTTTTTATCGGTTTGTTATCGATTTGTTACCGAAACGTTGTCGGATTGTTATCGCCGCGTTAAAGACTACTCATCGGTTTGTCATGAAACTGATGCCGATGATTTTCAATATGCAGTCTATAATACATCTGTAACACTCCAATAAGAAACGAAGAAGAAACCGATTACTCGGCCATAACAAGCGGATAACAAACCGATAACTCGAATACAATTTCGCTATCGATAATAAGACGATAATAAAACAATAGCTCGTCGTTATCAGTTGTTACCGATTGGAAGCTGACGAAGCTCTAGACGTACACCTGATAGCTCACTCATCGAGGGTCACAATTACTTTGTACTCACGCCTTTTGTTTGGTTTGGTTTCTTGCAAATTTTGTCCAAAAATTTAGTCGTCTTGATTTTCCATATACTTTCTGGTCACTCTAATAAACTCGTACTTCGGTTTTGGTTGCTCAACAGTGCGTATACGTAACTTTTTTCATTTTTCATATTTTCATACGTTGCTGCTACTAATTTGTGGTAAATGAAAATTTTGAGTTAAGGAATGAGAAATTTATTAACATTGCGCATAGTGAAAGAAGGTGCCTTATGTCACGTACTTTCATGTTTCAAATTATGAAAAAGTAGTTCACAAGTTTAGAATATGAAATTGCCCTGATTGATGCGGGCGACTGCCTCGTGATTATTCATAATTTAATTAGCTTGACAGTGTATTACATATTTTAACAGGAAAGGAACCTTGCTTTTGTTTAATTATATGCCTCTAAGTTTTTTTTTTTTTATTTACTTTTATTGCTTACACTTTTGGTTGGGCGAATGCTGGCTTTTAATTGCATACTTTTTCTCATGCACGAACTCATTAAAATAAATTCTTATTTAAGTGAAATACGTTTGGCTTTGTTTCTACAAAATATGACTGCGACCATTTTAATAAAAAAGAAAAAAAACAAACAAAAAAAACAAAGAGGTGCGGTAAATCTGATAATTTTGTAATAAGCTTTGTAACAAATTAATTTGCGTCACAGATTTATTTTCTAGTTAAATGTACTTAGTCCTTTAAGCCTAAAATAAAAAGCATAGAGATGTGGAATATGCTTGGTTTTGGTATGTTAAAATTTATGCCCAACATAGTCGGGCACAGTGCAAACAATATTCAGTTCCAGTACCACTAAAAATTTATTGACGGACCGATTGTAGTATTCCAACTCAGCAACAGCCTTTGGCGGCCACCGTGGTGTGGTGGTAGCGTGCTCCGCCTACCACACCGTATGCCCTGGGTTCGCACCCCGGGCAAAGCAACATCAAAATTTTAAAACTAAGGTTTTTCAATTAGAAGACAATTTTTCTAAGCGGGGTCGCCCTTCGGCAGTGTTTGACAAGCGCTCCGGGTGTATTTCTGCCATGAAAAGCTCTCAGTGAAAACTCATCTGCCTTGCAGATGCCGTTCGGAGTCGGCATAAAACATGTAGGTCCCGTCCGGCCAATTTGTAGGGAAAATCAAGAGGAGCACGAGGCAAATTGGAAGAGAAGCTCGGCCTTAGATCTCTTCGGAGGTTATCGCGCCTTACATTTATTTTTTTTTTAACAGCCTTTGTCATGCATAGTTGGGCACGTATAAAAATTTAGTGGTAGTGGAATTTAAAACAGGCATGCTTAACCAACGAACCGATATCATTTTGTTACGATAATTAACGTTAATAAACGAAACAAAGTCATTTCGTTTCGTTTATTAACGTTAAGAACGTCAAATTAACGAAATGATTTTGTTTCGTTTTCTGCCATATCAAAACGAAATCAAATCGTTTATGTTGATTATTAATTTCAAACTATGCTGGCAAAGCTGATTGCAACTTTTCTCGTGAATTTTGACAGTACGAACATTTCTCAGAGTATTTTTCACATTACCATCAACGAATTACAAAAACAAATTACATGGAGTTTGTGTGTATGTCCGCTCGCTGTTACCACCTTACGGCTTCACCATGGCTATAGCATTGCCAGCACAATTCAAGCATAAATTATCCCGTTTTTGTTAACGTTTTTAACGTTAACGAAAGCTTTTCGTTTCGGTTAAAGACGAGATACAATTTATCTTGATAATTCCTTTATCGATAATATTTCGAAGTGTTTCAACGGAAACGGTGGAAATTTTTTGATAAACGATTAGCTTAACGTTAAGGTGCATCCCTGATTTAAAATTTATGCACCGTGCCCAACTATGTAGCCTAATAGCCAGGGGTTTCGAATGTATCATTTTACCAACATGGGACACTTCGAACTAATGGTTATTTTTAAAAAGTACAGGAAAAAGGGGAAAGAAGTGTTATATTATAGTAACAAAGAAAGAAAGCAATGCCCTTAGCCAAGGACTAAAGAGGAATTAATGTAGCTGGAAAGCAATTGTTCAAGTGCACCGGAAGAAAGAGCAAACACTCTGCCGGCAGCTTACTTCTCACATGCAATCCCAAACCAAGTCAAACAGTCTGACTGATAACTTCTGAGGGGTGCCTCATAACAAACTTTTTTGCTGTAGTTACAATAGGAATTTCGGAATTTTGAATGATACGAATCCGCAAACTACAAGGCGTCTGTTTAACTCTCTCGCACCTAATAGGAATTATGAGGAGCAACCTACAGTTGGCCTCTTCCTTAATGTATGGAGGAGAACCAAAGCCTATTTTACACACAAGACTACTCCTTCTCCTAGTCATTCAGACCGAATCCGAAAATCAATATAATTTTAGGAAGCAATGGAGAAAATTTAAAGTAATGAATCCAGATTAAACATTCCTTAGTGAATACATCCCCGTTGACAAGACTAACGGACTTGAAAGGCCAACAAATTCCGTCCTGTACCAGGATTTTGCGGCTATTTTGAATGCGGGGATGTTTTCGTCGTGGCATATTGAACGTAGTAGGCTCGTTAACAGAGTACATAGTATAGTTAGTCGAGCGCTTAAGAGACGATAAGTCCAGCGGTCAATAGAATATGGATATGTGATCTATTTTGTACAGGGACTGTCAAAACCTCAATTGAATGCGGTTTGGTGCTACTTATCACAACAAAATGCTCCAAACAGAGCAGTAGGTCCTTCCTGGAAAGTTTAGAGATAGACGAACTCTTGCACCTATGGTCGGACAATCCCCTGCAGTCAATGTTGTCACTATTTTAAAGGGAAGGTTTGACAACAACGTGTTTGATATAATATAAAGAACATAGAATTTGACTGAAAAGCGGTGCGCTGAAGTTGAATTAAACATCAACCCATGTAATACGGCTATCATTTTCTTCTCTGGGAGTAGATCCATCATAGATATGACAGAAACCACGTTACATTGGCACGGTTGCCTGGTTATCATAGACTAAAATGTAGAAGTCCCACACCGAAATCCAACACTGCTTGATATATCAAATCCGGAATCTTGGCTCCAGAACCATGGATATTCATATGGTTGAATGTTGTTTTTGTTGTTGTCGCAGTGCTTTTCCCATCCATTAGTTACGAGTACTCACAAATGGCCACCAATATCCTCTAACGGCAGCCCGAAGAAACTTGCAGTTTCTACAGGGGTGGGCCAGAGAGAAAGAGGTGTAAGAAGATTTGGTTCCATATTACTTACTTACTTAATTGGCGCTTAACCGTCTAAACGGTTATGGCCGTCCAACAAGGCGCGCCAGTCGCTCCTTCGCTCCGCCAACCGGCGCCAATTGGTCACACCAAGGGAGTTTAAATCGTTTTCCACCTGGTCCTTCCAACGGAGGTAGAGGAGAGGGCGGGTTCTGCTTCCATAGGCGGGTTCCGATAGAAACACTTTCTTGGCCGGAGCATCATCATTCATTCGCATAACATGGCCTAGCCAGCGCAGCCGCTGCGTTTTAATTGGCTGGACTATGTTGATGTCTGCGTATAGCTCGTACAGCTCATCATTAAATCTTCTTCGGTACTCGCCATCGCCAACGCGTAGAGGCCCATAAATCTTTCGAAGATCTTTTCTCTCGAACACTCCAAAAGCCGCTTCATCTGCTGTTGTCATGGTCCATGCTTCTGCCCCATATAATGTTGTTGCTAGTAGTAGGCCGATGATATCAATGTCATCAGCATATGCCAGTAATTGCACGCTTTTATAGTATATTGTTCCACTGCGGTTAAGTTCTGCAGCTAATATAATTTTTTCCAGCCTCAAATTAAAGAAATCGCACGATAGGGGGTCACCCTGTCTGAAACCTCGTTTAGTTTCGAACGGCTCGGAGAGATCCTTCCCAATTCTGACTGAGCTGATGGTGTTGCTCAACGTCATTTTGCACAGCCGTATAAGCTTTGCGGGGAAACCAAATTCAGACATAGCGGCATATAGGCAGCTCCTTTTCGTGCTGTCAAAGGCGGCTTTAAAGCCAACGAAGAGGTGATGTGTGTCGATTCTCTTTTCACGGGTTTTTTTCCAAGATTTGGCGCATTGTGAAAATCTGGTCGATGGTAGATTTACCAGGTCTGAAGCGGCACTGATAAGGTCCAATAAGCTGGTTCACGGTGAGCTTCAATCTTTCACACAATACACTTGAAAGGACCTTATATGCGATATTAAGAAGGCTGATTCCACGATAGTTGGTGCATTTTGCAGTATCCCCCTTCTTGTGGACTGGGCAAAGAACACTTAGATTCCAACCGTCGGGCATGCACTCGTCCGCCCATATTTTGCTAAGAAGCTGCTGCATGCGCCTTACTTGAATAGCTCCGCAGGCAATCCATCAGCGCCCACGGCCTTGTTGTTTTTCAATCTGGTTATTGCTATTCTAACTTCGTCATAATCGGGCGGGGGGCATATATTCCATCATCATCGATTGCGGGATCGGGTTCTTCATCTCTGCGCGGTGAATTTCTGCCTCCATTTAGGAGAGCAGAGAAGTATTCCCTCATAATCTAAGCACTCTCTGGACATCAGTTACAAGGTCGCCGTTTTCATTCCTACAGGAGTTGGCCCCGGTCTTAAAATCTTCCGTCTGTCGCCGTATTTTTTGGTAGAATTTTCGGGCGTTATTCCTGGTGGCTATCAGCTCAAGCTCCTCGCACTCACGCCTTTCTGCTTCTGCTTTTTTCTTCCTGAAAAGGCGTCTCGCTTCCCTTTTCAACTCACGATAGCGTTCACACACTCCTCTTGTCGCGCTCGCTTTTAACGTAGCCCTGAAGGCAGCGTCTTTTCTTTCGGTTGCAACACGGCATTCTTCATCGTACCAGTTGTTTTTTCGTGGCCGCCGGTAACCAATTTTTTCCTCGGCGGCAGTACGAAGTGCTTTGGAGATATGATCCCACTGCTCCTGTATACCTTCAGGATGAGTTGTGCTCTCAGAGAGCAGGCGTGAGAGTCAAGTTGCGAAATCATTGGCAGTCTGTTGTGATTGAAGCGTTTCGACGTCTAGCTTTCCTTGTGTTTTTTGTTCCTTGATTTTAGCCACGTTGAGGCGGGTGCGTATTTTGGCTGCAACGAGATAATGGTCCGAGTTGATGTTAGGTCCTCGGATCGTGCGCACATCTAAAACACTGGAGGCATGCCGTCCGTCTGTCACAACGTGATCGATCTGATTGCGAGTATGCATGAACCTCGTGGTGGATATGACCATGTTTCGAGCACCGGCAAAGTCAATCAGCCTCAGTCCGTTAGGAGAAGTTTCATTGTGTAGGCTGAACTTTCCGACTGTAGGGCCAAAAACACCTTCTTTGCCAACCCTGGCGTTAAAGTCGCCAAGCACGACTTTTATATCATGACGGGGGCAGCGCTCGTATGTGCGTTCTAATTGTTCATAAAAAGTGTCTTTCACCTCATCGTCTTTCTCCTCTGCCGGCGCATGGGCGCAGATGAATGATATAGTAAAAAATTTAGCTTTTATTCGGATAGCGGCGAGACGCTCGTCTACAGGCGTGAACGCCAGCACTTGGCGACAAAGTCTCTCTCCCACCACGAATCCGACGCCGAAACTGCGCTTATTCGTATGGCCACTCCAATAGATGTCACAATTTTTGATCTTCTTTCTTCCTCGCTTCGTCCAACGCATTTCTTGGATGGCGGTGATGTCAGATTTTGCTTTGACGAGGACATCAACCAGCCGGGCATTTGCACCAATCCCATTCAGGGAGCGGACGTTCCCTCAATTCATTGTCCTTCAAACGTTTGCCATGGTCGTCATCAATAGAGAGTGTATTTATCCGAGGCTTGTTGTTATATTTCATTGGAGTATGGTTTTACGTGGCGGGGCCCAAGCCCAGCACACAACCCGCTCAGCGGGGGTGAAAATATTACTTGCACGTTTATATAGCGAGCCGCTTGCTCCAAGACAGACGCCCGCTTGCAGCCGCACCTAGAGGTGTACAGACGCTGCCGATGAGATCTCCCCGGCTAGCCCTTAAACCGATTATGTCAGAGTGGCCTAGCCAGGTTGTCGCCTTCTCACATTAGCTCACCGCTAAACATCCGTTTAGCGGCTACCCAGAGGATAATTGACCGCAAGCGACCGGCAGTAGTGAGCTGCTTTAACCGCATGCAAAAGAATCGCTCTGGCCATTCCCAGGTGAATGGCGGTCAGAAGCTTTCCCCACTTTCGTGGACTTCTACACACGGCTTCACCCTCCTGGTTCCATATTACAATTAAAAAAATGGTTGGTATCAAGCAGGACATGCATAATGTATGTCGGGGTTGATTCTAGATAGGTAAGAGCTTAGCCTACTACAGTATCCATTTGTTTGTGGAGGTTGCTTTCCTATACTCGAGTCCAGGGTATTTGACTTTAAGAAAGGGGTTCACCGACAACTCCTGGCATAGAGGTTCGACGCCTTTTTGTAAATATCACTGAAGACGTCTTTGTGCTGAATTCTCAGGTGCCGTATTTACTCATAAAGCTTGCGAAGTTGACTTCTTAAGTGTCCAAGTTTCTGGGTATTCAACAGAAACTGTTTATTCAGAATTATATTTCTCTTCCTTATGGGGAGTACTCTCGCCTCACTTTGTAGATGGTGTTCTATAGACATAAGAAAACCACTCATAGTAATTCTGAGAGGTGTGCATTCCTTAGGCTCGGTGCCTATATTGGGGCTTGTGGCATGCAAGCGGCGGACCAATTGCTTTGTAATTGGTAATGAGCGTTTCTTTATCTTTACACAAACATATGCCGGCAAGAGATATGAGGATTTTGTTACTGCTCTGAATTTAATGTGCAATTGCGGATGCATGCTCCCAAAAATGTAGATCCTTATCGAGCGTCACACCCAGTATCTTTGGGTGTAAGCCAGTCGGCAGCGTAATGCCATCGACTTGGATGTGCACTATGATCGACATTTGTTCTATCCACGTTGTAAATAAATTTTTTTTGAGTGTAGGTTTGATTGCAGTTTGTATAATTGTAATAAAAGGTTCGCACGAGTTCAGGTCAAAGATTAGCAATTGCGGTTAAAGTAAATTATTTTGCACTTAATTGCGAAACCCATCAATTAATTGTGTTCCATTAGCTAGATATAATTGTCAATTAGGGTGTCTGAGTAAACGATGAATTAATAAAAGGTTAAATGTGGGTAAATGGTATGAAGTACGGCATGCACTAAAAATCGAATGTCGAAGAAGTAATCGTGAGGTGGTGATATTTAAAAAATAACTTATTAATATTGTTAGATTCAAATAAAATTTCTCAATTAAAAATATACATATGTATGTATGTATATTACGGTCTGACTGAACCAACTTTAAATACGAAGTCATAGCACATCCACGTTTTTCGATTATTTGATTCAGTACATTTTTTGCAGCCAATTGAAACCAAAACTAAAATAGTGCTCCGAATGCTTTTTTTTTTTTTTAATACAGATTTTAAGAAGAACCGAACAATTTATATATATATATATATTTTTTACCTCCTGTGGAATATAAATAAAATAAGTAAGGACGGGACTGTCTTCGGCATACCTTTCATGAATGGAGCTGAACAATAATGTGTTGAAATTTCAAAAATTCATAAAAAACTGAACAATCAGTTGTATGGGACATATATTATATACACAGCCGATCTCAACGATTTTTGCAGATAATGACGTCTGACATATGAGTAAGCTCCTTATGAAATTTTAAGCTTCTAGCTGTTAAAATAATGAAGTAATTACATTAAATCTCTTATCTGAATAATAGATTGTATGGTATATACATTATTTATATTACCCCGAATCACCCTGTGAAATTTCAATCTTCTTGCTGATGAAATGAGGAAGAAATTACTTTAAACCCTTTATCTGAACAATCGGTTGTAAGGCATATATACTATATATATGACCGATGTTGACAATTTTTTTAGACAACAATGTATACCTTATATGTAATGATCGTGTGAAATGTCAATCTTTTAGCTGTTAAAATGAGGAATAAATGACTAAAACCCCAATATACCAGCTAACCAAAGTTCATCAAGATATCTAAAAACTGAGGAGCTAGTTTGCGTTCAAACAGATAGACAGAAAACAGACGGACGGTCGCACAGACAAACAGACGGACATTTCTAAATCAACTCAGCTCGTCATCCTGATCATTTCAGTTTTGTCTATCTCTTCTCTTTTAAGGACTAACAATTTTAAGATCCGTGACAAACTTAATATACCATTTCATTTTCATGAAAGGTATAAAAATAAAAATATCACATGAAGTGGATATAAATTATATCATATCAATTTTTTCGAGTATCACTCACATATACACGCGCATATGAGAAGCTATAAACGTAGTTATAGCTGGTAATTTTATAGCTGATAACTAACTAGTAAATTCTAGAATAGAAAAGCCTAGAAATATGCAACGAGGAAACCAGACAGTATAAAAGGCAGCAACAGTAGAGGCACGACAATGAGTTTTGATTAAGCACGCTATCTGTCGAGCAATAGAAGTGTTATTTTGAAAGTAGTCTAATAAAGACCATTTTGCATTATCGAATATTGGAGTTATTTATTCAACAGTTTAGTGATTCGAACGTTAGCAGAAGGTTGCAAATAAGCAGAATTGCACTAAATTCGTTATAATATGTAAAAAAGTTTTCAAATACTGCCTAAAAGCTTACATAGCTTCCAGTAGTTGTAAAATAAAATCTTAAGAAAATTTTTTAGTTCCAAACCACATGTTTAATATATTTTGAGATCCTGAGCTTGAACATGTAAAAAATATATATCTGTGCAAATAATAATTCTCGCGGGAAGTACCAACAAGTTGTACATCGTTTTAGATGTATGACATGTTTTAGGATGTCTTAGACATCCGTATCAAAAATGGCTTGATAACGTGTTATCAGTTGTCCACGACAACGAAGACAAAAGTTAAAAATTGCAAAATATTTCCCTACAGTCAACTCTGTCTTTGAAGCGTCTGGCAGACATAACCGCCCACGAGAAGTGTCTGCAAATACTAGTCTTCAATTATATTATCTAACATATGTATATAAGAATTAGCACTGAGACTATAAGTTTTTTTTACGCACATTTAGCGAACTGTACCTAGAAAATGGCCCAGATCCCAAACTAGTTAACGGGTGTGCATACCTTCATAGTAAACATTAACACTACTCTTTTCAATGATTGCGTTCCCTATAGATCTATGTAAGTGGCGATATGAAAACTCACAGCTTGGTATATTGTATTGGAGCTCACCCTAACCAAAAATTGAATTACTTCTTGTCCTTGCTCTAACTGTGGCCATTGAAAAACTCGAATATAACTGTATGTCTCTTCGATGTGCTCATTATATATTTATGAGGGTGAAATATTATGTAGTTACGAAAAGAATGGCAGAGTTAAAGAAACTAAATCAAACATAAAAAATTATTTCTTTCTATTTCACATATTTTGTCCCCCTTTTTTATTTCGTTTACTAACATTTCCTGAAATTTGCTTTCAGCCCCAGGTGGGCAATTTTCTTAGAATTCATGGTGTGAGTCAAACGTTTAGCGGCATTCATATAGTGGGCGTTAGATTTTCATTTGATTGTAGGTAAGACGAGATACAAATTGCCATTTTGTTGTTGCTTATTAATGTTAACCAACTAAGTTTGGCCTGTTATTTCAACAATTTTTCTTATGTGACTTACTTTTTAATTCCTTTGCTATGTAGAAATGCATGATTCACTGTTCGAAAATTTGGGTGCTTCATCCGGTTATGTTTTTTTCTTTTGAATTTGTAGACAACATTTTTTCATTTGAGTGTTTTTTCTTTAATGATAGTCAAGGCTGAAGATTGAGAGTTTTTGTTTATTAAGCGACTCTCCGCAACTATTTTTGTAGAATAGTTAGTTCCAGAAGAGTCCATATAGATAGGTCTCTTAGCATATTCGAGTCAAAGTACGGCCATGTTGCCCCTAGTAGCATAAGGAAGTCTGATGGCTCTTGGACCGTCTCCAGTCAGGAAACTCTAGAGGTCTTGATGGAGACACAAATTCCGGGTTGCACGGATACGACAGGCATGGCGATGCCAGAAAACCGCGCATATCCTCCGGAAACCGACGTCACGGACATCGTTGACCGGGATAAAATATCATGGGCTATAAAATCATTCGAACCCTACAAATCGGCGGGACCGGATGGTGTGATACCGGCTATGTTACAAGCCGCTTGTGACGAACTGATACCACATCTACGCGGCATCTTCTCAAGATGTCTACAAGATGATGAACTCGCGGCTGAGATGGCTAGGAAAGGTTCCGACTTAGACATAAGTGAGGTGGACAGCTTCATCCGACCGCCGCTGAGTTATCTCCTAGGGAGAATCGACGAATATGAGAGCAGGGCAACGGACTTGCTATGGACCAAAAGGGTTGACTGCAAAGATTCAAGGTCCTTATGGCCGTGCTTGGATATGAAAGGCACCAGCTCCCTTCTCAAAATGAACAAATCTGCGGTGAGGGTACTTACGGGTGTCATAATGCTATCGCACCAATGCTCCCACGGTGGCGAATACCAACAAGCTCCCTCTGCAGTAGCTGTCAGGATGAGGAGGAAGAGGGATTCAAGGGGTTGTGTAGCGCAATATATAGCTACTCCAACCCAATTGTCAACCTCACCTTCGAGCGGCGAATCCCGTTTCACTAACAGACGAGGCTCTGGCGACCCCCAGCTCCTCATGGAACTTTGGGGTGGGGAGGGAGGGATGGCATGAAGGTTTAATGTGGCCATATAAATCGTTCCCGAGATGGTCGGGCCAGCACCTTAATGGTGCTGTGTTACCGGAGCGTATCGGGTCTGTATCCGACAAAGGACCATCACATCGATAACACTCCCCAACGCCTTCGGGGAGTAACTTAATCGCTACAACAACAACAACAACATGAGGAGGAAGAGGAGTCGATCTACCACTTTCTCTGCCGATGTCCGGCGCTTCAAAGAAGAAGGCTTAGATTTCTGGGCTCACGCTTCTTCGACAGCCTGGCAGATGTTGGGAAGGTGGACGTCTCGCTTCTTCCTGGGTTCATCAGAGAAAGTAAGTGTTTCGTTGAGGACCACTAGGACGTAATGGGGCTAAACGAATTTGCCGCCACCCTGCACTTACTGAGGGCACTCACAGTGGACAAAACTGTCTCCGTGTGGAAGTGTGGGTAACACTCAAGCACGCCCTCTTAACCTAACCCAACCTAAGGTCATGTTGTTGTTGTTATTGTTGTGTTTTGCACCGATAAGGACACTCCCCGAAGGCCGTGGGGTGTGTTATCGATGTTGATGGTCCTCTCCTGCATGCAGATGTTACGTTCCGGTAACAAGCACCATTTCCGACCATCTCGGGAACGATTTAGTATGACCACATGAAATCTTCTAGGCCATACTCCCCCAACTCCTACATCCATCAGGAGTTCAGGGTCGCCAGAGCCTCGGCTGTTAATGAAACAGGGTAGGTCAGGTTGACAATTGAATTGGGGAAGCTATATATTGCGCTGGCAACCCCTTGAGAGGGGTTGCGCCACACAACCCCTTGAATAAATATGGTATTTTAGTCGCCTCTTATGACAGGCATGCCTACCGCGGGTATATTCCAAGCCCCCTAGCCCGCTGGCGGCCATAGCAACCGCTAGTGTTTCAGATAAACAACCCATCTGCAACTTGCCAATCAACATTTTCTCCACCACATATATATCTGCACCTCATATGGGTAATAGATGAGATATGTTGCTGTTAGTTATAAGGACATCCCCGAAGAGTTTGGTTAGTTATTTATATCTTATGCCCTATATTGTGCTATAAGGAAGGACTCGGAATCTCAGTCCCGGAGAGCCGCCTTCTTATAAGATATCGGAACTTCTGTATGGAGCTTACGAATTCTCTAGTTTGTACGAAAGAAAATTTCTCCTGAGTATCGGCTTCGGAATACATGGAATACAACTAATACAGCAACTTAGTTGAATGTCGCAAGACAACGAGTTCTCGATTTATCGATAAAAAATCAGAATATTATCAACAAAATTATATAAATATCCTTTGAATGAAATATCTTTGGAAAGGTAATATAATGAGCACAAAACTATTGAAATTGAATGTTGAGGAGCTAGCGAGGATTACAAGTATTTCGAAAAAACGAGAAACTCGCGAGAAGCTGATTTCTAGGGTATCGAAATTCTCGTTTGAATCTTGGACCTTGAATAGGTCACTATTTTCATTTTTTGTATTCAGCACATAGATAAAGCTTATTTATTAACCGAACGCCTTGAAAAGCAACGAACAAGTTTTTAGTTTTCTTCGCTTATAAGGCAACGAAACTTCCTTTTCTTCTTTAAGAGCTTGGGTCCATTCAACGTGCCTGGACAAAAGATCGATTCACTTCACCGAGTACATACATTATTTTAGACCGCCTTCTTTAAAAACGTATCTCCAGTTTAGAGAAATATAATGAATACTTTGACAGCATTAATTTGGCAGCAAAATTTGTTACAAAACTTATTCAGCAGCAGCATCTACAATTTTGTATGTCGATTTTAGTAGATACACCCTTTCTTGAAAAGAAAAGTAGTCATAACAAGTAAGGAAGACCAAGTTCGGGTGTAACCGAACATTACATACTCAGCTGAGAGCTTTGGAGACAAAATAAGGGAAAATAACCGTTTGGAAAAATGAACCTAGGGTAACCCTGGAATGTGATTGTATGACATTGGTTTCAAATGGAAGGTATAAATGAGTGTTTTAAAAGAGAGTGAGTTTTAGTTCTACAGGTGGACGCCTTTGCGAGATATCGCAATAAGGGTGGACCAGGGGTGACTCTAGAATGTGTTTGGACGATATGGGTATAAAATGAAAGGTGTTAATGAGTATTTTAAAAGGGAGTGGGCCTTAGTTTTCCATAGGTGGACGACTTTTCGAGATAACGCTATAAAGGTGGACCAGGGGTGACTTTATAATGTGTTTGTACGATATGGGTACCAAATTAAAGGTATTAATGAGGGTTTTAAAAGTTAGTTTAGTTGTATATGTGAAGGCGTTTTCGAGATATCGACCGAAATGTGGATCAGGGTGACCCCGAACATCATCTGTCGGGTACGGCTAATTTATTTATATACTATGTACTACCACGAACAGTATTCCTGCCAAGATTTCAAGGGCTTTTGATTTCGCCCTCCAGAACTTTTTCATTTTCTTCTACTTGATATGGTAGGTGTCACACCCATTTTACAAAGTTTTTTCTAAAGTTACATTTTGCGTCAATAAGCCAATACATTTACCATGTTTCATCTCTTTTTTCATATTGGTACAGAATTATGGCATTTTTTTCATTTTTCGTAATTTTCGATATCGCAAAAGTGGGCGTGGTCATAGTCGGATTTCGGCCACATTTTATACGTGAACTAAGTTTAGTTAAGATATATCGATTTTTGCTCAAGTTATCGTGTTAACGGCCGAGCGGAAGGACAGACGGTCGACTGTGTATAAAAACTGGGTGTGGCTTCAACCGATTTCGCCCATTTTCACAGAAAACAGTTATCGTCATAGAATCTATGCACACACCAAATTTCACAAGGATTGGTAAATTTTAGTTCGACTTATGGCCTTAAAAGTATTCTAGACGAATTAAATGAAAAAGGGCGGAGCCACGCCCATTTTGAAATTTTGTTTTATTTTTGTATTTGGTTGCACCATATCATTACTGGAGTTGAATGTTGGCATAATTTATATACCGTAAAAATTTTAAATTTTTTGTTAAAATTTGACTTAAAAAAATTTTTTTTTAAAGTGGGCGTGTTCGTCATCCGTTTTTGCTAATTTTTATTTAGCGTACATATAGTAAAAGGAGCAACGTGCCTGCCAAATTTCACATGATATCTTCAACGACTGCGAAATTACAGCTTGCAAAACTTTTAAATTACCTTCTTTTAAAAGTGGGCGGTTCCACGCCCATTGTCTAAAAATTTACTAATTTTCTGTTTCGCATCATAACGTCAACGCACCTACCAAGTTTCATAGCTTTACCCGTCTTTGGTAATGAATTATCGCACTTTTTCGGTTTTTCGAAATTTTCGATATCGAAAAAGTGGGCGTGGTTGTAGTCCGATTTTGTTCATTTTAAATAGCGATCTGAGATGAGCACCCAGGAACCTACATACCAAATTTCATCAAGGTAACTCAAAATTCTCATGACGGGTATTCTGACTGGGCATGCCTTCTGGCGTCACATGCCTTTAAATTAGGCTTGGTCAGTGCTAGGAGATGTAGGAAGTGCGGGTTGGAGGAGGAAACGATCGAGCACGTTCTGTGCTCGTGCCCTGCACTTGCCAGGCTAAGACTCCAGCTATTAGGAGTGATACAGCTGTCAGAGCTAGAAGCAGCAAGTGGCTTAAGTCCTAGGAAGCTTCTAGTATTTGCCCAGAGGACGGGGGTTATTTTATAACATAGGTCCTGGTTTTTAATAGGGTTTTTCAGTTTGGTCGTTAACACAAACTTCTGGTAACACTACGGACTCAATCAGACTATGTGAGGTCCTCATGGACCGGCCAGTTCAACCTAACCTAACCTCAAAATTTACTCAAGTTATCGTGTTTACAGACGGACGGACGGATGAACGGACATGGCTAAATGAATTTCTTTTTTCACCCAGATCATTTTGATATATATAAGTCTATTCTGCCGTTACGGATTACCGTTATACGAACAAAGTTAATATACTCTGTGAGCTCTGCTCAGCTGAGTATAAAAAAGCTAAGAATACTTTTGAAACAGCAGTATCTGAATAGAAACTTTAAGCCCAATTCTAAATAATGAACAATGTTCGAAAAGCGGTAACCGGTTACGGGAGAAAAGTAGGTATTATGAATGTGAGTGAGAGGGAGATTTTTAAGAAAGAACACTTATTTGTAAAAATGTGTGCTAAAATATGTACATTCGGGGGCTAAGATACTTGGCTTGGATATCATAAGTGGTTTCAGGCTCTGGATCAGGGACTGATTTCAGTCTTAGACCGGCCATAGTGACGAATGTCACGCGTGATTAGTTTTCACGTCCTGCACGAGGTGCCCCTGCTTCTACTGATAATGGCGGATCTAGAGAGGACAACTCGATAAAACCCGCACCTCCTGAGTCATTGTGCCGAGCTCAGGGGAGGGAGAACTCTTTAAGAGTCAAGATCTGTACACAACGGCGACGAACTGGACTGTTTTAGGGCTTTGATTTGACATTAAATTTGGACTTGATGACTTTGGGCTTGTAGGTGCGGTATTCTGCCACTTTAGTAGGTCGGGGTGAAACCCTACCGAAATGGCTGGTAGGGTAATGCTGCACCTGCCCACGTCCCGTTAAAACCGTGGCGGGCCTCAAGGTACGTTCCGGCTCCGTCGCCGTTAAGTTGGTGGTGTAGGTGCGGTTGAAGATTTTCCCGCTTCGCGTCCGGTCTGGCTCTGAACGCATTACTCATAAGGTAATGCGTCAACCCTCGCGTGGCCTCCCTGCGTAGCATAGATAACCACGAGACCGTGAAAGGGCGACTACACAATCGGCTCCGGATAGCGGCCTTGAGGGGGGACTTTTTTAGAATGGACAAGACTAATACGAATCCGCCAAGGATGGGGTGCGGAAGAAGAGCGCTTTTGATTGAAATCCGTCAAATCAATCTTCAGCACTCTAAGGCGGCTTCCGCAAATTTGGTGCTCTGCCTTGAAAAAGGCGGAGTGGATATAGTCCTTGTCCAGGAGCCGTGGCTGAGTAGTAACGGCAGTAAGATTTCTGGATTAAGGACTGGAAAATTCAACACCTTGGTGCATGGGGAGGCAAGTAGGCCTAGATCCTGTGTGCTTGTTAAAAAAGAGATTAAAGCTTTTATTCTCTCTAATTAAATAGATTAAATAGATTAAATCACCGCTGAAGCAAGGCGGAGAGGTGTTGGCGTGATCATCGGTGCCGATGCTAATGCCCATCATAGCATTTGGAGAAGCTCGGATACCAACACTAGAGGTGAGTCTTTATTTACTTTTATTGTAGATGAGGGACTTTGTATATGTAATAGGGGGAATGACCCGACTTTTATTACTGCGGTAAGGGAGGAGGTCCTGGACCTCACCCTGGTTAGTAGAGAACTGGAAGGTCGGATATCTGGATGGAGGGTTCTCAACGAGCACTCCTTCTCTGATCACCGATATATTCAGTTCTCAGTGAACGAAGAACGTCCCGGTAAAATATCTTTTAGGAACCCTAAAAGTACTAACTGGGACTTGTATGGTAGGAAGCTGGGAGAGCTACTGCTTGCGGTGCCTATAATTAGTTCGGGCCTGTCCGAATCTGAGATAGACGTTCTGGTGGAAAACTTCACCTCAGCAAGCAATAGCGCCTTTCAGCTGTCCTGCCCATTGAAAACTTACAGGGGGAAGGGCAAGCCGCCCTGGTGGTCGGATTCTCTTGACGACCTAAGAGCGTCCAGTCGGCGGCTCTTCAACAGAGCCAGGAGGAGTAGATTACCCTCGGACTGGGAGCCCTATAAGGTGAGTCTGGGGATTTATAAATATGAAATAAGGATAGCCAAGCGAGATGCATGGCGAAGCTTCTGCGAAAACGTAGAAGACTGCAATGAATCCGCGAGATTTAGAAAAATACTCTCTAGGAACCCCGCTCCTCTGGGGTATCTGAGAGATGATGGTGGGGACTGGTCGATGAGTAGCGAGGAGTCCCTAAGGCTTTTACTGGACAATCATTTTCCCGATGTTCCAGTTGCGCAGGGATCTTCGCCTGCATGGTCGGCGGTCGTTGGCCATGCAGAAGTGCCTGCCATTCCAATACGGGAAAGTCAAATAACCTGGGCTATAGGGTCGTTCAAGCCCTATAAGTCTCCGGGCCCAGATGGAATCATTCCTGCGCAGCTTCAAAGGTCTTTGAGGATTTCCTACCGCTGGTTGGCTAACTGCCTCAGGCTTAACTATATCCCGAAATCTTGGCACACGGTTAGGGTTATTTTCATTCCGAAGGCCGGCAGAAGCTCTCATGTATCACCTAAGGATTTCAGGCCAATCAGTCTCTCGTCGTTTCTTCTTAAGAAGTTTGAGCGGTAAATTGACCTGTACCTACGGGAAAGGATACCTCGGGGGTTACTGTCGGCTTCACAGCATGCGTACTGCAAGGGCAGATCGACGGAAACGGCTCTCCATTCGATTGTAAAGCAAATAGAGGGGTGCCTAGAACACAAAGAGTATGCTCTGGGTGCCTTTCTAGACATCGAGGGAGCTTTTAACAATGTCTTACCGGGGGCAATCGAAAGAGCTCTGGTGGGTTTAGGAGTCGAGGCGGCTCTGGTTGAATTTATTAGCAAACTTCTATGTGGCAGAATTGTCGCAGCGGAGTGGGGAGGGGCCACAATTAAGAGGAAGGTGTGCAGGGGCACGCCACAGGGGGGTGTCCTATCTCCTCTCATCTGGGTTGTGGTAGTCAACGAGCTTCTTGTGGAGCTGGAAGCCAATGGTTGTCGGGTGGTTGCCTATGCAGATGACCTCGCTATCCTAGTCAGAGGCAAATTTCTGGGCACCCTGCGCGATGTTCTGCAGGGCTACCTGGATACTGTGGCTAGGTGGGCTGAATCATGTGGATTGGCGGTCAACCCGGGAAAAACGGAATTGGTCCTTTCACAAGGAGATATAATATGCCCGATTTCAGAACTTCCTCGATTGGAGGGGTACCGTTGGTACTTTCTGATAGGGTTAAATATTTGGGGATTGTTTTGGACAAGAAACTGTCCTGGAGACCCAATGTGGAAGATCGGGCCAGGAAGGCCGCCATTGCCTTGTACTGCTGCAGAGGAGCTATCGGAAAGAGATGGGGACTCTCGCCAAGAATAGTACACTGGCTTTATGAGATGGTGGTCAAACCGATTCTGCTATATGGGGTGCTGGTCTGGTGGAAAGCACTGGACACGGCGAGCACCTCCAAAATGTTAGTGTCAGTGCAACGGACGGCGCTGATCGGTATCAGTGGCGCTCTCAGAATAACACCTACCTTGGCACTGAACGTCATGCTGAGCATATACCCAGTAGATATTGCGGGAAAGGCGGCCGCGGCAAGGTCGTTGGTCAGGCTTCGTGATATGGGATATAGACTTTCTGACCGCGGACACTCTAGCCTTCTTACCAGTTGCGACCTCGAATCAATGCTTAAATAGAGCTTATGTTGCGAATAGAGTGGAAGGCAGTGGACTAGGCAGTCGAATGTCATATATTGAAGGAATTTTTTCAAAATTTGCCCGAAATCCTGAATCACAAAAGGCAGTGCAGTTAAGTACGAAAATGAAAAATGTAGTTAGGTTTTGCTCCTTTTTTAGCAGGAGATTTGAATTTAAAAAATTTATATATATAAACCAATGTTCCTTCTATTACTCATTTTATCTATGGAGCTTCACATGCACTTTATAAAAACGTGCTTTTTAATTTTACGAACTTATTCCTCAATGAAAATAAATGAAACACGTATTAATCATATTTCGTACTTCTTAAATGTTCTTCTTAAATATTATAAATGTGTTAAAAGTAGCAGGACTAAAATAATATTGACGAATCTGAGTCAAACTAATTGTATATAATAAAACTAATTTCATAAATTGCATGCATTTTATACATATGCATTATATTTTAAATTTTCTCTTTCATTGTGCTGACTAAATTTTGCTTATGCATAATTTTCTTTGGCTGTATAAAGCGCCAAATACACGACACGAACATTCCGCAATCTTGTTCGCAGCTTTGGCCATACACCATACCATGATTCAATTACTAGAGGTTTGTTCTTCAATGACGGCAGAGATTTGACACTCCCAAATTGAGAAATCTGGACGGGTTGCTTTTACGAAGTAAGGAAAACGGGTAATAATTGAATCCCCTTTAGCGAAAATTGTAGTAGAAAAGTACCTTTAGTAGTATATTAGTAGTGATAATAAATTTGTAAATGCCAACAGGTTTTGGAGGAAATAATTCAGTTTCTACTAAATATTTCGTGAATTGATAAAGAGCTATGTTGGTTTAGAATTTTATTCAAAAATACACTATATCAAAATTTGTTTCAAAACTCCCTAAGCATAAGTTCAATGCATTTTGACATAAGAGGGAGTTAGTGAAAAGCATTCTGAGGCCTTCTTCAATCTAATTCTAATATAGGGCGTTTTTGTGACAAATCATGAAATGGGAAGTTTTTGAAAAATATTTTGAGATAAGAAGATATTGAAAACGCAGCCGACATGGTCTGCAAAAAAAAAAAAAATAAATAAATAAAAGAAAATGGCTTATTGTCTTAGAACTTTATATTCCGGTCTTGGCTTTGACAGAAGAGTTCAGCTTTTATGCGGTCCTGCTACACAGGGAGTATTTACATTTTTATTCTGAAATGTCGGAAAGCTCCTTTACGTTAAGTATTCATGGAAGTGTTCCGGATAAAACGTTAATTTAGAATATTCGGAACACGTTCGTTTGATACTACCTCACGAGGTCCGAATATACATAATATTGAAAATATAAACCGATTCCCCAAATTCTTAAATGGAGACGAATGTTCCGAACATACGGAATGAATAAGTTAACATTTTCAATGTACCAATATTTCGTTATGGCATCTCCATTATTTACTAATGACATTTTTACGTGAATCAATTTACTAGTCGAGTTTTTGACGTTGATCGATGAATTTTTAAGTGGTTTAGGGTTCGTATGTTCATAGGTTTACGAAAGTGCACGATTCCTTGGTGTCCGTACGTCATAAAACCTATGTTCAGCCACACTAATAGATCATGGCATAGTTAATAAATTCATCATAAAATTAAAATAACTGCCTCATTCTGTTTGACGATATCGTCTCCAAAAGGATTATCGTTCCTGTGTTCGTATCGTTCGCCAAACAGAATGAGGCTGTAAATGTTCTAAGGAATTATGCAGTTTAGTACTTATCGGGTATTTGTAAACTGATTGCTTCCTATTTCTGCTACTAATATTTTTCGAAAAATTGCAAAGAAACAACACAGTTAATGGATGTTAATTCGATTTGGGAGCAAAATGGCTGCAATTGTCAAAAAATTTGTCTGTCGAGCAAACCTCTTGTGATTGAATCATGACACCATACGAACTTTTGGCCGAACATTAGTTCTCTTTCAGACAGCGATGAATACGGACAACAATTGTGCTGCAGCAATATTGCTCGCTGTGGCAATTAAGCGTACAAAAAATTTATACATTTCAATAAATTCACTCAGAAATTTTTTATTGTCCATTTTACTTTTCCGCGCACGTCTGTTCCGTTCAGAAATTACTACGATTATGAGCTATTTCGCCATACACGCACGAACAGTAAATATTTTGATTTTTGGCGAACATTTGCGCGAACTGGCAAACACCATCATACATGACAGAAAACATGACATAACGGGAATGTTCGCGGAAAAGTTCGTGTCGTGTATTTGGCGGTTAAGCTAACAATCGTAATGAAACTAAGCAATTGTGTTAATGCTATTTTTAAAGATGCTTTCATTTTCACTCACAGTTTAAACTTCATACCAGAGCCTAGATTCAGTAAGTGTGAGTTTTGAACTCAGACTAAAAATGAAGCGTCTTAAAAGTTTCAACTGTATAATAATTGAATACCGATCGAAATATCTAAACGCTAAAACAAGTATTTTTCTGATAAGTGCGTTGTTTCATCAAAAATTAATGACAATGTGTTTGTCCGAACGTTCAACACTTCATTTTTAATGCCTCGCTTAAATTATCTCCCAAGTGAAATGTCATTGTTCTGCTACATTTTATTGATAGAGCAATTTTCGTGGTAAGAATTCCTTTAGAGTAAATTGAAAATTGTATGTGGGTAATAGATTTGCGACAATTTTTTTTAGCAGTGTTTTGAATTTTTGTTTCAGTGAAAAAGAAATAAAAGTACCAAAACCGTGCCGAAAAAGAACCTAAATTGAGAAAAAGGGTCCAGTGGACCATATAGAGGAAGAAGGGAATGGACTGAAGTGGCAACCGTGTTCTCAAATGCAAGCTTCCACATCAAAAACATATACATATAAGTACTTCGACATTACGAAATACATTGTCGCGTTGTGAGGCTAAGTATTTTTGCATAAAAGCTTTTTGGCCACCACAATAACACAGATTAAGTATAAAATTTCACAAAAATAATACATTTTTTCGAAAAATCACACAGAATATCCGCAGTCATTGTTTACGAATTTAGAAACAATGAGAATATTTGCCATTCTCATCTCGAACGTGTATAAAATGGAATGTCAAAACGTATATGCACATGGTTGTATTTATATGCACGAAAATGCTTTAAAAACGCATGAAATTGTTAAAGTAAAGTTCAAAAATAAATGATAAAAACTTTAATATAAATAAAAAGATTCTTTTAATAACAACAAAAACGCCTTATATATGTATCAATTGGTAAGGATTATCTCACTTTAAAATTTAAGCTAAATATTCTAAAGTTTTTTTTTTGAAACTGAGTCGAGAACTGTGCGTGTGAATGTGCGAATTTCACCGACCAGCTGTTAGTTGCGCTACTTGGTAAAATTTACTATGCTTAGCACCCTTCGAAATGAATCTGTCTGCGCAGCTATGGCAGGTTGTCTGAAAAATTTTCTACTTACTATTCCAAAAACAAAATACAATTTTTAAATTATAGAAAAAAAAAAAAATAACTATAATTACACTGAGCAGCAGCGGGCTGGGTATTGGACCAAACCCACTTTTTTGTAGAGATTTAGGCTTATGTAACAAAGTACTATCTCCTTTTTTCGAAGTCAGCCTCCAAAAAATAGATATCGGCTTTCGAAGTTCGAAATTCTTCATTTCGAAATTTTATTCTTTTTTTTGTGTTAACGCGTTCAGCAAATTAAAAAAGTAAAAATGTGATCGTGGTCCGCCTGTTTCTTTTATTTGAATGGCTGAATTCTTTTTTTTTTTGAAAAATTACAGTACGAGCAATTGCAGGGCAGACATGAAAGTAGTAGCCACTATCATGGGACTATTTGACTTTTCACCTCGTATAACAGCTGTTATACTAAATTTCTCAAAAAAAGAATTCATTCAAATAAGGGAAAAGAGCGGACCACGACCACATTTTTAGTTGTTTAATTTGCTGAACGCGTTAACAAAAAATAAAATAAAATTTCGAAGTGTAGAATTTCGAACTTCGAAAGCCGATATCTATTTTTTGGAGGCTAACTTCGAAAAATGGCGGCCACCGTGGTGTGATGATAGCATGCTCCGCCTACCACATCGTATGCACTGGGTTCACACCCCGGACAAAGCAACATCAAAATTTTAGAAATAAGTTTTTCAATTAGAGGACAATTTTTCTAAGCGGGGTCGCCCCTAGGCAGCGTTTGGCAAGCGCTCCGGGTGTATTTCTACCATGAAAAGCTCTCAGTTAAAACTCATCTGCTTTGCAGATGCCGTTCGGAGTCGGCATAAAACATGTAGGTCCCGTCCGGCCAATTTGTAGGGAAAATCAAGAGGAGCACGACACAAATTGGAAGAGAAGCTCGGCCTTAAATCTCTTCGGAGGTTATCGCGCCTTACATTTATTTATTTTATTAACTTCGAAAAACGGAGATAGTACTTTTTATACTTAAGCCTCAATCTTCTCAAAAAAGTTGGTTTGGTCCAATACCCAGAAACAAAGTTGATTTTGTCGCTTAGTGTTATCATTAGAAAAAAATTATTGTTCTAGCCTTGAGCTCGAATCGAACATTGAAAGGATTTCTTACGAAGGCTTAAATTGATTTTGGCATATGTATGACGCTTAATGGGGAAAACGATCCTGATTGGAAAAAATTTATTAACTATATTACTGGTGCTCTGAAATACAGAAAACTAATAATAACAAAATTTGAAAATGTTTAATTTGAATATAAAACATAGGCGATTAATTTGACTTTGTGTTTTCATTTTGAAATTGTGAATAAATTTAAGCTAGAAGCCAACTTTATATAAATCCAACAACTCCGACAGACGACTAAAAAGTCATTGTCGTACTCTTTATTTTTCAAAATATATTTTTAAGAAAATTCAACCGATTTTGTTTAGATTTAAGGCATAATACTTAAGTTAAATATTTTGAAATAAAGAAGTATCTATATATCTATCTATCATATGTATGACGAAAAACGAATTCAACTCGACTTGGCCGCCAGAAAATTGCTTTGACGAATGGAAGCAGGCAACTCCAGCGGATTTGTCTTCTTCTTCTTATGCTCCTCTGTTGATGTTGATGTGGCACCAATTCATTACTCATTTCAGTGAATACCATATGAAATGCATTAATGTGCATTGTTTATACTTTATTTCTTATTTTCAAACAAAATTCCCAACAATAATAAAGCTTTTTAATTTTTTAAACAAAATAAGAAATGCGCAACGAAATGTCAACTGACAAAACAGCTGGCTTCGAAAATTCGAAACTCCTATTCCCCAATTATTGTTCTTCCTAGGAGAAAAGAATTAGAGGAATTAGAATTGGGCTGATGGGTTTTGAATGCGAAACATACTGAAATTTCAATTGTTCCCTACAAAATGTGAAGGAACTGCTGTCAGTTTGTAGATAACCATATTTTCCATTAGGATTTGTGGAAAAAATGTGAAGATACTGAAAAAGTGTGAATTTAAAACGATTTTAACTTTATATCTATTTGCAGTTTTGAATATATTTTTGCATAATTAAATTCGCATTTTCAAGACGAATTGGCTGAGATGGTAGTCTAGCTGATACCTCTCAAAGCTGGGTCCTGTAATAAGGCTTTGCAAAAAGTACAACATACTACTTGAAAACGAAGTAGTTGATACAGCCTAATGCTGCTCAACCAATCGTGGAGGATATAACTTATAAGCTAATCCAGCCATAACAAACGCACATAGGTAGATTTTAGACATTTAGGCGGCCATAATTGAATTTACGAAAGTTGCCACAATTACAAAAAAAAGCACTCCCCCATCTTAAAAATAGACAGGGGAATAATAATTCTACCCCTTCCCATCCATCGCATACCTGGCGTTAGCTGCCAAGTAATCGGAATTTAGATATTTCTGAAACGCATGTTATGATTATTTTTTTTTAAACTATGTGAAATTGCATGTTTTAACGTGAATATTTTAAGTTTTAAGACAATCGAATTGAGTAATTGTGACGGATTCTAATATTTCAGGTAAATATTAACATTATTAATGGTGTTTGTGATTTTTAGAAATTATAAATTGAAAAGGAACCTATTTTATTTAGGATGTTAAAAAATATTTTTTATTTTTGGTTTTCAAAACCAATTTTGTTATGTTTCCAAGTCCGTCCAAGTGAACATTAGTTTTGAACATGGTACTCCGCACAATTTAGCTTGCCAACTACAATAAATTTAGCTGCAGATACTTGCAGATAGGGGGTTAGATAGAGGGTTTGATATACTCTTGTTGCTGTACAACATGAAAAATAGTCTCACTGCACAGGTATTTTTAGGTGTTACACAGTGTAATATCTATTTTTTCATATAACCGATTAATTACACAAATTATTATAATTTTTCATTTAATAAACAGTTTTAAATAGATATAGGCAATAAAATATTTTTGGCCGCCTAAAACTTGAAAATCTACCTATGTGAGACGCTTAAAAGACGTTTCTCTTTCTCCTCCATAAGGAAAAAAAAAATAGCTGCAAAAAATCTCCAAGAAAAGAGAAGAAAATGTTACGAGACCGAAGTTGGCAGGGTTGGAAAAGCAAATGGAGAACTACGTAAATATTAGCATCAACCCTATTTGAACAACATTGTGCACTGAGATGAGCTTTCTTGCTTAGCGAAGCGAGTGAGCAGCATAATCGTTAAAAGTTCACATAATAGAAAAATTAGAAGAGAGAATTGTTCGCATATATATACATACAAATTTTTTGTAATGGCTACTGCAGCAATTTTCTACCCAACTAAATAAGCGTTGAAGATGGGCAAAAAATAGATAAAATAAACAAACAGCAAAGTTAATGACGTGCGCAAACGAGCTCTTTGGCAAAATAAAAAAAATCAAATATGAATTAAAACAAAATGGCGCTCATTTAATAGTAAATATACGAAGTTTTCATAATCAACTTGCTAATGATGAGAAACCCCGTTATTTACGCCATTTAAGGATTGGCATTCATGCAAATATTGATTGCTTTTGTTGTTGGGTTATTGATTGATCACATTAAATAAACAATAAATGGCAACGATATTTTGATGTCTTGACACCACATTAACTGTTAAATGCTGTCAACTTGATGATGGAAATATCAATCATTCAAAATTAAAAATTTAAAGTTTTAAATTTTCTTTTTTGGAAAGAATTTTACCCTCATGTAACACTCTTAAATCCTAGCTATAGAATGTAAAATGGCTGACTTTGTAAGTAACGATACCTCTTTTCTAATTCAGTAAGAAATATTTTATGAAAGAAGCACGCAAACTAACAAGAGAGCTGAGAGGACATTATTTTCAGAGAGGAAACGCCTTTAAGGTAAGGCCACACTACACTGTACTACGCAGCACTGTACTTCACTGCAAAATATTCTTTGCATGTATGCTTATGGGGCAATGCACACCTAGCGTCAGCAGCACTGTGCGATCCGGCACAGCGCGTCAACTATTTTGATCAGCTAGACAAAAAAAGCCGCGTAGGGAAGTGTCGCGCAGTGCTGCTGTCGCTAGGTGTGAATTACAAAATATATTTCCAAAATACAAATAAACGAGGAACATCTAATTACATACAACTGTAGTAAATTTATTTGGGTTGAGTTTTCTGGAGCCAATTGAGAGAACCAAGGGACATCAGCCATCCCTTACGGATTTCTTCTAATTCAGTGCAATAGCAGCTACCCCCTTCTCCTCCTTTCCTCTTCTACGCATATAAATGAAACTATTACGGCTTCAAGCTATATGTCGTCCATTTATCAAACAAAAATAAACACAAACTTTTGCCGCAATGTGACGCTCAATTGCCGCTTAATGTGAATTACCAAAATATGTCGTACTGGGAAGCGCTGCTACCGCTACATGTCGCGCAGCATAGTGCACGCGTACCTTTAAAGTGAATTAGGTAAGCGTTACAGAGGTCGTTTCGTGACATGTTCACGCTAAATACTCAGTGGTATATGCCATAGTGTACAAAAAAGTGTGATATCTTATCCGTTAACTGCCTCACAGGATGTTCAATAGGGCGACATGTACCATCGGCTATCTTCACCGGGTGATAGAAAGAAAAACAGGATTAGACCTCGATAGTCACTTTAAAAATCATGTAATCGGTTCTCTTTATTATTTTGATGTCTTTTCTGAAGATATACAGACCAATTCTAAATATTCTCGCGGAATTTTGTTCTCGCGGATTTTTTTATTCCCGCGGAAAAATTCCTCCAATTCTTTTCTCCTAGGGAGAAGAAAAATTGGGGAATAGGAATTTCGAATTTTCGAAGTCAGCTGTTTTCTCAATTGAAATTTCGTTGCGCATTTCTTATTTTGTTTAAAAAATTGAAAAGTTTAATTATTGTTGCGAATTTGTTTGAAATTAAAAAATAAGGTATAAACAATGCACATTATTGCATTTCATGTGGTATTCATTGAAATGAGTAATGAATTGGTGCCACAGCAACATCAACAGAGGAGCATAAGAAGAAGACGGCGGGATAACACAAATCCGCCGGAGTTGCCTGCTTTCATTCTGCAAAGCAATTTTCTGGCGGCCACGTCGAGTTGAGTTCGCCTTTCGCCATATGACAAAATCTAATTAAGCCTTACTTATGATATACTTTTCGACTTAAAATAAAGAATATTGTAGTTTTTGTTGTTGTTTTATTAACAGTGAGAATATTGTGGTAGAATGTAAATACATATTTTAGTACAAATTTGTACAAATAAGTGTTCTTTCTTAAAAGAACCAATTTCCTTTAACTATTTTGATTCATTCCCTTTAATTTAACTAGTGAAAAAACTCCTATGAAATGGCAAAGAAATTTCCCTCTCCCTCACGTTCATAATACCAACTTTTCTCCCGTAAGCGGTTTCCGCTTTTTCGAACATTGTTCAGAATAAGAGGAAAGGGAGAAGTGAAAAAACTCGCAAGGAATTTTCGTTTAGAATTGGGCTGATAACGATTGTATATGTACAATTTTTGTCCGCTTTTTTTACCGTAAGTGTAAATGAAAATATTGTAAAATTCGGGAGGTTTTCAAAAATCTGCATGAAAATTTCCAAATTTTTATTTAGATATTTGAGATTTTTTTAGATTTTCTTCCATACACGCCCCTCAAATGGAATTTTTGAACTCACAAAGTTGCTCATATCTATAAAAATTTAAGACTTAAGGGCGTACTAATGGGACATCTGGCATCACATTCTTTTTAACTAAATAACGCCTCGTCAGTAACAGCAGATGTAGAAAGTGCGGGCTGCAGGAAGAAACGGTTGATCACGTTCTGTGTTTATGTCCTGCGCTTGCGAAGTCAAGGCTCTAGCTACTATTTGCCTAAGAAATAGCTGTAGTGTGGTGACCTGTCCTGAATAAGCAAAAAAAAAAATAATAATAAATAAATGCAAGGCGCGATTTTAGGCCGAGCTTCTGCTTTAATTTGCGTCGTGCTTCTTTTAAATGTTCCTAAAACTTGGCGGGACGGGTCCTACATGTTTTGCGCCGACTTCGAATGGCACCTGCAAGGCAAATGAGTTCTCACTGAGAAGCTTTTCATGGCCGAAATACACTCGGAGTGCTTGCCAAGTCATTGCCTACTTAGAAAACCTTTTTTTCTAATTGAAAGAACTTGAAAGAAATTTTTTTGTCCGGTGCTTGAACCCACTATCTCCGGTGTGGTAGGTAGAGCACGCTACCACCACACCACGGACACCGCCGTGAATAAGCAATACAACAATAAAAAACTAAGGTCGTGTTGAACTTACGAGTTAAATGTTAGATATAATCAGCTACCAGTGAACCTTCACATACGCCTTCTTCGCAACCTCCATCCGTATTCCATACTCAGTCAAATCTTTCAAACAGAGCTACTACGAATAGAGCGGGCCTGTTTTTTCTGTTTTAGAAACATGTAAGTTGCTGTGAAGTTTGCACATACTCTGACAGAAAAGTGCAATCCGAATTTCGTTTTCTACGGACACTTATAAAGTTACCAATCAATCTTGGCCGGCCGGATTACAACCAGAATAGAACCGAAAATTTAATAAATAGATCTATGAAAGGATTGTTAAGGACCACGGCCACAGATACAGGACTGGCCGTTTGGTGTAGGAGCTGTAGGAAGGAGGGTTTTAAGGAAACATTTACCCATTTTTCTGCGAGTATTCATCCCGGGCTAATATTAGGTCCGGTGCTTTAGACCCTTTCGTTATGTTGATGTTGTTGTATTAACGACAAAGACACACCCCAAAGGTTTTGGGGATGTGTTATCGATGCTGATGGGCCTTTGCCGGATATAGTTCCGGTAACAAAGCACCATTACGGTACTAGCCCGACCATCTCGGGAACGATTAATATGACCACATTAAACCTTCTAGGCCATCTCGCTCCCACCTCCTAGTTTCGTGAGGAACTTGGGGTCGCCAGAGCCTCGCCTGCTAAATATGTAAGAGAATTCCCCTCGCGTAGGTGAGGTTGGCAATTGCGTTACGGAAGCTTTGAAACTATAAAATTTTGTATTGCCCCGTGAATCCCGCAGTTTCGTGGTACTCGAGTTAAGGGCGTTAACAAAATGCCCCATTAATGACATCAGTATTTATTATTGATTTAATTAATTGATTCCAGGAGAAAGTGAATCGAAATGGCGCTGGGAGAGCTTCTTGGTCCCGGTCTCTCCGTGCAGGCATAACAGCGACCCACCAATAATGAACACATTCAGTCTATGAGAGGATTTTGTTGAAAGGCCAGTGATACCTACCGAAAATATTAAAAGGACATGTGGCGAAAAATTTCCGGTCTATGGATTCTCATCTTTCAGCAAAATTTCCGAAAATAGCCGATCAGCTGTGACAAAATCTTCAGGTTATTCTAAACAAAAAGTTTGGAAGATGTTACACGACAAAATTCCCGAACATCAAAATAGTCAAAATCATAGAACTTGCTATATAGGGTGTCGCCAATATGAAATGAGAATTCGAAATGCAAGTTCAGTGGATTTTCTCTTAGCGGAAACCGTTAAAAATGAAGCAGCTCGCTGGAGAGAGATACCTCGCAGAATTCTTGATGTTGTTTTATTTCTTGGAGAAAAAGGATTGGCATTTAGAGTGGATAATTCATTGATCGGAAATCTAAAAAATGGAAACTTTCGTGGTATTTTGGAACTGATCAGCAATTATAACCCCCTATTGCATGAACATTTGGAGAAGGTGAAGGAATCTCAAACGAAAAAGAATCGTCTCCAAGCACATTATTTGTCTGATGGAATACAAAATAAGTTCATAGAAATCTGTGCAAGTCAAGTAATTAGAAAGATAGAAGGCGAGAGAAAGTCCGTCAAGTATTACACAGTAATAGTGGATGCAACCCCTTATTCGGCGCATATTGTGCAGACTGTTTTTATATTGCGTTATGTTTTATTAGACAGGGACTCGGGAAAATGGAAAATCCAAGAACGCTTCTTAGAGTTTGTCGATTGTAACGCAAAAAGAGGAGAAGCTATCGCTGAGCTGATTCGCAGCACTCTAAAAAAGCACAATATTCCACTGGATGACTGCCGTGGGCAAGGGTATGGTAATGGCAGTAATATGAGCGTTCATTACAAAGGAGCGCAGAGTCATATCCTGCGAGATAACTCCCTGGCAATATTTGCACTTTGTGCTTGTCATAGTCTAAATTTATGTGGAGTGCAAGTCATCACATTTTTCGGTATTATGCAGAAATTGTATAATATCTTTAGCGCAAGGCCTCAAAGATGGGAAATTCTCCAGGAAAAAACTAATTGCTCCTTGCACAGCAAGTCACAAACACGATGGTCTGCTCGTGTGGATAGTGTTAAACCTTTCGCAACTCACATTCCCCAAATATTGAAAGCTATTGATGAAATCAAGCTTTTGAATCTGAGTTCAGAAACAGTAACGGATTTGAAAGGTATTGAAGCATATATGTGGGATGCAACTTACCGATATCAAACTATGATATGTTTACCCGAATATAAATTAATACTTCGACTAAATTTTAAGTTTAATATATTTAGTTAGCGCAGTTTTGATTTATTTATTAAAATGTATTAAATTGTGAAATAGTTAATTGATTAGAATTCAACAGGATGAGTTATTCTTTACGTCGTCAAATTCACGTCTTCGCTTGAACCGCGTCCTTTTCAACTAACTTCGTCTCTCTTTGTTTATGGTATGGTTTTGTTGTCGCTTTTTTGTAATTGCCTGTTGTGGTTTTGTTGTCGCTTTTTGGATATTAACCCTTCAACTTCCACATATATGTGGAAATTTGAGTGTATCCTCTTATCCATTTGGCTCAAAGTGTTGCCGGTAATCAACCATCGAAATCTGGTACTGCAAGCTAGAAATGCCACACTGGACGTCGAAACAGAAAATATACGTAGCCTGATTGATGAGTTGAAGAAGTTCAGGGGTCAATGGTCGATCATATTTCAAGAATGTAAGGTCCTATCAGGGAGTATGGAAGTCGTGAATACCTTAGCAGAGAAAAGAAGGAAGATAAAAAGCACCAGTTCGATGAATTACCTAGCGAATCACCTGAGTGTTATTCCGAATCTCAATTCAAACAGCAAGTTTTTTACGTTCTTTTTGACTGCTTGATTGGTAACATTATAAGACGTTTCGAAGCCGTAAATGACATTGCGATTAAATTTAGTTTTTTGTGGAAGTATCAGGATCTGACGGAAGAAGAGCTCAGAGAAAAGGCAGCGGCATTCTGCACGATTTATGGTATCGATATTTCCACGGATCTAATAGATGAAATCATTCATCTCAAAGCCATCCACTTAGCAAATTTGGGATGTGATTCGCTGCCACCATTTCAACTTCTGAACAAATTTTATGACTTAAAGATGGAAGTATTTTTTCCGAACATCTGCATAGCATTAAGAATATTTTGCACACTTCCAGTCAGTGTGTCTGAAGGGGAGCGTTCTTTTAGTTTATTATCTTGCGTGAAAAATTTTTTACGTTCTACTATGAGCCAAAATCGCTTGACAAGCCTTTGAACATTGGCGTTGGAGTCCAGCCTTGCTCGCAGCATTAGTTTTGAATCGGTAATTTCCATATTCGCAGACCAAAAAGCACGGAAGGTTTTGCCTGGCTGATTCAAGCTCTTAAAATGTACATGTTTAGAAAAAGTTAATGTAAGCAAATCAAACAATGAAATCTAACATTTCATTTATGTACATAAGTACTCCAGTAAATCTTATTTTATATGAAATAAAACTGACAATGTGAATTAAAAAATTTATGTATGTTATGTTATTTTTTTTTTACTAGATTGAGTTTATTTCTTAGGGGGGTCCGTAAACGCGAACTGTCCCAGGGGCCCGGCTCGGCTCTCTGCGGCCCTGTGTGGAGAAGTGAATAGTGCCACCATAATCATCATCAACTGGAGCTTAAGAGATGTTGGCCATTTCGTAAAAAATCACGTCAGCTACCCCAGTTTCGCGATAACAGACGCCAATTCGGGAGAAGCGTGTTCTTCCATTCTCGTACCATGACCTTATTAGCGTAGCTTTTGGGCTTTTATTTACTACATTATCCTCATATCTGCGTTAAGTTCTTATCATTACACTGTGGAACAAATTTCGGTTAGCAAAAGTTAGGTCGATTCTGAGAGTGAGGGGTGAAAATAGAGGCTAAATTAGAAGACCCATATCGGGGCGTTTGTTTATGTTAGTTCGAATTTTTTTTTAATCGACCTTCGAACTTTGCAGTCAAATGCAATAAATTTCTTCCCCTTCTTCCTCTTTTTCCTCGTCTTCCTCTTTTTTGTTTCCAACGACCGCACAAGTAGCAATTTCTATTTATTTCGTACAAGCGAACTAATATCATAAATAAAGATTCAGTTAAGACTCGAAACTCTGGCAAAGCTGATGTCTTTTAATTTTCGCTCGGTGGTGATAAAATTCGCTATTAATTTTTTTGGAACTTATTTCATTTTGTGAGTGGTTTAAGTTTAGTGCATCGGTTTCATAAAAATAACAAAAACAACATTGTATAATATATATTGCATTAAAAATGTCGAAACCAAAATGTAAAATGGACCATTTTTGTAATGTTTGTGGACGTTTCATAGCAAGCGATGAAAAATGTGGCAATGCGAGTGATTGTTTTTTGGAAGCCTATAAACAATGTTTCTTGCAAGACTTTATCACTGACGTAAACTATGCCCCAAAAAAGTTTGCTTCAATTGTTATTCAAGTCTTATGCAATGGAAAAGTGAAAAGAAGAAGGCTATGCCTTTTGGTATACCAATGATGTGGTTAGACAACAGCCCGAATCAACAAGAAAATTGCTATGGATGTATCAACTACCATAAAACTTTGAATAGAAGGAAATCAAAGAATAAAACTTATGTAGCAGTGCCAAGTGTCCAATTACTATTACCGCACTCAAAATTCGTTCCAGTACCAACATACCGATGTATTGATCTTCAAACAGATATCAGTACTACAACCGCTGCTGCTATATCCATCCATGCATTTCTTCTCAGAATACGACCCTGGTGAAGGTACATCCTATGAAACATCAAAGGACCCAATCCTAGTCACACAAAATCAATTGGATGCAATTGTTGCAATTTTGTGTTTGACTCAGAAGAAATCAGAAGAACTGGCTTCAATTTTGAAAGGAAATAATTTGCTGGCGAAGGGTACCAAAGTAACAGCATATCGAAAACCCCAAAAAGAGTTAGAAAAGTTCTTCAATGTGAATGATGCAAATAATTTCGCTTATTGCAACGATATCGAAAAGTTAATGGAGACGATAGGGTTAACCTATAAAAAAGATGAAGGGCGTTTATTCATCGATAGTTCACTAATCAGCTTAAAAGTTGTGCTTTTGCACAAGACGAATAGATGGCCTTCTGTTCCAATTGCGTATAGCACTGACACTAGTGAAAATTTTGATAATTTGAAACACATTCTGGAAATATGCAAATATAACGAACACCAGTAGCGCAATTGCTGCAACCTCAAAATAGTTTCATTGATTATATGCTTAGCAGCATCTGGCCGTCCAAAATATCCGTGTTTTTTGTGCGATTGGGATTCACGATACGGAGAAGGTATTAGAGGAAGAAACCAGTACAAAAAGCATAACTGGAATAGTCGCATTGGATGGAAATGGCCTAAAGACAATAGGCTACACGAAAGTCTTGTTCCTGAAATGAAAGTTTTGTTGCCGTTGCTCCACATTAAACTTGGCATTGCTAAAAATTTGTTGAAATGTAGCGCAAAAAGAGCAGCAGTATTCAACCGCTTAAAAGACATTTTCCCAAGACTAAGTAACGCCAAAATTCAGGAAGGGATTGTTAATGGTCCCAAAATACGGAAACTAATGAGTCGTCAAGATTTTGACCAAGTTATGACAGACCGAGTATTAAATGCATGGCTCGCATAGGAAGCAGTCATTAAAGGACTTTTGGGTAAAGAATGCAAAGACAACTACAGGGAATCTGTTGCAAACATGTTGGTAGCTTTCGATGAAATTGGGGTTAATATGACGTACAAAACTCATCTCTTGCATCAGCATCTTGATCAACTCGCTCAACAGTTGCCAACTGAATCTGATGAGCAAGGCGAACGTTATCACCAAACTGCGCTTCCATTTGAAATAAGGTAACTAGATTTTTCTAATATCTTTGTCAGAGTGTACAATTTAAACATGTTAACGATTGAAAACTATTTTCGTTTCAGGTACAGAGGAAAGAAATCTCCGGATGGAATACTCGATGAAATTTGTTGGTGGTATAAAAGCACCTTTGAAGAAGAGGAAGACGAGGAAAAAGAGGAAGAAGGGGAAGACAAAGATGAAATTCCAGAATATCAGTTGGACGAATTTATCGACCTTTCTGATGATGATGACGATGACCAAGATATTAGAGAGAGCAGTTATGTTGATCCACAGCCGCCTGCAATACGGCGACTGCCCAAATCATTAATTTAATTTATTTTTTTTTTTTACATACAACTTTTCATAACTAACATTGCAAAATTATATTTTTTTCCGTATTTTTATAATTTCTTTTTTAATGTTTCTTCAAAACCAACACTGAAAAAATTGGTACATAAGAAATGAGAAGTAAATTAATATTAAGCTGGAAAACGCAAGTTTTTTATTATGATTGCTTTCTTTTCAAATTAAATTTATTGAAAAAACTGAGAAGCATAATATAGATCAAACAGAAAGAAAAAATACTTAGTTTTGTGGAAAATATGTTCAAAAAGCATGAAAAGAAATGTTCCAACAATTTTTTTTTTTAATTTTAATTGTTGCACAGGTATCTAGCAATAATTTGGCTTTAACAGATTGAAAAAATATCAATTAGTCGAAGATGCTATAGCCAAAAACCATACAAACAATATGCTGAAAATCCTCATTTGACTGCAAAGTTCGAAGGTCGATTAAAAAAAAAATTCCAATTAAAATAAACAAACGCTGCGATACGGGTCTTCTTATTTAGCCTCTATTTTCACCCCTCACTCTCAGAATCGCCCTAACATTTACTAACCTGAATTTGTTCCACAGTGTTATACTACCTTCTTCGATACTCGCCATCGGTATCACGGACAGGACCATAAACACTTCAAAAGACATATCATCTTCGTGACATTTGTTCGTCGGGAGAGGACTTTAGATTTCAATTGCCTACTCAGTCCAAAGTAGCATTTGTTGGCAAGAACTATTCTCCATTTGACTGCTAACCTGGCATGGTTTTTACTGGTAATGCTGTCTCTCAGATAGAAGAAGTCAAATATATTATGGCACTGAAAAAAATTTGTATTCAAAATTTATTCATTAGAAAATTAAAATTACTCCAGTCATTTGAGGGTTTAACCTCGGAACTTGAGATAAGACTTGGAAACTTGGATACGCCTTTCTTTTTACATTATGTTGAAGGTAGTAAAAGTCATGATAAGTACCATGTGCGCACCTTGAAATGTTCGTGACCCGGGTCGCAAAATTAAGTACTTCACAACTTTTTCGCTTCCTATGTCTTGCTCGAGTTTCGCGCTCAGTCCGAAGTTGAATCATCATGAAATACTCTAAAGGTCCAGCCTTAAATACTTTTTCGTGGTCTCAACCAATTCTGTGTTAAGAGTCGAGCAGTTGCTGAAACTTTGCATCGACCTAAATTAGATATTAATGAATCAAGCTCTTTCAAATATTGTATTTAGACTAACATTTGGGCCGCCAGCAACATCGGTGCAAAATAAAAAAAATAAAAATAGGCGTGGCTCAGCCTTTTTATACTCAGCGGAGCAGAACTCACAGAGTATATTAATTATGTTCGCATAACGGTACCCCGTAACGGCATACACTAATCGAGATATATTTAGACTTGTATATATTAAAATCATCTGTACGCAAAAAGAAATTCATTTAGCCATGTCCGTCCGTCTATCCGCTAACACGATAACTTGAGTAAATTTTGAGGTATCTTAATGAAATTTGGTATGTGGGTTCCTGGGCACTCATCTCAGATCGCTATTTAAAATAAACGAAATCGGATTATAACAGTGCGATAATTCATTACCAAAGACGGATAAAGCGATGAAACTTGGTAGGTGGGTTGACCTTATAACGCAGAATAGAAAATTAGTAAAATTTTGGATAATGGGCGTGGCACCGCCCACTTTTAAAAGAAGATAATTTTAAAGTTTTGAAAGCTGTAATTTGGCAGTCGTTGAAGATATCATGATGAAATTTGGCAGGAACGTTGCTCCTATTACTATATGTGTTCTAAATGAAAATAACAAAATCGGATGACGAACACGCCCACTTAAAAAAATTTTTTTTAGTCAAATTTTAACAAACCTTATGTCAACATTCAACTCCAGTAATTATATGGTGCAACAAAATACAAAAATAAAAAAAATTTTCAAAATGGGCATGGCTCCGCCCTTTTTCATTTAATTTGTCAATAATACTTTTAATGCCATAAGTCGAACAACAATTTGCCAATACTTGTGAAATTTAGTAAGGGCAAAGCTTCAATGACGATAACTGTTTTCTATGAAATGGTCGAAATCGGTTGAAGCCACGCCCAGTTTTTACACACAGTTCACTCTCTGTCCTTCCGCTCGGCCATTAACACGATAACTTGAGCAAAAATCGATATATCTTTACTAAACTTAGTTCACGTACTTACCTGAACTCACTTTATCTTGGTATTAAAAATGGGCGAAATCTGCCTATGACCGCGCCCACTTTTTCGAAATCGAAAATTTCAAAAAATTAAAAAAATTAAAAATGATGATTGGAATGGTTTTTCCACGCAAAATATAACTTTGGAAAAGACTTTGTAAAATGGGTGTGACACCTACCATATTAAGTAGAAGAAAATGAAAAAGTTCTGAAGTGCGAAATCAAAAGCCCTTGGAATCTTGGCAGGAATACTGTTCGTGGTAGTACATAGTATATAAATAAATTAGCCGTACCCGACAGATGATGTTCTGGGCCACCCTGGTCCACATTGTGGTCGATATCTCGAAAACGCCTTCACACATACAACTAAGGGTCACTCCCTTTTACCCTCATTAATTAATACCTTAAATTTGATACCCATGTCATACAAACACATTCCAGGGCTACCCTAGGTTAATTTTCCTACATGGTGATTTTCCCTTATTTGAAAAGGACGAAGGAAAATCGTTCGAAAAACGTCACCGTTGGTCTACAATTTGGTCGATATTTCCCAAACGTATGTGATACGGAATTAAAAACCACTTATAAAAACGCGCAGCTAAACTCACAGCTGATTATGTGATGTTCGGTTACACCCATACTTAGCCTTTCTTACTTGGTTATACTCAGTTTTTCGAAGCTGTAACTCCGGTAATAATTCACGCATCGTATAAAAAAAATTGGTGGAGATGATCTGAACGCCATACTAATGACAATAATAATTGAAATAACTATCAATAGGTGCTGAGTGAAGTTTTTGTCCGGGTTTTGGAGATTTAACTTTAATTGCTCTTGAGTATTGTGATGATATAGCGTTTTACGAAATGTTTTAAGAAATCGATATATTAACACTTTTGAGCTTTTAGAACATTTAAAAATTGAATTTTTATGTTTTAGATACAAAAAAAAATTCGGGGTATATACAATTTTGTAAATGTATTGTGATTTGCACTTCAATATAAAAAAATTTAAGCAGCTCTGCTTATAGCCAAGTGATTTTGACATTTCATTTATCCCTCTGGGGTCAATTCACGTTCTATGAAGTGGTGAAGTGAAAGCAATTTTCACCACTTCAGCTGATATGCGATTCAGTTTGAAAAAAAGTTATATTTACTGTAAAATTTTTTTCACTTAACGAATATTTTTTCACCGTTGAATTTGCCCGTGAAAGATTTAAATTAAAACAAACAAAAAAAATTTAAATGACAAAAAAAATCTTTGCGCTAAGGCATCAGAGTTCCAAAAAGAATATTTGGTGCAGCATTTGGAGGCAAATGCAGATTTTGCCAAATTAGTCGGATTAGTTGCAAATTAATATTTTTATTTCAAAACTAAGATTTATGTCCGCCGCTGGTGTCAAGCAAAAGGAGAGATCTTGGCAGTCGCTGGCCAATCATTTAAACGGTCTAGGTGGTGCTCAGAAAGACAGTGAAAAGTGGCGCAAATATTGGTGTGATTTAAGGTAGTATTTTATGTTATTATTAACATATTTGATTTTAATTAACGGATCTTTCTATTTAGACAAAATACCCGTTCCAAGTATTTGGCCATTAAGGAAGCAGAGAGCCAAAGTGGCATTAACGGCTCACGGCAAACACCCTTGTCCGATATGGAGGAGAGAATCCTTAAAATTTGACATCAGGCATCCGTGGATGGCGACCATTCCTAAGAAGTGCGTTTACATCACTCTTTATCACTGTATATATATACATATATTATATATAAAAGGAATGTTTTTTTGGTTAGAAATTGGTATAGGGGTAGGAATACGAATAAGAATAGATACAAGAATACAGATAATCATTGATAGAAGTCAGCTTTGGTTGCCATAAATTCGCCACTATTTGGGAATTTAATGTGACTTTGCTGAACTCTATTAATTGCTTAGTTACTTTCATTATGAATCGACTAACGCAAGATTGCGATAGACAGTGGATCTTGACCAACTGTCCGCTGAAAACTTCCAGTGCTAAAAAAACGCAAAGCACATAAAACTTTCACATGAATGAATAGGAATTGCATGCCGCCTCCTTGTATTTGCAAGTATGGCTTTAGTTCGTCAATAAATTTTTTGCAAATGTGCTTCGGAAATCTACATAAATGAATGAAGCTTTGCTCCGATATAATAGTGAAGGGATCTTGTGAGTCGCGCAGTTGACGCTTAGTAACTCTGAGATGATTTCTATATGGAAACGTATATATAATTTCGATTGTACGTTTAAATAATAAATGGCAATAAATGCATTTACCTTTGATATTCTAGAGGAGAATGTAATGAAATCGGAAAGCGAATATTGGGCATTTTCTTATTGAAAATATTTACTACTTTTATAATTTTTTTTAATTTCACAGAAAACAACTTTTTCTTTTACTCGCCACAGTACTCGTTATTATATTGTCACATCGAGTATTGCAAAGAA